>NC_057805.1:152880640-153249503 GCF_018294505.1 Triticum aestivum
ATCAAAGTGTGAACTTGCCTTGTACTGTTGATCAAGATGATTCGCACTCATAACTCCTGATAGTTCTATTCATCACACTCCGGTCAATCTATTGTGAGTAAGCAATTGCATACATAAGCACTCATGCAAAAGAATCGAAGAAAAGATCTCGGAAAACTTCGAAAACAAGCAATTAACTCTTGCAACATAAAACAATTTCTAACAGTACCAAAATTAGGTGAATTTGGCCTTATCAGAAAGTTTAGGTCAAGAGCTTCGATTTGCAAAAATAATCAACTAAATTGGAGTTATAAAACTCGAGTTATGAACAAAAGAAGTTTGAATTCAAAAATATGTTTAAGCGGTTATCCGGATAGATGAGATCATAACAAAGAAGTGGGCATTGGCTTCGTTGGATTTGGACAAGCGAGCAAAAAGTAGCGAAGGTTTGAAGATCAGGGACTAAACTGTAAATAAACTAATTGCATCTAGGTCCCTGGCCGAAATTAAAACGGAAAAAGAAAAAATCTAATGAATGAACGTTCACTGCAGAAGCTTATAAGACAAGAACCGTTAGCTACAGAACCTAAACTAGCGAACGCCCACTGAATAACCTAACTAAATTAGAAAACCGGGTTTAACCTAAAAACCGAAACTTAAAATAAAACCGGGTCGGACCGGGTTTGGTTTAGTACCGGTTCGGGGCGGTTTGACCTCGGTGGCGACGGCGAGATCCGGCGTCGAGGCGACGAACAGCGGCGGCTCGGCGCGGCTGCGGTGCGTTTGCGACGACGGCGAACGGCGGAGCTAGGCGAGCAGCCGGCGGCGCGGCTCGGTGCGGGCGTCGGCGGCTAGTGCAGCGGTGGCGGCGGTGGAGCAGCGGCGGCAGCGAGATGGGAGGGCGGCGGCGAGGCTCGGGAGGAGGAGCGAGAACTCCGGGGCGGCGCCTTTTAAGAGGGGGGTGACGAGTGGCGTGGGGAAGGGGCAGGAGGAGGCCGGGGCAACCATGGCGAGCGACGGCGGCGGCTCGGACTCGGGAGGAGTCCGGCTTGGCGACGAGAGGAAGGCGGCGGCGAGTTGGGCCAGCTGGGCTTCGGCCCAGTTTGCTCAGCCCGAAGTTCTCTTTTTTTAATACACAAACAAACAAAAATAATAAAAACAAAAGAAATAAAAATATTATATAGGCATATAATATATCCAAATTTTCAGAAAAAGATTTTCTACAACCTGAACATTTTTCTGGCGTCAAATAAAATCTACAAAAATTCAAATAAATCAAACAGTGCTACTGCTGCAATAAAACCTCATAAAAATCATTTTAAAAATACCAAATTCAAATTTATTTCTCTCCAATTTTCTATTGTAGGGAATCAATTTACCCCAATTTCCATATATTTTATTCTTGGAGAAAAATAATTTGAATAAAATCCAAATAACTCCAAATTGAAAAATAAATTAAAAGGGACTTTAAATTTGATTCTTTTAAACATCCAACTCATATTTCATATGTTTTGAAGAAGTCATTTTATCTTCTCTCATGAAAATCATTGAGTTGCATAAAGTTTCTGAATTTGAAATATTACCAAATGAAATTCAAATATTTTAAAACCCTTTTCATTTATTTAAATTGAAGAAGTCATATCATCTTCTCTCTAGGATTTTGTGATGAAATGAATTTGAATTCCTGGAGATCAGAAAGCAAAGGTGAAAGTTTGGGAAAGTCCTTTTATTCCCTCTCCTTTAACTTTCAAAAAGTTTCAAATTTCACTCAATTTCACACAGGCAACCACACCACAATCAAGCAATCAATCAAAACTTTTTATTTATTATAACATTCCAAAATTTAGAATTTTGGGATGTTACAAACCTACCACCCTTAAAATGAATCTCGTCCTCGAGATTCAGAGAGGCTAGCAAGAAATAGGTTAGGTTCGGGGTCTCCTCAAAAATTAATCGATCGTCACAAGGGTACTGGGGTTCTACCACCCATAGAAGCATGGTTATGGTTCCATCAAAATTCAGGTTGTACATCCTTATTCTTGACAGTGTCGGTCTTCTTAGATCTTCAGAAAAAATGCTACTCTAGCTCTTCCAGTAGTGGCATAACTTTTACCGCAATTATTCGGTCCTTTTTATCTTGGTACGGTCTTCCTATGACTGGGTCTTCTTAGCTGACGGGTCTGGCGCCAATACTAAACAACTATCGATAACTCATGTTGGTCAACAATTTCTGGTTTCTCCTGCAGGAAATGGGTTTGGGTTGAACCTCACCGTAGATCCTACGATTGGCAATAGCTGTCGTATATAAGGGAAAAATTACCATACCATTCTAAGGTTTAAACAAGGTTTTGATATCATCGTCTCTCTACTATAGGTAAGTCACTCAGATGTACCATCCCATATAGCAAGGCGAATAATAAGAGTAAGTCGGTATGGTGATCAATCCATCCCACACCCAAATCATTACCTTGTATATGATTTAGCAAATCTCGCATTCTAACACTCGGTCATCCTCACAAGCATTGCCGAATTTCTCTTGTCGACGAACTGAGTTTGGATAAATCCATGGATTCTGCAAGCCAAACAAATATCTATCGTTCCTTCACAACTCTCGGGTTATGCGTAACTCCTATAAGATCATAAGGCATATCCTCTTCCAGAGTTTTTCCTTCAGCAAGAGTGTGCTTGCTTCTTGGCAAGCCCTGGAGTCTATGGGTTATGGCCCGTCTCATCACTTGTAAACTTTGAACTCATCATCGGGCAACTGATCATTATTCCAACATCCAGCTTCCTAGCATTCTTAAATCCATCCAATTGTACTATCTCCCTTACTTCTATTGGTACCAAACTAAGACGTGGTTACTCAGACTCATCATGGAGTTACAATTGCTCCATATTACCAACATTATACCTCTTTTATATCCAATAGTACTTCATCCCTTCATACTCTTGGCGTATCCCACATATCAAGATACATATCAAGATAAAACTTCTACTTATTTTGTCCAAAGTCCCCTCCGTGGAATATCATAATCCTTTCCAGAGGGCAAGTGTCCGCACAGGTACTACCACCCTTGAAATGCACAAATTCTTCAATAGACCATATTTCTCATATCCTCGAAAATGGTCAAGGTCTTTCTTCATAGAATAACATCTCATAAAATCCAAATCAGTACCAACGATGTTAACTTTGTTGATTCTCAAATTAATTCAATCTCTTGCATTTCCATTACATGCCTCAACTCAACACCTTAGTATAAAAGGAATGTTCCCACTTCTACTACTATATTTCTTATTTCAACTCAACTATTTAGCACAAGCCTCCTTCTTATTGGGACAATCTCTGGCAGAGTGCCCTGCTTCATTACAGCAGAAACATAGTACTTCTGGCCAGTCTCGAGGTTTCCTTGTGTTTACATAGCCTCCTTGGGTCCTCGGCTTCCTTTTTGGGCAACCGCTGAAGTAGTGCCCTGAATCTTTGCACCTGAAACATGTGATATGACTCAGGTCCTTCTTTGTAGGAATTGGGTTGTTCTAGAGATACATTATATTTCTCTTCTGGCTTTTTTCCGTGCCAATCAGGGCTTCTATTTACTATGGGTCATACTCTACTTCCACAGTCGGGAATGCTACTAGATCCCCCTTCAGACAATTTTGGGAGATGTGTCCTTCTTCTCCACATGAAGAGCATGACTTGGTGTAAGGTTTAATTGGTTCTTCTTTGGGTGTGTCCTCCACCTCTTCCTCCATCACAGGTTCTTCTAAAATTTCCATGAGGGCTCCTTTCATTGCTTCTTTCTTTTGCCGGATGGTTCTTTGTACGATGGGGTAAATGTGATTAACTGAGCAGGGTAGTGGGTAGTTCCTTCACACAAGAAATAAGTAATCCGCCTAGTTGGGCATTCTTCAGCTGGGTGACTTCCTTCACAATTAGGGCATTTATCCTTGTGTTCTTTATGGTTGTGTCCTATTTCTCGATAGAGCTTGTGTGCACAAGGTTTCTTCATAATATTTCGATAAGGCTTCATGTTCTGGGACTCAAGACGAGACTTGAGCAGAGCCAACTTAAATTCATCCCAAGTGGTTACTCCTTGCCATCCATTGATGGTTTGGTACATCCTCCACCAAGTAGCAGCACCTCTTTCAAAGCACTGAAGAACATGCTGGGTCATATCCTTTCCGGCTATAGTGTTATTCTTCATGTGATCCTCCATGTTCTGAATCCATCGGCCCTTCTCCAATTGACTCATCGGTCCAGAAAATATGAGTTCATCTCCATTCATCCTCTATTGGTTCCAAGGGTTTTGGGGTGAGATAAGAGGGATAGAGAGGGATACACACAATACAAACAATAGTTTTGAAGAGACATATTTTATTTTGTGGCTGTCGGAAAAATATCAAACAAATGACAGCTCACAATCATCGCATCTAACGTAAGTATATAAGAGGGGTTTGGTCTTCTAAAGGTCAATAAATCTTCAAAGTCGCCAAACTCTTCAAGTCTTGTTCATGTCTCCGATGGCTTCTTCCGATCGTGCTTGTCCTTCTCAAGTTCTTTCGCCAGATCATCTCTGTTGACGCAAAGTCTCTCGTGACATCCTTTAATATTCAGGAGTTGCGTTCCAACTTCTGGGTTTCAACATCCTTGGCATGAACCATGGTCCTACCGTCCTTCAATTCCTGACAAATCTCCAGTATCTCGAGGTTTTGCTCCTCAAGTTTCCTACTTTCAGGTTCTGGGTCCCGAGTCCTTCATGAAATGATTCCTTTTCAAATACGGCTTCCTAAAGGTCCACCCTAAACTTCTTGATGTAATACTCCAGATCCTGGCGATACACCAGCTAAGGTTAAAAATTCATCTTTTGCTGATAGGTGCTCCATTAGCCTTCTTGTGATTCAATCCTTGCAAAGAAATGCATGCTTAACTCAGCACGGTGGCAATAGCATAAGCAGGCGATAACATCATGGTTAGCCGTGTTTCTGCCCATGTCATTACCACGAGCTATCATACCATAGTTGATATCTCCCGCCTTAGGGTTTTCTTGACAAAACTTTGAGTTTTAACGCTCCATGTTCTGGTCTTTCTCTGACACACCTTGATCTCGGGTATTGACAGCTTCAATAGTCTGACAAGTTCCCTAAGGGTAGCCTTCCTAGGTCATACCAATATGGAAATTCTACAAAGCCTTCAAATTCTTCGAGTCTTTGGAGTCTTCAACCGTTGTAGTTTCCATTATTATAATGCACAGTAAAATGCTCTTCATTCTGAAGTGGTCTTAGTTGTCCGATATCTTATACTTCTTGGAGTGGTCTCATCAGTCGAATCTTTGTGTGGTCAAAAGGGGAAAGGGGTATAGTCTAACTAAAAGGAACTATTTGATAAAACTCAGAAAAGAAGAGAGGTAAAAGATCCTTTTGAAAATAAAGTTGTAGAGAACGGACGGACGGGTAGAGGGACGGACGGGTGGCGCTAGCGTAGCCACCTCGGTAACTGCGTATCATTAATATGGGCGGCAGACGAACGGACGGACAACACTTGTGTCCTTTGAACACGGAGCAATCGCCTGCACCGGGAAGCGGCGCTGACCATTTTGGGGGGAAAGCGCGCGCGGGCGAGGGAGGCGGTCTGGGTGGGACTGGGCGGTCAGACTCGTACTTGGCAGCGGTCCGGTCCAGCAGCCGGACATGCTGGCTCGCCAGCGAGCTCGCCAAGCTCAGTGACGACAATCAGACGATGGACGTGGCTTCCGACAAGGATCCGGCACCAACGCCCAAGTCGGTTCATGTCATGTTCACCATAGAGCAGGTACGGCCACACTTCGACGCCCTAATGGCAGAAGAGCTACCCCCAGCGCAGCAGGACCTGTGCTGCAACCTCTGTCTCCTCATCGAGCACCGGCTCATGGAAGGACGAATCGCCGGCAAACAAGCGAATGACAATGCTGTCGCGAAAATATGGCCCTATGATCCTAGCTTCCTGAATGAGCAGCGGGCACTCTATCAGACCATCCGTAGGGCCTGCGAGGGTCTCTCCGTCGTCCTTCGAGTTGTTGCGCTCGCCGTGGTGCCGCCATCTCGCGGTGTCTACATGGTTAACGAACATGAAGAATCAGGAGATGACTTTAATTGGAGAGGATGACAGTGGATCCCACCAGGGCCATAGCCGCACGTACGCAAGTGCCTCCATATTAGTATATACAACTATAATTTTTTTGCTTCCTCCTGGTTTCCTGACATCACGGTCCCACACCATTGTCAACCTATATAGTCAATAAACGAGAAAATTGCACAAAGAGCGGCAGACAGCTGGGACCCAGCAGCTCGAGTAGTATTTGTGTTTTTTAGGTGTGAGCAGAGTTTTTCTTGAGCGATGTTTTTGTTGTTGTTCACAGGAGTAGGGTATCAACTGGACAAGCTGTGGCCCGTCTGGCCCAGGCTATTATTTTATGTCGACCAAATATCCCGCCCGGATATTAATATTTCAATTTGAAAATGGCTAGCCTAGCTCTTCTTTTTTTTGCGGAATAACCAACCCAGGTCAACTTGTTATTCTCTGTGCCGCATTAGATTTGCCAAGAAAATGAGCTTTAGGAAATAATAAATGGGTTGTAATTAAAAAATTGGTTGTAAATATAAAAAATGCATCAAACAGGTACATTTTTTAATTTCATTAGTTATTGCGTGCGCAAAATTTCATTGTATTTTTACCTAATACAAATTTATTTTGAAATTGTATTTAATCTGACTCTAAATTTCGGGTTAAAAAATATTTCGGATCCCATAAAAATGTTGGAAATTTTGTTGAATTTTCCTGAGCAGTTGGCTAAAATTATTAACAAAGTCCTGGCTAGAAAATGGGCTGTAATTTTAACAAACAGTAAATGGGCTGAGTAAATTCCATTAGAATTAAAAAAAGGGTTGTACATTATAAAAAATCACAAATGGGCTATATGTTCTCTTCCACGGATGTGATGGTCACTAGTGGGCCTACTAAGTTGTCGCGTACGCAAGGCTTTGTCAACTTATAGTCAACACACGATTCTAGTAGCAGTGGTCGTTGGATGTCCATCTAATGGCTATGGTGCTTCTTCAATCACGGATATTCATGCTTCAGCCGCCCAAACCACCGCCTGCTACCGCCTCCCGTGGCCGGCTGTGCTGTCGCGCAGGCCTCACCGGCCCACCCTACTCCCATCGCCGTCCAGGCCATTCATGTACTCACCAACACCTCCTGTTATTCTCCCGTGACGACAACCTCACACCGCAGCCGAACCAGTGAACCCTCGTACTCCCCTCTGCGTGGGCATCCACTGATGTGTCTTCGCCGGCTCCGGATCATTCCCTTCCTAGGCCTCGCCATCGTCCACCGCGTTGGTTCTCTCAACGCGGCGTGGTCAACTTTGTCAACAAACGATAGCCATCGGAAGAGGCATGAACGTGGAGTGGCTGACAATAGGGACCCGCATGGCCCATGGCCGCACGTGAGTAAGTCCCTCCTTATTATGTGAAAACAAATGATTTCTCCCTGATAGTTGGGACCCACCAGCTTTATTATGATCCATTTCGCGAAAATATAGATTTTACCAAAGATGCTATATTGTTTTCTTTTTATTCTAACTCGAAAAGAAGAAATTCAAAAGATCCAAAAAACATCTTCGCACGCAAGGAAGAGCCACCTTATTACGAGCAGAAAAATAATTCCCCCTGCTAGTTGGAACGCACCAGATTTGGAGGCTGACTTGTGGGCCAACTAAGTTGACGCGTACGGGCTTTGTCAACGTAGTCAAAACAATTCTAACTGCACCGAACATTGGAAGTTAAATCAATGGACGTGCTGCGTCTTCAACCTCTGGTCTTCTTGCTCCGGCCGCCCAAACCAGCCCCGCCATATCGCCTGCTCCAGCCTCCCGTGGCTGGGTCTGCTGCCGTGCAGGCCTCATGGACTGACCATACTATGACTAGCCACACCTTCCCTCTACTCACCCACACCGAATGTTATTCTCCGGCGACAGCGGCCTTACGCCGCAGCCGAACCAGTGAACCCTCGTACTCCCTCCTTGTGGGCATCCACCCGCCTCATCTACTCTGGCTCCTCGTCGTTCCCTTCCTAGGCCTCGCCGTCGTCCACCACCTTGATGCTCTCGGTGCCTCGTGGTCAACGAGGTCAACGAACGACAACCATCAAAATTGGACTTTAGGCTGTGAGGCTGACAGTTGGACCCACCAGCTACATCTTCAAAACCAAGGAAGTGCCTCCTTATTACTCGCAAAATAAAAATGATTCCTCCCCCTGACAGCCGGGACCCACCAGCTATATCTTCGCACGCAAGGAAGTGCATCATTATCCTCCTTGACAGCTGGGACCCACCCGGTCGAAGCGTACGCAGCGTTGTCGCAAACGTGCACGTACATACTGGTCGTTCGGTCTCTCTGCAACAATGAACCGTGGACAATGTGTAGTAGTAGACAATGTCGAGTTGGTAGCGGAGGAAGACTCGGCATGCCCCCGACGTAGCAGTTCAGGCAGTCCCTTCTAAAATATGTACACGGACGTACAACCAGATGCCAAAAAATACGGCCACGTACGTACATACGGGCGGGGTCTCGAACGCCAACTCGCGCATACGTCTAGCTAGGGCTCGTGTACATGAAGAGGCAGCGGATGGCAGCAACGACGTCGTGTTCATCAGGAGCCAAGCGGCTTGGACGGAACAGCCAAAACAAGTCCTGGCGTACCACAAAACGGAGGAAACGGGCCTTCTGTTCGACCGCGTACGGTCCAAATGGAGTCCTCTTCATCAGGAAAGGTCTGGCATACCGCAAAACGGAGGAAACGAACTTGTGTTGGAGTGCCTATGGTCGAAATGTGGTCCTGTTCATCCACCGTCTACTGCCCCGCTCCAGCCTCAATGGGCTATTGTTCATCCACCGTCGACCTCCTCCAGCCTCCACAGGCTACTGTTCATCCACGGCTACTGTTCATCCAGCCTCCACCGGGTGCTATTCATAGAGCCTCCACGGGGTCCTGTTCATCCACCCCCAACCGGCCGGGGTACGGCGGCCTCCTCGTGGTCCTGTTCATCCAGTGGCAACGACCTACTACCACGGGGTCCTGTTCACCCAACCCCCACCAAGAACTGTTCATCCACAACCAACCAACTGGCTCGACTCACCACGTGTGGACTCGTTCTATGTACCGCACGCACGGTAGCAACGGTCACTATTCATCGAGTGGCAATCCAACACCGGCTAGCTACGTCTCGCACGGGGGCTCGATCGGCTTCAGTAAGCAGCAGCAGTGATCGATCGCTCGGGTTCAGTTACCAATAGCAGCGAAGCAATTGCTCGGGTTCAGTCAGCAGCAAATGAATCGCTCGGGTTTAGTTAACAGCCAAGGGATCAACCGATTGGGTTCAGTAACATGTGATCTCTTGGGTTCAGTTAGCCAGCGCCTCGCACATACGTGCGTACACGAGAGAAACACGAAAACCTGCGTGCATCACTCAGCCCCGACCACCCACTGTAACCGAGAACTCCCCGATATTTTCCTCGCCCTCGCTTCTACCATGATTTTTTTCATCATGAACGGCCCAAAGAATGTCATGCAGCTGCGTCTCCGGTCTACCCAGGACGAAACGCCCATTTTCTGTCATGATTTTTCGTCATAGAAGTAGGAGCCCACCACATCTATGATGATATCGGGTTTTGTCATAATTATCGTCACAGAAGTGTCATAAGCATCACAATTTTTTTTCCATTCAGCCCAAAATGTCACGGATGTGTCTTTTTTTGTTGTGTCATCATGAGCAAATAGGGTGGCTATATCTTTTAATTTAGTAAGATGTGCCACTACAGATTCAGTTTTCATAGCCATGAAAAGGATCAAATTCAACCAAAGTAATTAACTTTGGGTCGACAGAGAATTCATAATCCTTATCAGTAAGAAAGATAGGTGAAGTAGCAATCTTAGGATCACATTTCATTCTAGCATTCAAAGATATTTCTTTCAGTTTGCATAGTAATTTCTTAAGATCATATCTATCATTGCAAGCAAGAAAGTCTCTATCTATATCCTTCAGGTATCTTAGGCATTTCCAATCTAGGAGAGCTAGATCTAATATGTGTTTCAAGATTTTCAGTTTCAATAATTTCATCAGTTTCAGTATTCTCAATATCTTTAACTCTAGCAATTTGTTCATCTCACCTAGTGGCACATGATCATCAAGCAAGGTACTAGCATCATCATAAGCATCATCCAAAGCAGAACTAGCATCATCAATAACTTGCAACATATCAGGATTAATAGCATCTGGTGGTGTTGCAAGTTTACTCAAAATAGAAGGTGAATCAAGTGTAGAGCTAGATGGCAGTTCCTTACCTCCCCTCATCTTAGAGGGAAAAAATCTTGGTTTTGGTATCCTACAGATTCTTCATAGTGATAAATAGATAATAATCCCAAGTGACTCAACAAATATATCTATGTTCCCCGGCAACGGCGCCAGAAAGATGTCTTGATAACCCACAAGTATAGGGGATCACAACAGTCTTCGAGGGTAGAGTATTCAACCCAAATTTATAGATTCGACACAAGGGGAGCCAAATAATATTTGCAAGTATTAGCAGTTGAGTTGTTAATTCAATCACACCTGGAGATTAA
This sequence comes from Triticum aestivum, assembly GCF_018294505.1. NCBI lineage: Eukaryota > Viridiplantae > Streptophyta > Magnoliopsida > Poales > Poaceae > Triticum > Triticum aestivum. The sequence continues at coordinate 152,891,277 of NC_057805.1, forward strand.
ATATCTGCAGCAAAGTGATTAGTTGCACAGTAGTATGATAGTTTTGATAGCGGTGGTAACAGTAGCAATGATAACATTAACATCAATAACAGTTTTGTAGCAGTAGCAATAGTAACTTAGCAAGAGCAATATGTGAAAAACTCGTAGGCATTAGATCGGTGAATTTGTTGGATGATATTCATCATATAACAGTCATAACCTAGGGCGATACGATACTAGCTCCAGTTCATAAATATAATGTAGGCATATGTGCTTATGGAAAAGGACTTGCATGACATCTTTTGTCCTACCCTCTCGTGGCAGCGGGGTCCATAAGGTAAGTAAGGGATATTAAGGCCTCCTTTTAGTAGAGAACCGGAACAAAGCATTAACACATAGTGAATACATGAACTCCTCAAACTACGGTCATCACCGGAAAGTATCCCAATTACTGTCACACTAGGGTTTACGGATCATAACACATAATAGGTGAATATGACTTGAAGATCGGATCTAGAACATGGATATAATGGTGAAAAAAAACGGTTTGGATCTGAAATCATGGCACTCGGGCCCTTGTGACAAGCATTAAGCATAGAAAAGTCATAACAACATCAATCTCAGAGCATAGTGGATACTAGGGATCAAGCCCTAACAAAACTAACTATATTACATGATGAATCTCATCCAACTCCTCACCGACCAGCGAGCCTACGAAGGAATTACTCACTCCTGATTAGGAGCATCATGGAATTGGTGATGAAGGAGGGTTGGTGATGACAAAGACCGAAGATCCCCTACTCCGGAGCCCCGAACGGGCTCAAGATCTGGCATCCCGATGAAGAACATGAGGTGGCGGCGGCTCTGTATCATGAAACACAATGAAACTTCCTCTCCTATTTTTTTCTCCGAAAATAGGTATTTATGGAGATGGAATTAGGGTTAGGGGGCCACGAGGTGGCCACAACCTACCAGGGTGCGCTAGAGGGGGGCGCGCCCGGGTGTATCTTAGCTAGCCAGGTCACCCCCTCCATTGGTTCTTGGTTCCAGTATTTTTTATACATTCTGAAATAAATCTCCAAAAAGTTTCGTCCGAATCCGAGAACTTTATTTCTGCACAAAAACAACACCAGGGTAGTTCTGCTGAAAACAGCGTCAGCCAGGTTAGTTTTATTCAAATCATGCAAATTAGAGTCCAAAACAAGAGAAAAAGTGTTAGGAAAAGTAGATATGATGGCGACGTATCAATTCCCCTAAACTTAAACCTTTGCATGTCCTCAAGCAATTCAGTTGACAAACTAAAAGTGAAAAAGAAAAACTTTTACGAACTCTTTTGTTCTTGTTTACATAAATAAGCTTAAGTAGCACCAAGGTTTTCAACAAAGATCATGACTAACCATGTCAACAATAACTCTTAGAAATTAGATTAACTCAAATCAATAGCATAATCAACTAGAGAGCAATAATAAGATATATCAAATGCCAACACTTTGTCAAAATAACCATGATATAATATGACATCAGTGATACCACCTCCAAGGTTCAAGCAGCGACTAAACATTGTAATTCATGGTAGAATAGATCCAGTCATGATGCATTGAACATTATCTATACACAATGCATGACAATGACAATAGTGCTCTCAGGTATGGCACTTGTTCGAGAAGGTGATGGCTGAACATAAAATTAAATAGATAGTCCAAATGCAGAGGGAAGCATGGATTTGCAGAGGTGTTAGAGCTCAAAGCTTAAAACATAGATAAATATAATTTTGGGAGGTACACGCTTCCTGTCAATGTTACGACAAAGAGTTATCAATATCTTCGCTGCTAAACACATTAGCGGTGGTTCCCAAGCGATAAAAGTAAAGGTTTATTCCCCCTCCACCAACAAACACACTCCATGGCTAGCCGAATCCACGGGAACCGTCCATACCAACAACAGTCATGGGGGAGCTTTGTTTAATTATTTGCAATTTTTTATTTCGGGACTGGCATCCCTATTACTGCCCCTCTCGTGGAAAGATGAGTGAATAAACACTCATCATGAGAATAACTCGCTTAGCATGGAAGATACTGACCACCCCCTGTCACTCCATGAGCGGTCCAGGTACACAAAACAGATGATCCTTTGAAATTTTAGAGTTGGCACATGCAAATTTACTTGGAATGGCTGGGTAATACCGGATATAGGTAGATTTGGTGGATTCGTCTATAATAACTTGGGTTTAAGGGTTTTGATGTACAAGCAGTATTTCCGCTTAGTACAGGCGGAAGCTAGCAAATAGGTTGAGAAGCGGCCAGCTAGAGAGCAAAAATGGTCATGAACATGCGTTATGCACAATTAACAATGAAAATTAGCATGAGTAGGATGTGAACACCATGAACATAAATATCGTAGAGGCTATGTTGGTTTTGATTCAACTACATGCATGAACATGTGCCAAGTCAAGCCACTTGAAACATTCAGAGGAGGATACCATATCATCATACTACATCACAATAATTTTATTGCATGTTGACATCCAAGATAAATTATTATCCACTCCTAGCTACTTAAGCATGGCATGAGAAACTATAATCTCTAATTTTCATCGCAAACATGTTTGATCATAATAAGCTGAATCATGGATACTAGGTTAAACATATTTACAAAAACAAAACAAGTTGAGTTCATACCCGCTTCTCTCTGCCACAGTCACTTCATCAAATATCGTCATTATTGCCTTTCACTTGCACGACCGAATGTTATGAAAATAATAATAGTTCAAGAGTGTTGTAGACTAAGATGGAATCTACAAACATTTTATTCAAAAGGAGAAGACAAGGTAATATGGGTTCTTTGTTAAATCAACAATAATGCATATAAGAGCCACTCAACAATTTCATCGTGGTCTTCTCCTTGGTATAACTCAATAAAAAGAAAAGAATTTTAGAGAAATACACTGAAATATATTTGGAGTTTTGAGTTTTTCTTAAAGAAAGCAAATTAAGGAAGGAAAAACAAAACGAGAAAAACTATTTACCCGGGAAAGCTCCCAACATGCAAAAGAAGAATCGAGAAATCTTTTTGGGTTTTCTTTTAAGATTACAACTAATTAAACTAGAAAGAAAAATAAAAAAAGAAATGAGAAATATTTTTGGATTTTCTCAAAGTTTTACGAACACACAAGAAGAAAGCGAGGAAAATAAATCTAGCATGGATAATACAAATGAAAAGTATGAACACCGACAAGTAGAATGAAATGTGTGAACATGAATGTAATTTTAGTGCAAATACGTACTCCCCCAAGCATAGGTTTTTGGCCTAGCTTGGTAGTCACCATACATGGCCAGGATTATAATCTGAATGATAGCTCACGGAGGCTCTTGGTGTAGCCTCCAAGGGAGTCCTGGATTAGGGGGTCCCCAGACGTCCGGGCTATGTGACGTGGGCCGGACTCGTGGGCCGTGAAGATACGAGATGGAAGGATTTCCCCCGTGTCCGGATGGGACTCTCCTTGGCGTGGAAGGCAAGCTTGGCATTCAGATATGAACATTCCTTTCTCTGTAAAACGACTCTGTACAACCCTAGCCCCCTCCAGTGTCTATATAAACCGGAGGGTTTAGTCCGTAGAGGCAATCATAATCATACAGGCTAGACATCTAGGGTTTAGCCATTACGATCTCGAGGTAGATCAACTCTTGTAATCCCTATACTCATCAAAGTCAATCAAGCAGGAAGTAGGGTATTACCTCCATTAAGAGGGCCTGAACCTGGGTAAACATCGTGTCCCCTGCCTCCTGTTACATTTGAACCTTAGACGCACCGTTTGGGACCCCCTACCCGAGATCTGCCGGTTTTGACGCCGACATTGGTGCTTTCATTGAGAGTTCCTCCGTGCTGTCAACAGAAGTATCGATGGCTCCATCGATTATCTACAGCAAAGACGCCATGTAGGAGACCTTTCTCCCCGGCCAAATTTTCGTATTTGGCGGCTTCGCACTGCGGGCCAACTCGATTGGCCACCTTGAGCGGATCGACAGCTACTCCCCTGGTCATCGGATTAGTTTTGGGAACCTAAACTATGTCATCGATATCCGAGAGATTTGATCTTCGAAGGGTTTGCGGCCCCGATCGCCGCTCTGGCCTTAGATCCAATGTAGGCTATCAGGTCCGAAGATGGGAGTCTAGAGCCCGCCGGACTCCCTGCGATCACGGAACTTGCTACTGGAGATCCGGAGGGGACGGCGTCATTGGCTAGCCCGAAGACGAACCGAACCCCCCTTGTCATTGAAGCACTGGACACTCCACCGGACACTCAGTACGAACTCTCGAGGTCCATGTCGAATGGGCTCGGCCAGGCGGTCTCCACCCCAGCTAGCCCGGCAGACTCTCGCTTCTCTGTCCAAAACTCGCTCCTAAATGAGGCTCTGGACTTAATGCGATCCCTCACTATTACAGAGGAATCATTTCCAAATTACGCCCAGCCCGGACTAGGGGCTGAGAGCGGGGAATTTTACATCCCGCCCACCACCCACTTCATAGCCACTGCCGAAGATCTAACCAACATGCTGGACTAAGCCTCCGAAGACATCGATGGTATGGACGATGATGCCGGAGACGAACAAGGCCAAAACCCTCTGTTTACCGGATGCTAGACGGCCACTTCCACATATGACGTGTACATCGTGGACACACCTAAGGAAGACGATGATGGAAAGAAGGATCCAGATGTGGACAAGCCTGCCGAAGCCCCTCCGAAGCGTCGACGTCAGCGGCGCCGCTCAAAATCGCGCTGCGACAAAGACAGTAATATCGGCACCGGAAACGATAACACTCCAGAGAATGCCGAAGCCCCTATAGATCCGACATCCGAACAGGATGATTGGGAGGATGGGCAAGTAAAACCAACTGCTGGTCCATATCGTGGACGATATCATCCAACTCGGGCCGACGCTCCTGCACAGCATGATGCCGTTCGAAAGGATGAATGGTGTCATCAAAGGATACGTTCGCAACATGTCACGTCCAGAGGGAAGCATAGCCAGGGGCTTTCTGACCGAAGAGTGCATCTCCTACTGCACGAATTATCTAGGCATCGAGAACCCCGTTGGTCTGCCCGTCAACAGGCACCTCGGCAGGCTCGCTGGATGGGATCACCGTGAGGGTCGCCGCGAAATGCATGTCGACTTCGAGGGTCGACTCGCCGACTTTGAAAGAGCAAACCTAGTCGCGCTGCAACACATAGACGTGGTCGATCCTTGGGTTGTAGAGCACAAAACCTTTATTAAGAAGACGTACAATGACCGAGGCCAACAGAGGACGGACGGAGATATACTCAAAGAGCACAACTCATGTTTCACGCGTTGGTTCAAGCAGAAGCTTCTGTCGTACCCTTTACATGAGGATTCTTCCGCGGAAGAACAACTCATATTCGCCTTGTCACAGGGCGCCGAGCACAACCTGATGACCTATGAGGCGTACGATATCAACGGCTACACATTCTACACCGAGGCCAAGGACATGAAGAGCGATGGTTATCAGAACTCCGGGGTAACGTTGGAATCCTACACCGGTAACGACAAGGACAGATACTACGAAAGGATCGAGGAGATCTGGGAGCTAAGCTACGCTGGAGAGAAGGTCCCGATGTTCCGTGTCAGATGGGCCAAGAGCGTCCTAAAATAAGACCGGTATTTCACCACCATGGTTATACCCGAAGCCAAATCCAAGACCGCAGGCGCAAACGTCACCGCGAAAAATGAGCCATGGGTACCGGCTTCCCAAGTGGACCAATGCTTCTTCATTACCGACCCGTCAAAGCCCAGTCGTGTTGTCATGAGGAGAGGCAAAAGGAAGATCATCGGAATGGATGGAGTAGCCAATGAGAAAGACTTCGACAAGTACGGCGACCAGAGAATCGAACATGACGACGATGATGAAGTAGCAGCATACACCACAAGAAGAAGCAGGACCACCCTACCTAAAGGACGTCCGTTCCACAGAAGAACTCCATTTGTGAAAAAGAAGGGCAAGAAGATTGTGAACAGATAGCTAGCTAAGATCGATTGTATTTAAATCGTAGCCTTCATTTCTCGATTGTATTTCATGGGCACTTTTTGAACTATCATGAATATTTTTAAATTTCATGGACACTCGATCTCGATCCCCCTCCATCTCGATCGCTATCCCACCTCGCCAGATCCGGTCCCCCTCGCCGCCGAGCACCCCCCGGTCCACCGGCCCCCCGCACCCCGCGCACCCTCCCCCGCTCCACCGGCATTACTGTTTGATGATATTTTTTAAATAATTATTACTGTCTTATAAAAAATATTACTGTTATGATTTAAACAAGTTTGAACATATTTAAACACAAATAAATATCAAACAACATTTTAAATGCATAAAAAAAATTGTGGAGCCTGGGAATCGAACCCAGGACCTCCTGGTGTGAGAACTGGCTGCTGACCAGTCGAGCTAGTAGAGGGAACTTGGTGTGGACCAGGTCAGGTGGAAGATAACCTGTTGGCTCGAGTAGAAATAAAAAAAATACTAATGGCGCACCAGGGTGAGGTGCGCCATTAGTATGGATGTACTTATGGCGCACCGAGGGGTGGTGCGCCATTAGTATTGTGCCCTCGCCCTCGCCTATCCCCGGCCAAACCTATCCCCTCTCTCTCCCTCGCCCTCGCCCTCGATCCCCTTCCCCTCTCCTCTCCCGACGCCGCTGCCCCGCTGCCTCGACGCCGCCCCGTCGTCCTCGTCTCCGCCCCGACGCCCCGACGCCGCTGCCCCTTCCCCTCTCCTCTCCCGACGCCGCTGCCCGGACCTCCTCCTCGCCCCTCGACGTCGCCCTCGATCCCCTTCCCCTCTCCTCTCCCGACGCTACCGCCCCGTCGTCCTCGTCCTCGCCCTCCTCCTCGTCCGCGCCACCGCCGCGCCGCTCCGACCTCCTCCTTGTCCCCTTCGGCCTCCTCCGCCTCCTCAGGTACTGCCCCCACCTCTCCCTCCCCCTCCGGCCTCCTCCTTCCTCTTTGAATGCTTAATGTGGAACACAACTTACAGTAAGCAGGTACATGTTTTACAGATATTCAGTCATACACAGATGTTTTATACAAATCCTGAAATCAAATTGTAATCTAAAGTCAATCCGCACAAATCGAAATTCAGAAGCAATTTCAGTACTTGTATGTTCTCGTCAGAGAGTAATAATTTTGGTTCATTTGATTCTCAAGCCATCCTAAGATGCCGATTGAGCGTGCAGATAGGTGCTTACTACAGTACAGCCTTATCTATTTTGTGGGTTGACTAGACGATCTATGTTTCCCAACTGTCAATACTTCTATCGTCTCTAAGCAATGCTAAATAGATAACATCAAGCTTGATAGAACAGCACAAGTGCAAGAGATTTTTCTTTCAAACGTGGAACACAGCCGCCAGGTTGAATGCTTAATGTGGAACACAACTTACAGTAAGCAGGTAAACGTACGGTACGTACACTATATGCTATACGAGTAGTGGTATATTGCTATGTCAAATATTATCCAGGAGGAGCAACAAAGACACTAAATAGAATGTAAACATGATATTTCTACTAATTAGGGTGTGTCAAAAGAAAAAACCTTAGTAAAAATGGTTAGGATGCTCATGCTGGACTAAAACCATGGAATAAAAAAGGCAGAGGTAACAGTTTTTTTTGGCGGTAACAGAGTTTTTTAGCAATGCATAGAACACCATAACTTTAAATTAAACACCGCCTACTTACATACAAGGGGAATCTTGAGTAATCCTACTCATATTGAACAGATAATAAGTTTCTTTTTTTAGAGCACATGTTTCTAACCAACATATTTGAACAGTATATGAGCAGTAAAAGTAAGAGTGAGCAAACTCACCTCATGAGTAGAAGCTGTCTATCTGATTCTGAAGCAATATAGTCATCATTGTCTTGGGAAGAATAGTAGTTAGTTCTGCTTGTACCATTGTCCTGATGTCTTGCCATTGCAGGATTGCTCTTCCCCTTTTCAACAGCCCTTTTTACAGTACCAATCTGGTGGTTGTCCAAAGATACGAATCCAAAATAAATAGACTTCACTTTGCCAATCGTAAAGATAAAAGCACACTAACATAAATGTCATTCCCATCTGTCTCCTCTTTACATGCTAAAGGATGTCATCATATTCAGCTGTAATAGTGCCATCCATGCATGCTCAAGAGTACCCCATTTTTGTTCTAAAAAGGGAGAGAGTACATGTGCCTCATTGGTAATCCTATGATATAGCTAGAAGAAAAACAATGAAGGAAATCTGTAGTATAACTTGTTCAGGAACAATCCTCAAGCCAGTCCAGTTATTAAAATAAAGGCAGAGGAAGTATGTAAATGAATGATGGAACACATAAAGAAATACCTGATTACGAGCAGAGCCAGTCCAGTTCCGTCGTCTGGAGAGTTCAACTTCATCGAGTCCATAATACGCTGGATCCCTTGATGCAACTGAAATTGACAGAAATGATGGAACACACAAAAAGCAACTATGGAACAAAACAACACAGCCAGGGTAGTCAGGTTAGCTTCAAAAATGTTACGGCACTTATTCTGGCAGTCACAGGAGCTGACGGAGTAGTCCAAACAACAGTGGCAAAAAAATTAGGTATAAAAACAGTAGCAAATAAAAAAAGAGTAGCAAATATAGCTAGGGAAATTTTGTTTAGGTATAAAAACAGTAGCAAATAAAAAAAGCAGTAGCAAATTAAAAAAACAGTAGCAAAAAATTAGGTATAAAAACAGTAGCAAATATAGCTAGGGCAATTTTGTTTAGGTATAAAAAACAGTAGCTACAATTTGTAAAAAGCATGAGCAACTGATCTGATTCATCTCATCCTCTCTCGATCTGCAGGATACAAGTGGAACAAGGCAGGGGCGTAGGTGCTTGCTACTCAGGCACGGCGGCAGAGCCAAGCACACCCTCCTCTCCCAAGGTACCAACCCCTCTTCCTCTCCCCCTGTATATACTGCTGTCCAGTACATTTTTTTGCTCAATTTGCTGCTGTCCAGTACATCTTGTTAAAATTGCTGCTGACCAGTACATCTTTGCAATATATGGTGATGTGTACCATTCTTGATAGGATGTATCAATTGTAGTAGATGGTCAAGAAGATGTATCAATTCTTCACATGCCAATGTATTTTCCATGTTGTGATGGAGGCCTTTTTTGCCTTGTCCACCCGAGAGGCCCTTGAGTTTGCCGGAATGTCGATTAACTTCCGTTCCGGCAAATTCGGGTACTCCATATGTCCTATTTTCAGCAAAGGTCATGCTGAAATTTTCCGTGAATTTTAGCATGACTTTGCTAAAAATAGGACATATGGGGTACTTGTGACTAATGCATGGGCCGGGGTATCTTAGTAGTTAATTAAGTAGGATCAAGTGCCCCGGCGTACTTGTGACTAATGCATGGCTTTTAGGGTGCCTCGGTGTCGATAAAAACCGAAATGATGAAAGCTTAGGCTTTTAGGGTGCCTCGGCGTCGAAAAACCCTCAATGATAAAAGCTTAGCTTTTAGGATGCCTCGGTGTCGACAAACCCTAAATGATGAGACCATGATCTTGTTCCTTGACAATAACCAACTTTTTGACCAAACTTTGTTCCTATTTAGAGAGAAACATGGCCAACAACGATGAGGCCGGGGGTTCGGGCGTCGACAAGCCATTCTGGAAGCTGTCCCAGGAGATGGAGGAACAACCTCACTTGTATGAGGACGCCGCCTTCCCCACCGATCCTGAGACCACTGATGGTACCGCCGAGGATGACCCACCCACTGATGGTGCCGCCGAGGATGCCACCACTGATGGTGCCGCCGAGGATGCCACCACTGATGATGGCGGCGCACGCACAGATGGCAGCCAACCGAAGAGGCAACGGAAGGACCGGCGCCCGACCGTGCTCCGCACCCTCAAGGAGGAAGTTACTGAAGTGGACTCCGACGGGAATCCAACGGCGCCCGAACGAATAGTCAAGGGGTACTCGCTTCAGCTCGGGTGCATTCTCCGGAGCACCGTCTCGATCAACACCGAGAACCTGAGGCATCCTGACCGAGGGAATTTGCGCAACCTCCTCTTCACGAAGCTGCACGAACGATACAAGTTCCCCGCTGAATTTGAAAACACAAGCCTCAAAGGGAATAAAGTGAACAATGCTGCCCTCACGAAGATGAGCAAGGCCCTGTCTACTTGGAAAAGCAATGTGAAGAGAATGATCGAGAAAGGTGAGAGTTATGAGAAGATCAAGGAGAAAAATCCTTCGATCACCGAAGATGACTACAACGACTTCAAGATCAATTGCTCGAGCACCGCAAACTCCGAATCAAGTAAGTGGGGGAAAGAAATGCGGGAGCTGAACTTAGGGGAACACACACTCGGTCCCGGCGGTTACAGAGTGGCGGAGCCTATATGGGACAAGGAGGAGGCGGACCGTGCCGAGCAAGGCCTACCGCCCCTCTTCGATAAATACGGTGACAAGCAGACCAGGAACTTTGTCAGGGCCCGGTACAAGAAGGACCCGAAAACAAAGGAGCTTACCACGGATCCGAAGACCAGGGCGCTTGAGCTTGTTCTGGTAAGGAATACACCCCCGCGTAATTAGCTCCATATGGTTGCATTCTAATTAATGAAGCCAAATTTCTAAATGGTTCACATTCCTTCCGCAGGCGACTGAAAGCAGTAGCGCGGGGTCGACTAAGAGCAACCCTTGGGACACCACTCTAAATAGGGCGTTGAATGTAATGAAGAACAAGGATAAGCTCAGTAAGCCGACGTCAGCTGGTCGTGTGGCCGGCAAAGGCTTGTCGACAAAATGGTCGTCATACTATAACACTGCTGGGCGAAAGGAGAAAAAGACCAGCTCGGAAAGCCAGGCGCGCGAGGTTCAAGAACTCAGGGCACAGGTGGCGCGGATTCCGGAGATTGTCCAAGAGCAAGTGCAACAACAACTCGGAGCGACGATCACCGCCATTGTGCCTACCTTGATCCAGGGGATTAGTGCGTGGATTGCGGGCGGCCAACAGGGGCCGCCCCCGATTCCTAGCTTCACGGCCAGCAACTCGCAGAACGCGATGGCGGGGCCATTGGTGTCTCCGGCGGAGCCGGCATTGGTGTCTCCGACGCCGGCACGGGAGCTTAATGCACCCGGGTGTACGCCGGCCGGCACCTCTGCAGCAAGCGGCCCCTCCGTCAACTGCACGCCCGCCGTTGGCGGTGCCTCGACATTAGCCGAGCTCGACGCCATCATCACGGTAACTAATTAAGCCTCTCTCGGCCGAGGACTTCATCTCCTTGCCTTTGACTGGGCATCCCTAACGCCCTACATGTTTTCGCAGGGCGCCGCCGACGTTCCGTGCACTCTCCTGCACTTCGTGAACAACGAGTTGGTCGATGTCGCCAAGGGCAAAATCGTTCAACCGGGCAACCCCTTGTTCCACGGTACCCAGATGCCACCCAACTTGTTTAGGGTTCAACTGGTTCGGGTGCTGCCAGGCTGCGACGAGGTGTTACCTCCGATTCGACCCATCGGGGCCGACGATGATGACGTGATGAACCTCAGCGCCTGCCTGAGCTGGCCCCTGCTTTGGCCGAAGAGCCAGATTCGTTTGGGGGCGGGGGACACCACCCCAAAGACAACACCGCCAGTCGTGCCGGCGCCAAGTCGGCCCCATGGCAAGACCGCCGCAACGGTGCCGGACATCCCTATGCCACTGGATCCAAACATGCATATGGCACAGGATCAGAACGACGACGACGACGATACATTTGCCAACGTCGATCAGTACTTTGCCGATCATGGGGACGGTGGCGACTTCATGGGGCCTCCTTCTCAAGAACCCAACCCAACAAAAGACGTGTGCGATCTAGCTGGTACCGCGGAGAAGCCAAGTTGCAACAGGCGTCGTCTGCAGTTCAGCTCTCAGGAGACGCCTCCAGCTGCCGACTTCACCGAGCCTCAGATAGGCGAGGTGCGAAATATGATCAGCCCCAACACACTCAAGAAGGCGGTCTGTGAGCAGAACTCGGTCCCATTACAGGAGATCAAGAAGAAGGCACGCAAAAGAAAGACTAACAAGGGTGCGGGCCAGCCGGCACCGAGTACGATCCGTGCTCAGGACGGGCCACCTTCAACTGCGGATATCTCGAGGAGGGTGCATGTGGCGGGTAGGCCGATGCTACCGAGAAATATGCTCGATGCTGCAACCGGTGCTATGCGGAGTCTGCATGACAGTGTTCTTTCTTTGGAGAAGCGGCGTCTCCGAGAGAAGGATGTGGCATACCCGGTTTTCGCGGCCAAGGTGCCAGAGGGCAAGGGCTTTGTGGATAACTCCATCGGGGGTACGATCGTCCTGCGGTTTGATGACATCCACGCTATGTTGAACCTTCATCCGCTGCACTACACCTTCGTTCGGCTATTTTCGCTGAGTATGGAGATGCGGATCATTCGCGACAAGACCCCGGACATCGTGATAGTCGACCCCTTCTACATGCGTGCCAAGATCTTGGGCAGCGCTGGGGACCGGCAAGTCGCGAGTTCTTACCTCGAAGGCGTCATTCTGGCAAACCAAGATAAGGACAACTTCCTCGTGCCTTACTTTCCCGAGTAAGTCCTCCCCTCAACCGCCCCGTAACATATGAATTCTTAGATTTCGATCGTTTTTCTTTTAACATTCCGTGTTTTCTGCAGTGACACACATTGCACGCTCATCCTCCTAAGCCCCAAATATTCCATGGCCACGTATTTCGACCCGGACCGTCAGTCGAACGTAGACTACACAAATGTCAAGAAGGTTCTTGATGATGTTCTCCCCGGCTACGTCAAATCTGGAGGCACCTTCACCAGGCCTATTCGTAAGTACGGCAAGCACGTGTTCTCCCACAATACGACGTTCTGCTGCGTCAAGCAGCCGCCTGGCGGTCAGAAGGGTGCCTACTACGCCATCCATCACATGCGGGCGATCGTACGGGACCATCATCAACTACTGCTACCGAGTAGACTCAAAGATTGGGCCGCGAGCGTGTCGGCAATCCAGGACGCGGACATCAGACAAGAATTCTTTCGCATCCAGTCGGAGTTTGCGGAAATCATCCATCAAGATGTCCTTCGTACCTCGGGGCAGTTCTACCTCAGAAATCAACCGTCCAACAGTGACATCGACACAATCCTACAAATGCAGGCTGACAACGCCCGTTGTTTCATGACTCCCACGATAGACGGCGGCTTCATCCACGCTCCGGTCCCTTGAGTCGAGTCGAAAGCAGTGATGCTGTGTCTAGTTCTGAAACATCGATTGGCTCATGTTGTAATTAAACTTTAATGAACTTGTAGTATGTCTCTTTGGTTTCGAGAGTCCTTCAACTTAGATGTAATCGATGCTATTAATGTCTTGCTTTTCTCTTCCGATCGTTCTGTTGCATACTTATATATTGCTTATGTATTGTCTGTGAATTGGTACTAACGTTTCGTTTGGCTACTGCATAGCGATGCCGTGGTATGTCGTGTACAAGGGTAAGGTTCCCGGAGTCTACGACGACTGGGAGGAGTGTCGGAGACAGGTTCACCGATTCAGCGGTAACAGTTACAAAGGGTACGCCACTAGGGCCGAGGCCGAATCTAGATACGCCCGCTATCTAGCGGGAGAGGGGAGGGAGCGTTGGAGGAACCGGATGAAGACGAGTTTCATCGTGATGATGCTCATCGTGATGACCGCAGCTCTCTTCTATGTGATGGTAGTTTAGATGATCGATATCGACTTGTAATGTGAAGACAAACTCGCGGTCTCGAGACTTGTAATATAATGTTCTATCTTTGTTCGGTCTTTTCAATTCGGAGACTAATATGATGAATTGTATTCGGAGACTAAAATGATGAATTGTATTCAGAGACTAATCTTCTATTGTATTCGATGAATCTGTTGTTGATGTGTGCTGTCTATATTTTGTCCAATTATACATTTTGTAACCTGTGCAAAAAACAGAAAATAAAAAAATAAAAAAACCTAATATTCATACTAATGGCGCATCACATCATAGTGCGCCATTAGTATGCCAGAGGATACTAATGGCGCATCACTAAACAGTGCGCCATTAGTATGCCGAAGTTACTAATGGCGCATCCAGTTGTTGTGCGCCATTAGTATGCCAAAGCACCTGGGTATAGATGGCCCCCTGGGAGGCATACTAATGGCGCACTGTTGTATATACTAATGGCGCATCCGCCATTAGTATACCAGATACTAATGGCGCACCAGTGGTGCGCCATTAGTAAAATATACTAATGGCGTGCTACTAATGGCGCACCACTAATGCGCCATTAATAGCCAAATTAGGTGCGCCATTAGTAGGCCTTTTCCTAGTAGTGCTATGCCTATCTCAAACTAAAGATGCCCGAACCCCACAGTGTTATAACAGTCAATGGAAACATGGAATGCTCCCTCCGCATCGAGGAGCAAACCGCAGCCCTCGCAGCGGAAGTACAGAGCGGTCTTATCATACAAAATACTGCATCGGCAGTCAAGCCCCGGGACACTATCAAACTAGTCCGGACTACCCCGCAGCACGACAGTCCAGCTCGCCAGGAGCTCGACTGGCAATTCGGCCTCCATCTCAGCCCCAATCGAATTGCGGCATATGCACCACATGTGCATCACTACACATTAAATATACCATGGGCAAAGATGGAGGCATAGTAAAGATAAGGTCCAGAATATGGCTCGACCTATCTGCACCCTCATATTTCTTTTCTCTTATTTTTATTTTTCCAGGTTCCTTACAACCCACATCACCTTTCGACGGTACCAAGGGACCTTTTTCTCAGCCCCTCATGAAAATCCGATCGTGGATCCTTTCAAAGGATAATACGCCAAGGAAAAAAGCAGCGTAGACATGTGGCAGAGTATCTAAAGGATCTTTAAAGATCACCGCTTCCTTCTTTAGGACCCGTACACAGCTTTCCCTTGTGCTCGGCATGTAAAATAGCCTCGATGCTTATCGCATTATGTGGAAAAACGTTTTGACGTCTCAATCAGACTATAATGGAAACAATTTCTCACCCAACCTATTCGGTACTGGCTTATTTCTTAACCTGTATCCCCTCGTCTTCCTCTGATTGCCATGTACACCTCGGCTCGACTTAAATAGCCAGGGGCTCCATTTGGCCACGTATATTCCTTCAAAAAAATTAAGTCTGAACACTTTTATAGTACAATTCGGCATCACGAATGTAGAATTATATGCATCGGCTCCAAACCATGTCTTTGGTCAATAGTTGGGTTGCCCGGCTCCTGTGGTTACTACCTTACGTTCCGCTGTAAAGGGAGAACTACTGCGATTGTGTTACTGGTTCATCCGGATAAACACCTCAGTAGGGAAAGCCGAAAACTGACTGTCATGGTGCAGCGAGAGCTGGTCAGCTATTCAGAGACCAATTACAAATCTTTTGCGATTTTGTCCGCATTACGCGAAGGGCCGGTCTTCACCCAGTCAGGCGTCTACAGCACCCAAGTTCGGATAATCGAATAATACCAGGGGTTGCGCCTACAACCTCACTGTCAAACTTCTATGGCTAAGTGAGAGCGATAAAGCCACATAATCCGATTGCCTGGTTCGCCGCACTAACACCTCCTTCAAGGACCAAGCCGTTGGGTCAAGTCTATTCAGGTGCTATTCCGAACACCCCCGTAGATCCTACCTTGGGGCCGAAGCCGACGACTGGCCAACTCTCAGCTACCGTAAACGCCCGCACAGGAGGAAGAGAAATTGAGGTAAAACAAGCAACATATTATACATAAGCCTTGTTTCATAATACAAAGTTTGGACAACAAGGATACATTCATTCAAAAATAATGTCCTTCGAGCACTGCCCCTCTACAATACGGGATCCTTCGAGGATGTCGTCAAAATACCACTCCGGCGTGCGGTGCTCCTTGCCGGCGGGCGGTCCCTCGGTTGCAAGCTTGACTGCGTTCATCTTCGCCCACTGCACCTTGACACGGGCGAAGGCCATCCGTGCACCTTCGATGTAGACCGACCACTTCACGGCATCAAGCCGGGGGCAGGCACTGACGAGCCGCTTCACGAGCCCAAAGTAGCTGCTATTCATGGGTTCGGCGGGCCAAAGATAGATTATAAAATCCCTCATGGCCAATCCGGCTACCCTATGCAGTTCGGTCAAGTGCTTTAGCTGATCGCTGAGGGGCACGGGATGCTCTGGCCCAAGGTACTGCTACCAGAACATCTTTTCCGTCAAGCTACCCTCTTCGGCTCGGAAGAACTCCACAGCATCAACAATACTCCGAGGCAGATCCGCAAACGCTCCTGCAGAACTCCAAATCCGGGTCAGTAAGATATACTTTCTTCTCACAAATTTCCTCTGCATGGTAAAGGCCTTACCCGCCGCAATCTACTTTGCCACTTGGATCTCCCGGCAGGCGCTGTGGGCTTCAGCCCAGGCCTCTTGTGCACTTTGGAGGGCCTTAGAAAGTTCGGTATTTTGATTCGAAATCTTGCACTCCAATGACTCACATTTGCTTATAGCATCCTTGAGCTCTTGCTGGACTTCCTCCAACCTTGATTCATGTTTCAGGCGGGCGGCTCGTTCCTCCTCCGCCTCCTTCTTGGCTTCGGCCAGCACGATCTTGAGGGTCTCGACCTCAGACACGTCAGCTATGAGCATAATCATACAACTCATTCAGATAACAAATCAGAGCTGATATCATTTCAGACGTGTTCCGGTATCACGTACCTTGCTTTTCCTCTAACTTCTGCCTCAGCTCGGACGCTTCGGCGGCATGGGAAGCTGACGCCTGCATTGGAGCCTGTTTGTTCAAATAGATATGTATGTTAATCTCCGGCGCGAGTTATTAGAGCCCCTGATCAGCCTTTCTATGCGAACACCGATCAGAGTCTTAGGGGCTACTATCTATACACAGGCATTCCTCTTATATAGCTAAAAGGCATTATATCACACACCTCAAAGCCTCTCAGAAGGCTAGTGTAGGCCTCGTTCAATCTGCTTTTGCGGACTGAACCTTTTCAATCACCGTGCCCATAAGGGTACGATGTTCTTCCACAATGGTGGCGCTCTGATGTGCTCCAACCAGAGTGTCCGGCGCATCCGGATTGACAGAGGTCGCTGGTGGGGTGGGCGCGCCCCCTTCTTTTGAAGGAGGCCGCTCAGCTGACTCTGGAGCCGTGTGGGTCTCCAGAATGACATTTGGTTGCGGGCCAAATTGGACATGGCCCCCGTCTCCAGTCTCCATGGGGGTCGGTTCCCCCATGTTCTCGGCAGCAGGGGTATCACCCTTTGGTGTCGTCTTGGCGGCCTCCTGCACCTCTCCCTGTTCCGGAAGGGTCCTTTGAGACAACACCTTGGTGTTATCCAGAGCAGTGGGGGGGAGGCTGGCGGAGGTAACCCACTCTCCATCATGTTCGGAGCCAGCGAATTCCCAAAAGATGAGGATCGTTGGGGGAGGTCACGAGCCGGACTGCAGCACGCAATTCAACATGTCACAACCACAAGGCAAAAAGCCAAATATATATAATCACCTTTGAATACTTATGATCCGGCCAGGGGCTTCGGCCTGGGGCGCCACTCGTGGATGTCGTCGGTGTCCGTCTCGGAATCATCTATAAGGGAGGTTCTCCCTTTCTTGGATGCCTCCACATCTAGATCCATGGAAGCTGCCCTCTTCTTCTTTCCCCCCTTAGGGGGGGAGGAATTGCTCTCTTCCTCCTCCTCTTCATCTTCGTCATGAGAGGAGAGAGTTTTGGTGTCTTCGGACACTACGTCCGAAGCACCTTTATAGCGGAGGCCACCCTTGGCCTCCTTGCTCTTCTTCTTGGCCTTCTTTTCCGGCGCCTGATACGGCGCCGGGACCAGCATCCTCGTCAACAGAGGAATGGCTGGGTCTTCGGGTAGCGGAGCTAGACAATGAATCCATTATGCCTTCTTCGTCAAGCCCAGCGGGTCGAATGGCAAGTTTAGAGCTCCTTGGATTTACAATAAGGTTATCATAAAACTTACGGGAGTCACTGCGTGAGTGCAATCATGGCCGAGGTGTTCGGTCATTTTCGGCCACGTCTTTTGGGTCTTCAAAAGCAGCTTCCACATGTCTTCGTGCTTTGTGTCGAAGAACTGCTGCAGGGTCCGGGGACCGGCCGGGTTGAACTCCCACATATACTTAGTCCGGCATTGGCAGGGGAGAATCCGGCGAAAGAGCATCACCTGGATCACGCTGGCAAGACTGATATTCTTGTCTAACATACTCTTGACGCTCCTCTACAGCGTCATCACCTCGTCGGATGACGCCCAGTCCAGGCCCTTGTTGTGCCAGGATGTCAGCCGCATTGGAGGCCCGGACTTGAACTCGGAAGGAGCGGCCAATGTGGAGTCACGAGATTCCGTGACATAGAACCACTCCTGCTGCCATCCCTTCACGATCCCCACGAAGGTACCCTTGGGCCAGGTGACGTTGGGAAGCTTGTTCACCAAGGCGCCACCGCACTCCGCATGTTGGCCATCCACCACTTTCGGCTTCACATTGAAGACCTTGAGCCAAAGGCCGAAGTGGGCGGGAATGCAGAGGAATGCCTCGCATACGATGATGACCGATGAAATGTTGAGGAACGAATTCGGGGATAGATCATGCAAATCTTGCCCGTAGTAAAACATGAGACCGTAGACGAAAGGATGAAGGGGAAATCCTAGTCCGCGAAGGAAATGGGGGATTAATACTACCCTCTCATTGGGCTCCAGAGTGGGGACAATCTGCTTTTTGGCAGGAAGCCGGTGGGTGATTTCCTTGAATACGTGCCCCGCTTCTCACAGCTCCTGGATGTTCCCCTCTGTGATGGAGGAGGCCATCCATTTGCCCTGCGCTCCAGATACGGACATGGCTGGAATATTTGCGGGGGACGAAAAAGATTGAGATTTGGGTGCTAGAGCTCGAGGGTGGATAGGCTGAGGAGAAAGAAGGCATGGAGTAAAAAGGAGGATCCTTATCTCCTTATAAAGGCAGTGAATATCAAGCGTCCCCCCACGAGCCTTAAAGCTCACCTATTCCCAAGGGTTCGTGCGAATGACACGGTTGGATTTCCCAAGCCCGTATTGATGAGAATCCCGTAATAAGGGGACACGATCTGTGCTTTGATAAGACGTGTCACCAGAAGCTACGTCTTGAAATGCGAAACGGGAGGTCAAAAAACAATTCGAAATAATGAAGTGGCTGGACGTAACGTCCCACCAGTAAAGTTGCCAGTAAAGACATAACATGTTCATTGATTAAGTATTATGCCCTTGCGGTCGGGGGTTGTAACTGTTAAACAGAGCCAGATATAGTTCTAGTTAGTCAACTATTTTGAAGTGTTTACAGGAGGAACCCGCCTTGCAATGCCGAAGACAATCTGCGCGCCGGACATATCGTCATTGAAGCCTGGTTCAGGGGCTACTGAGGGAGTCCTGGATTATGGGGTCCCCGGACGTTCGGGCTATGTGACGTGGGCCGGACTCGTGGGCCGTGAAGATACGAGATGGAAGGCTTTCCCCCGTGTCCGGATGGGACTCTCCTTGGCGTGGAACGCAAGCTTGGCGTTCGCATATGAAGATTCCTTTCTCTGTAAACCGGCTCTATACAACCCTAGCCCGCTCCGGTGTCTATATAAACAGGAGGTTTTAGTCCGTAGAGGCAATCATAATCATACAGGCTAGACATCTAGGGTTTAGCCATTACGATCTCGAGGTAGATCAACTCTTGTAACCCCTATACTCATCAAAGTCAATCAAGCAGGAAGTAGGGTATTACCTCCATTAATAGGGCCTGAACCTGGGTAAACATCGTGTCCCCTACCTCATGTTACCTTCGATACTTAGACTCACAGTTTGGGACCCCTTACCTGAGATCTGCAGGTTTTGACACCGACAGCCTCCTCAACCCGCCGAGCGGCCTCGACCTCCACATTGTATAAGCGGGCCTTCATCTCAAGAACATAATATCTTCTTTGGTTGTCACTAGTACATGTCGGTGCTATACAAACGGTTTTTAACCCCTTTCCGCGATGGCATTTGGAACCGTCGCCAAGTGAGTGTGGGCGATAGGGGGTCCTTCCCACACGACCTGGAAACCGTCGGGGATAGGGAGCATACAGTACTCCTACTCGTTTGTGATCACATTGCCATCGCAGTCGGTATTCCGTGGTGCTACATTTACGATGCGCGGCCCATCACAAATGGTTCACTGTTATAGAACGTGTATGATAAGCATACAATCACACACATTCGCTTTTCCCAAACCGTATGCGATAACTAATTAAGATGATTAGCTAATCGTCTTACGAGTGTCGGACAGGATTACGAAATGTCGGACCATCGTAACATCGTCGTACATGACAACTATCACACACGCTATTCTGTGGTGCAATGTTTATGATGCATACTTCATTAGAAATACTTCATGGTTGCGAATCGTGTACGATAAGGCAACTAACACAAATGTTTAGTTTGCCTGCACCATTTGTGATAATGTCTGACATCGCACACGCATTGCAAATGGAAACTGTGTGCATGCTTGCACACGTTTCCTCTTTGTGAACCATGTCAGATTATGGTCTATATCGCAAATGTTTGTGTTTTAATAACCGTGTGTGCCGTAACGACCTAGATGGCGTAATTTCACCGTAATTTAATTGTTGCTATTTCAAATTGTACCGGATTTGAATTTGAATTTGAATGTATGATGTAGCTTTATTCATATCCATCAGGTTCAAACAACCAATGCATTATTCGATTCATAGGTACATATGTTCAAGAATTACATAAGAACCAAATAAAGAATGATGAACCATAGTTGTATACTTGTACTGTTAAAGACAGTAAAGAAAGAGGCGAAATACATTCTGGTTGCTGAACAATGTGAAGCGGAATGCCCATATTGTGCCCTCCTCCATGCAGAAGGCACGCACGACTCTAGTCCAACCCCTTGTGATGGCCGACCGCCCATCCTTCACGATCTTCATGAAAACATCTAGATAATCATCATGTTCTGGTAGAAATACTTTAACCTTTGCATGCCCACCAATCATGTAGTTTGAGAGGTAATCTTGAGTAAACTGCTTTGGCAACCACTTCAAAGGAAAAAGATTCAGACATTGCCATCTAACACAACTCATTATGGGCAGTAAAAAGAAGGCTGCAGGGTTCTTACTTACCATCCTGCAGTTCGCTGTTGTCTTGGATAAAGTGTAAACAAATAGTTTAATTCCCATCTTTTGACCCATTTTACTAACAATCTTTATCAACTTCCTCACTTGATGCTGGTTCATCGATATCTCATTGCCCCATACACAGAAAGGGTCGAAGCACGGATCTTTACCAATGACATATGTACCTAAAAGCACCAAGTTAATATTAGAAGCTAAACAACAATTGCACAATGATGTAGTACAACAATCTTTTATATTATCTTATGACATCCAATATACTCACATATTAGATGAAATAACATCTTATATTGTGGGCCGGAAGGAGTTTATTGCATTCTAATTAACTGATGTTGTATCCATGGGTTAGAGTTAGTTTGAGCTAGTTCAGGCTCAAATAGCCCTAAAGTATATCCAAACATGAGGTCTAGTTTGAGGTAGTTGAATCTAACCCACCCAAAAAAATATCCAACCCAAGAGGTGCTAATTGGAGCTAGTTCTCCTAGTGCATTTATTGTCAATCTAACCCTGTCATCCAAACACCTCTTTGGATGGAGTTAGTTCAGGGTTAGTCATGAGCTAGAAACTAACTCTAACCTCTAGCTAAGTTGAGTATCCAAACAGGGTTGTGTTGTTGTTGTTGTTGTTGTTGTTGTTGTTGTTGTTGTTGCTGCTGCTGCTGCTGCTGCTGCTCTTCTACGTATATCTAGACATCATCAGAACATTAAGGTAACACTCTTCCTTTTTGCTATGTAGAATAGGATTGCATATTTAGACATCAAGTATAGTGCATGTTGCTATGTAGCCTGAGATATATTACATATGGCCCTAGTTAACCTAACGATAAATGGGTTATAGATATATTCAGTAAAATCTGATTCACCGATTAGTCTCTTATCAGCCCCCGGCCTATATGGTACCAGCTACTGATATCCTGAACAGTGAGTATATATAAGCCATGGGATGAAACTAACCTCGATGGAAAACAACAGTCGTTCCCAAAATTGTCCTGTGTAGGTACATCGAGAGGCATGTTAAGCACAACAGGCTAAACATCAACCAAAATTATCCATGGTAGACAAAATAATCTCCAAAAGATAGCTTCAATGTGCAGGTTCAAGCACGCTAGTAAAGCAAAACAAGTGGGAAGGTGTGTTAACTGCAACAGGCCTAACATTTAACAACAAGCAAAAATAGTCATTCAAACTGGTATTGTGCCGGTCTAAGTACACTGGTTATTGTTAAGTAAAAATGGAAAGGCGTGTTAACTACAAGATGCAGCAACCAAATCTAGTCATTCATAGTGGTATTGTTGAAACTGGTACTGATGAAATAGAACTGCACAGTTCATACTTGCACATATAGGACATCACATTGTGAATAACTGGAATAAACAAGGTGAGGGAGTCCTGGATTAAGGGGTCCTCGGGTGGCCGGCCTGTTCAACATGGGCCGCACTGATGGACTGTGAAGATAAAAATTGACGATCATCCCTGTGTCCGGGTAGGACTCCTGTATGCGTGAACGGCAAGTTTTGGTGTCCGGATGTATTATTTCCTTCCTCTGCAAACCGACTCTATATGACCCTAGGCCCCTCCGTTGTGTATATAAACCGGAGGTTTAGTGCATGGAGGCTATCAGAATTCTCATAGGCTAGACAGCTAGGGTTTAGCCATTACGATCTTGAGGTAGATCAACTCTTGTAACCCCTATACTCATTGAATACAATCAGGCAGGACGTAGGGTTTTACCCCCTTTAAGAGGGCTCAAACCTGGGTAAAGATCGTGTCCCCATTGTCCCTTGTTACTATCGGTCCTCAGACACAAAGTTCGGGACCCCCTACACGAGATCTGCCGGTCTTGACACCGACATTGGTGCTTTCATTGAGAGTACCATTGTGTTGTCGATAGAAGGATCGATGGCTGACCTTGTCATCAACAACGATATCACTTCTGGAAGGAGCCTGACTTTGGGATAGGTCCTCCAGCTCGGCGGTTTCACCGTGGGCACCCACACGGCCATCAAGCCGACGGCGCCCGCCCCCCCCTTCCCCCGCGATCGCCAGGCATCACCTCCGCATCAGTCTCGAACACTCCGAAAAGATGGATCCAGAAGACATCCCTTCCTTGAACGAACTTCTAGATCGCATCGCCGCCATGGGGATTTCAACAGACTATGATCAGATCGGGCTTAAACCTGATCAGAGGGAAATCAATCTCCCACCGATCACTCACCTCGTGGCGGTCCTCGAGGAACAAGACAAGAACACTTCTTCCCCCAAAACAAAAACCAGCTATGTTTGGATCTCCAAAACCATTGAACCGGATACTCTCCCTTGTGAGGAGATCCCACGTCCGCCAAACTCAGGGTCAGAGTTTCCCAACCACAATCACTTACCTTCCCAGACCCGAACCGGTAACCTCGGAGATTTTACAAGCTCCAAACACAATTTCGGGTCGGGATTCAAGTTTTATCCCACCCGCCCACCACAATCAATACTCTCCAAGCAATTCAGGCCCTCTAGACATATACGACCTGATGTATGTACGACATTAACCTCAGGAAATAGTCCATCACTTTTAGTCCAGGTGTCGGTGTCAAAACCGACATATCTCGTGTAGGGGGTCCCGAACTGTGCGTCTAAGCATCAAGGGTAACAGGAGGCAGGGGACACAATGTTTACCCAGTTTGGGCCCTCTTAATGGAGGTAATACCCTAGTTCCTGCTTGACTGACTTTGATGAGTATAGGGGTTACAAGAGTTGATCTACCTCAAGATCATAATGGCTAAACCCTAGATGTCTAGCCTGTATGATTATCATTGCCTCTATGGACTAAACATTCTGGTGTATATAGACATCGGAGGGGGCTAGGGTTGTATAGAGTCAGTTTACAGAGAAAGGAATCTTCATATCTGAACACCAAGCTTGCCATCCACGCAAAGGAGAGTCCCATCCGGACACGGGGAAAGGCCTTCTATCATGTATCTTCACGGCCGATCTGTCCGGCCCATATCACATAGACCGGACACCCGAGGACCCCAAAATCCAGGACTCCCTCAGTAGCCCCTGAACCAGGCTTCAATGACGATGTGTCCGGCGCGCGGATTGTCTTCGGCATTGCAAGGCGGGCTCCTCCTCCGAATACAAGATTAGTCTTCCGAACAAAACATATGTACCCGACTCTGCATAACAACCACAATCCTCAACCATGAAGGTAAAATATTAAATAGAGAGAAGCTGTGCACACTGACGGCTCTTTTTTCTTTTTGGCAAAATGTTTCGTCAAGTCTCATCATTATCAATTCGAATCATTTTTCGGGCCTCCCACCTCTCGTATCGAGGCGTGGCCTCTATTGACACGTCTCGTCAAGGCAGAGATCGTGTCCCCTTATTTGCAGGATCCTTATCAATACGGGTTGGAGTAACCCAACCGTGCCGTTTACACGACCCCTTGGGAATAGGCGAGTTTTAAGGCTTATGAGGGGGCGCTTGATATTTACTGCCTTTATAAGAGGATAAGGATCCATCTTTTTACCCCACGCCTTCTTCCTCAGCACTCCCATCATCAAGCTCCAGCGCCTGAGTCTCAATCTTTCCCCTTGCCCCCAACCTCCTCGGCCATGGCCGGATCCGGCTCCCAAGGAAAATGGATGGCTTCCTCCTTCACGGAGGAGAACGTTAAGGAGCTCCGGGAGGCAGGGTACTTGACTGCGGAGATCGCACACAAGCTTCCCGCCCAAGAGCAGGTCATCCCCTCTTCAGCACCAGGCGAAAGAGTGGTATTTACTCCCCACTTCCTCCACGGATTGGTTTTCCCCTCCACCCTTTCATCTGCGGTCTTATGTTCTACTACGGGCTGGATTTTCACGATCGAGCCCTGAACTCTTTCCTTCACATCTCGGTGTTTATCGTCATGTGCGACGCACTCCTTCGCATCCCTCCACATTTCGGCCTCTAGCTCAAGGTTCAATGTAAAGCCGAAGGTGTTCAACAAGCAGCATGCAGGGTGCTGTGGTGCAATGATAAGCAAGCTTCCCAATACCACGTGGCCAAAGGGAGCCTTTGTGGAGACCATAAAGGCATGGCAGCAAGAGTGGTTTTATGTCACCGAACCCCGTGGCACCAAGTGGGCAGCCGCTCCCGAATTTAGATCCGGTCCGCCTATGCGGCTCGCGTCGTGGACCAACAAGGGCCTGGACTAGGAGTCCACCGATGAGGTACTGGTACTGCAGCAGCGCATCAAGAACATAATGGACAAGGGCACCGATCTCTCCAATGTGATCCAGGTGATGCTTTGCCGTTGATGCCTCCCCTGTCAACGCCGGAAGACCCATATGTGGGAATTCAATCCGGAGGGCCTTCTAACTCTGCAATATTTCTTCGTCACAACGCACGAAGGAATCTGGAAGTTACTCTTCAAGGCCCGGGAAAAGAAGTGGCCCAGGAAGACCGAAGACATCGGGCTCGACATCGCGCATCCTGCTTCTCCGGTAAGCATTATGTTTCTGAACATAGCCTGAATCATTAATCAAAGGGCCATACTAATTTTGAATTCCTCATTCAGGGCTGGAAGCCAAGGCGAAGCGGATAAGGTGTTCGGCTCCTCTACACAAAAACCCAGCCAACCCTTTATTAACGAGAATGCTGATCCCGGCGCCATACCAGGTGCCGGTAAAGAAGGACAAGAAGAAGAAGAGGGAGGAGGGCACTTCGGATGCAGTGTCCGTAGAAGCTGAAGCCGAGTCCTCTCACGAGGGTGACGATGACCACGACGAGGAGGAGGAAGTAGAAGATACTCCCCACAAGGGCAAGAAAAGGGCAGCCTCCGAAGACCTGGAGGCCGAAGCATCTAAGAGGGACAAGATCATCCTCTCCGATGACTCGGAGTTAGACGTCGAGGCTATCCTGAAGCATCGTTGCCAGACCAAGCCCAAAGCCGACTAGTAAGTAGCTTGGGATTTTTCACATATGTCCAATTCTCTATGAACAATGATGATTACTCTAGGTTCTATATTTTTTAGTCCGGCCCGTGTTCTCCCACAGCCATCCTCATCCTCGGGGGATCTGCCGCCAGAGATGATGGAGAGCGAGTTGCCTCCACTAGCTTCCCCGCCGCCTAGGGCGGACGATGCCGAGGTGTCATCCCGTAGGCCCTCCCCAGGCCTTGAAGAGACACGGGGGGGGCAATTTAACGGCGCCAGAGGGCAATACCTCGGTTGCCGAAGAACTGGGGGATACGGCTCCCCGAAGACTGATGACGGGGGCCCTGGTCAATCCATCCCCCAGCCGCATACTACTCCGGAGAACGACAAGGCTCCGGAGTCTGGTGAGCAACCCCCTGCAGGAGAAGGAAGAACGGCAACCTCCGCTAATCCGGAGGTGCCGAATACCATGGCGGATGTACTTCAAAGTGCATCCGTCCTGGATGAGCATCGTATCCTGATGGGTGCGGTGGCTGAGAACATTCAGTCCACCAAGAGCGGGCTGAGCGAAGCCTTCTCCAACCTGCTAGGGGGCTTCGAGGTACGCAATGTAATGTTTTTGATCATTTTTATGAGAAATATGCTTGTATATATAGATAGTAGCCCCTGAGACTCTGTTTGGTTTTTTGAAAGAAAAGCGAGCAGAGGATCAACAATCAGATGTCAGGTGGTAACATGCTATTTTATTTGGATTTAAAACAGGCCTCTTTGTTAGCCGCGACTGCCCAGTCAGCAGAAATTTCTGAACTCAAACGGAAACTAGAGCGAGCCGATGAGGATCTAGTCCTTGTTAACACGCGGCTCGACTAGGCGCAAGGTATACGATACATCTTGCTTCTGTGCCTGTTTATGTCCGTGCTCTCTAGAAATTCAAGACCTGCAATGTCTGTGTTTGTACAGATGGTGCCGGCGTGGTGGAAACCTCAGGCGAGAGCTTGCTCAAGCCAAGGAGCAAGCAAGGGTAAGCAAGGCAGCTGCCAATGACTTGACGGCCGAACAGGCTGCTCGGCGCCGTTTTGAGGAACGGGTGATCGAGATGGAGCAAAAACTCAAGGACACCGCCGCCAATTGCGAGTCCTAGGAAACGGAAAATAAGGCGAAGGGGACCGAACTCGCCAAGGCCCTTCAAGACGCTTTGGAGGAGCGGTCTGAATCCCGCGCGACGCGCGAGGAAATCCATCAAGCCGGTCAGATAGCGGCTGGTAAGCCCTTTCTTTTACAGGCTAAATTTGGGGGCTGGAAGTATGCCTTGCTTAATCGACTGTGGAGTTCTCTAGATGCATATGCGGATCTCCCGAAGAGTGCGCGGACGCCGCCCAATTCTTCCAGGCCCAGGAGGGGAACCTGATGGAGAAGCTCTTCTGGTTGCAATTTGTGGGGCAGGAGTGTCCCGTACTGCTAAATGACCAGATGGCACAATGAGCGGAGTTGCATAAGATGTCCAGCGTGGCCATGAAGGACGTCATAGTCCGGTTGTGGCCGGTCGAAGCCATTCCGGATAGCTACTTTGGCCTCGTGCGGCATCTCTTCGATGCGCTGCCCCGGATTGATGCCGTCAAGAGGTGGTCCTGTATAGAAGGAGCATGTATGCTTTCGCCCATGTCAAGATGCATTGGGCGAAGATGAAGGCCCAAAATGTGGCAGTTGAGGTTCCTCCCGAAAGCTAGACCCACCGCACACCGGAGCACTATTTTGAGGACGTGCTAAAAGGTGCCCGCCTTGTAGAGGGCCAATGGTCTAAGGATGTAGTGTTCGAATAAACGAGTTCGAACTGTCCGGGGGGTTTGTATTATGAACTAAGTATTTTGTAATATATTCATTCCTTGATGAAAAAGTTGTATCCTCCTGTGCAGCCGTTTATTATATCTGAGAGTTCCCAGTCGTCGGCTTCAACCCCCATGTAGATACTACTAGGGTGTTCAGAATTTCACAGGACTACACATAACCCAACGTCTTGGTCCCTGAAGGAGGTGTGAGTGCCGCGAAATAGGCAATCAAACTATTCGGTTTTATTGCTCTCACTTAGCTATAGGAGTTTGACAATGGGTCTATATAGTAGCCCCTGGTATGTATGCGGCTACCCTGACGCGGATGCGTTACATATGTGACCGGGAAACAGTCCTCACCGATCTGACGGAACGTAAGGTAGTTTTCGGCTTTCTCTACTGAGGTGCTTAACCGGATGCCTGACCAGCTCTCACTGCATCATGACAGTCAGTTTTCGGCTTTCGCATCATGACACCGGGTCGGGATTCAAGTTTTATCCCACCCGCCCACCACAATCAATACTCTACAAGCAATTCAGGCCCTCTAGACATATACGACCTAATGTATGTACGACATTAACCTCAGAAAATAGTCCATCACTTTTGGGCCAGGTGTCGGTGTCAAAACCGGCAGATCTCGGGTAGGGGTCCCGAACTATGCGTCTAAGGATCGAGGGTAATAGGAGGCAGGGGACACAATGTTTACCGAGGTTCGGGCCCTTTTAATGGAGGTAATACCCTACTTCCTGCTTGATTGACTTTGATGAGTATAGGGGATACAAGAGTTGATCTACCTCGAGATCGTAATGGCTAAAGTCTAGATGTCTAGCCTGTAGGATTATGATTGCCTCTACGAACTAAACCCTCAGGTTTATATAGACACCGGAGGGGGCTAGGGTTGTACAGAGTCGGTTTACAGAGAAAGGAATCTTCATATCCGAATGCCAAGCTTGCCATCCATGTAAAGGAGAGTCCCATCCGGGAGTTAATTGCACAGAAGTACCACAACTGAGGCATCACATGCAGATTGGTGCCACAATTCCTAATTTTTGCGTGTCAGTACCAACATCGTTCCAGGCTATTGCAAATAAGGCTAAAACTCTGTTTTATACGTATTGACAGTGTATCTGACCGGCGGAGCCCGCCCTTCAGATGCTGACGTGTCATGTTTTTTTGTAGAAAACCCCCTTATGTTGTATGTAATCACAAAAATGCCCAAAATTTTTGCGGGAAAAAGGCTCCATGGGAGGCTTTGTTTTTTGTTCGCAATTTCCACCATAAAATCTAGACTGGTTTGAAATTTTCCGCCGAAAGAAAAATGAGGCACCGGCAGGAATCGTTCCTGCGACCTGTAGTCCACAGGCGCCACGTGCTAACCACCATGCCACAGCGCAGCTCGCGGTCGAATATAGGCGTTCCCTTTCTTATACCACATCTGAAGCGCTGGGCCGGCCCACTGAGGCCGACATTTTTTTTCGTTTCGCACTTAACCGGCGCGCTTGTTGGGCTCGTTCGTGCCCCAGTTACTATTCGTTTCATTTCCCATATGCTTTTAGAATGCGCGGTGAACTTTTTGTAATTTATGGTGGACATTTTCTTAATACATGATGAGTTTCAAGAATATTATGATTACACAATTTTTTTATTTATAGTGAATATTTTCTTAATACATGGTGAAATTTTTGCGTATCAAGAAATGTTTAGCATGTATTAAAAACTTTATTATGTAAAAATCATCTTGCGTTTCTAGAAACACGTCGATTTTTTCTTATAAAAGTTGAACAATTTTAATGCATTTCTAAAATTTATTAAGATTGCACAATTAATTTTAATACAGGTTGTCAACTTTTTCTTTACAAACAATTAATATTTTCTCCGTTATAATAAACGTTGAAATTTTTGTAATTTATGGTGAACATTTTACATAATGCATGGTGAACTTTTTGTAATTTATGGTGAACATTTTCTTGATACACAATGAGTTTCAAGAACTTTTTGCCCCGGTTTCTTAATCATTCTTGCAATCAATGCATTAAAAGTGGAACAAATAATTTTAAATGCATTAAATTTTAGAAACATGGCGCAGAACATGTATTAAAAATAATTGTGTAATCATCATAAATTTTAGAAATGCACTAAAACTTTTCAACTTTTATTAAAATAATCAAGTGTTTCTGGAAATGCAAATTGATTTTACACAATAAGTTTTAATATATACTGAACATTTTGTGAAATAGAAAAATTGCACCATGTATTAAGAAAATATTCAGCATAATAATCTTGAAACTCACCGTGTATTAATAAAATGTCACCATAAATTACAAAAAAAGTTACGACGAATTAAGTAAAATGTTCCTTATCGTAAGAAAATTGAACAACCTATAGTACAAAAATGTTTAATTTGCATTTCAAATATGTTCAACGGATATTACCAAATTTTATTATCTTAAGAAAATGTTCACCGTTTGTAAAGAAAAGTTCATCGTGCATTCAAAAATGTTCACTATAAGTAGAAAAAGTGTTCAGCGTATATTAAAAAAATTCTCCGCGCATTCTAAAAGCATAAGAGAAATGAAACGAATAGTAACCGAGGCAACGTTCGAGCCCAACACGCGTGCCAGCTAAGTGCGAAACAAAAAAATGCAGGCTTCGGTGGGCCGGCCCAGCGCTCCAGACATAGTATAAGAAAAGGAACGCCTGTATTCCAACGGGAGTTGCGCTGTGGCGTTGTTGTTAGCTCGTGGTGCCTGTGGACTCGAGGTCCCAGGATCGATTCCCGCCGGCGCCTGATTTTTCATTCCTTTTATTTATTTGTTCAAGTGTCGGAAAATTTCAAACCAGTCCAGATTCGGTGGTGGAAATTGCGAACAAAAAAGGAAGCCTCTCATGGAGCCTATTTCCCGCAAAAAAAAAGGGCATTTTTGTGATTACATACAACGTAAGGGGGTTTTCTGCAAAAAAACATGCCACATCGGCACCTGACGGGCAGGCCCCGTCGGTCGAATACACCGTCAATACATCTAAAACAGAGTTTTAGCCTTATTTGCAACAGCCTGAAACAATGTTGGTACTAACACGCAAAAATTAAGAATCGTGGTACCAATCTGCATGTGATGCCCCAATTGTGGTACTTCTGTGCAATTAACTCCCCATCCGGACACAAGGGAAGGCCTTCTATCTTGTATCCTCATGACCCATATGTCCGGCCCATGTCACATAGCCTAGACACCCGAGGACCCCACAATCCAGGACTCCCTCACCAGGTTTCTACTTGTTAAAAACAAGATTAAAGATTGTTGCGACGACGATGTGGTCTCGGTTTTTATCACAATTGCACTGATGCGGGAATTCGGAATGCCCTCGAGCGCCGTCGCATACAGAATTTCACGGAACTATCGCACATAGTAGGGAAGTACTGCGTGATGGAAAGCACATGGAAGGCCCAAAAAACCCAATTGGAACCCACTGCCTTTAAGCAGTGCATCACCCGGGCAAAACGGGTACACCCTTACGAGCCCGTCGGCAAGAGAAACAAACCCTTTGCAGGACACAAGTCCATTCTTGATGAAATCCTATAAAAACCATGTCAGATACATGCAACATGAGCACTTAAGCAACTCACAGCCTTCGGACATGTTGGGTACTCCGGCAGGTGGGTAAAAGCGGCGAGGCTATCCTCACCACCGCTACTCCAGAGAAGCATTCTCCGGAGGATGAAGATCTTAACGTCTTTACTGTCTTCGAGACCTTCTCTTCAAATAATCGGCACAAAAGGGCACTCCGCGACCTCGCCGAAATTAACCAAGTAGCCGTGATGAGTCCATGGAATGACGTGGCAATACCTTTCACCGCCGCCGACGAACCAAGCACCCGATCAGTCCGAGAACTGGCCGCCCTAGTCATAAAACCAATTGTGGACGGCTTTCGACTTGCCAAAGTGCTCACGGATGGCAGTAGTGGGCTCAACCTCATCTACGAGGACATGCTCGACAAAATGCATATTGAGAGAGCACACATCGAGCAAAGCAGTACCACCTTTCAAGGCATCATCCCCAGTCGAGAAGCACGTTGTTCGGGGAAAATCAAACTTGATGTAGTATTCAGTACGCCTGAGAATTACAGGTTCGAAGAGTTGCTCTTCCACGTGGCTCCCTTCAATAGCGGATATCACGCCCTTTTGGGGCGGGACACCTTCTCACGCTTCCAAGCCATACCCCATTATGGGTACATGAAGCTTAAAATGTCAGGGCCCAATGGAATAATCATAGTTACAAGTGACCCGGATAAAGCACTCCGCGCCGAAAACAAAACCGCATCCTTGGCCCTTGAGGCACTATCCGAAGCTCTTGCGGCCGAAGAACTAACCACCCTGCAATCCACAGTGGATAAAGATGATGTGATCCTCGATAAGAGGCCCAAATCTACCTCTTTTAAACCAGCAGATGAAATAGTTAAATTTCAAGTGCACCCGACGGATCCTAACAAAACAGCGTCCATTGGAGCATAGTTGGATCCGACGTTCGATGCCGCCCTACGAGTGTTCCTGCGTGAAAATTGGGATATCTTTGCCTGGCACCCTTCGGACATGCCTGGAATCCCACGCAGACTGGCCGAACATAGCCTCGACATAATTAAGGGGTTCAAACCAGTCAAGCAAACGCTACAGCGATTTTCTGAACCCAAATGACAAGCAATGGGGGAGGAGCTAGCTAAACTACACGAGGCCGGGTTCATCAGAGAAATCAAACACCCGGATTGGCTAGCCAACTTGGTCATGGTGCCGAAGAAGGATAAATCCTGGCGCCTTTGTGTTGATTTCAAAGACCTTAACAAGGCTTGCCACAAAGACCCTTTTCCGTTGCCCAGCATTTAC
This sequence comes from Triticum aestivum, assembly GCF_018294505.1. Taxonomy (NCBI): domain Eukaryota; kingdom Viridiplantae; phylum Streptophyta; class Magnoliopsida; order Poales; family Poaceae; genus Triticum; species Triticum aestivum. Next base: position 152,924,095 of record NC_057805.1, read on the forward strand.
CAGATTATCGACGTGACCGCAGGACATGACTCATTGTGTTTCCTCGATGCTTGCTCTAGATACCATCAGATTAAGATGAAGGAGTCCGACCAGGCAGCAACAGCGTTCACTACCTCGTACGGGCCTTTCTGTTTCAACACTATGCCTTTTGGGCTCAAAAACACGCCGGTAGCACTTACCAACGCCTAATTCAAACATGTCTGGAAAAATAAATAGGCAAGATAGTGGAAGCATATGTGGACGATGTGGTCATTAAGACTAAACACGTTGAATCATTGGTGGACTATCTCCGCCTCACATTTGAGAACCTCCGAACATACGACATACGACTCAATCCGGAAAAATGCGTTTTAGGTGTTCAAGCCGGAAAGCTACTGAGATTCATTGTCTCCAATAGAGGAATCGAAGCAAACCCAGCCAAAATCCGAGCCCTGTCGCAACTGGCCATACCAACAGACTTAAAGCAGGTCCAAAAACTAGCAAGGTGCGTGGCAGCTTTGAGCCGCTTCATCTCCAGATTAGGAGAAAAGGCATTACCACTTTATAGGCTGCTTAGACGCACCGACCACTTCGGATGGACGGATGCAGCTACAGCCGGATTGGAAGAAATAAAAACCTTATTAGCAGGCAACCCAATCCTAGCCACCCCAAGTGTTGGCGAGCCTATGTTGCTTTATATATCCGCAACTCACCAGGGAGTGAGCGCTGTACTCATCGTCGAGCGAGGGGAAGAGGGACATAAATTGCCCATCCAGAAACCAGTATACTATGTATCGACAGTCTTACACCATGCAAATCCTAATACCCTCACTATCAAAAAATAGCTTATGCGGTCTTTATGGCATCCCAAGAGCTCCGGCACTATTTTCAAGAGTGTTCGATCACGGTGGCATCCGAAGTACCACTCAATGACATTATGAATAACAGGGACGCCACCGGCCGCATAGCTAAATGGGCCATTGAGCTCTTACCATTTGATATAACATACAAGCCATGTCGAGCTGTTAAATCTCAGGTGCTGGCCGACTTCGTCGCCGAGTGGACGGAAGCCAAGCTCCCTAAAGAGTATAGTTCATACTCCAACTGGATCATGTACTTTGACGACTCTAAAATGCTAGCTAGACTGGGGCTGGTGTCATCTTGACATTCCCCACGGGGGACACAATCCGCTATGTGCTGCAAATCATGTATACAGACTCCAATAACACAGCCGAATACAAGGCACTTTTACATGGTCTCCGAATGGCTGTCTCCATGGGCATACAATGCCTAGAGGTGCGCGGTGATTCAAAACTTTCAATATCCTAGATAAATGGAGAGTTCGATGCAAAAAGATCCAAAAATGGCGGCATATCAAAACGTCGTATTAAAAATATCAGCTCGGTTCGAGGGGCTCGAGTTTCATCATGTTGCTCCAGACAGTAACCAGACAACGGACATACTCGCTCGAATGGGGGCCAAGCGCGACCCCGTCCTGCCTAATACCTTTGTGGAAAGGCTCTTCAAGCCATCCATGGTGTGACAGGACGAGAGCGGCAACACTAGTCCGGACCTGACGACACCCCCAGCAGCCGAACAAGATACATATATCATCGGGGGTTCGGATACCGAAATTACACCCTCTACTCATGAAATTATGGTCGTTATCACTCCATGGACCGAACCCTTCCTAGCCTACCTTAATAGGCAGGAGCTTCTTGATGATCAAAATGACGCCCGTCGCATAGTTCGACGTTCTAAAGCCTATAAAGTTCACGAAGGTGAACTATACAAGAAAAGCACTACTGGAGTCCTCCAAAGGTGCATGTCCGAAGAGCAAGGATGGCAACTCTTGGCTGAAAAACATGCTGGTCTGGGTGGCCATCACGCCGCAGCTCAGGCCCTTAGAAGCAAGGCCTTCCGGACATGTTTCTCCTGGCCAACGGCCCGAGCAGACGCACAAGCCCTAGTGCAACATTGCATAGGATGTCAGCTTTTCACCAATAAAAGTCATATGCCTCCACTGCCTTACGAACAATCCCGATCACTTGGCCTTTTGCGGTCTGGGGGCTAGACATAGTCGGATCCCTTAAAGGGGGAAGGCACAAAAATAAATATTTACTGGTCATGGTGGATAAATTCACTAAGTGGATAGAGGCCAAACCAGTAAAAACGGCTGAAGTAGGGCTAGTGATTGACTTTATATCCGGCGTGGTACACCGTTATGGTGTCCCGCACAGCATCATCACTGATAATGGCTCCAATTTTACAGCTGATGAGGTGAAAAACCGGTGTGCTAACTTGGGCATTAAGCTCGACTATGCATCCGTCTACCACCCTCAAACTAACGGTCAGGTTGAATGGGCCAATTGCCTGATAGTGAGCGACATTAAACCCAGACTGGTGTGCTCCCTGCAGGAGTCAGATAAGCATTGGGTTGAGGAACTCGATTCCGTGCTCTGGGGGCTGCGGACTACGCCTAATCAAACGACTGGATACACACCTTTCTTCATGGTATACGGTGCAGAAGCTGTTTTGCCTTGCGACATCATTCATGACTCACCTCGAGTGCGCATGTACGAAGAGCGAGAAGACGAGCTCGATCGTCAGGATGACCTAGACAGCCTTGAAGAGGAGCGTGGTATTGCAAAGGCCTGTTCCGCATTTTATCAACAACAGGCCAGGCGATACCAAAGCAGAGAAGTGCGGGCGAAGACATACAATGTCGGAGATCTCGTCTTACGCCTCCTAGAGAAGAAGAAGAAGGACAAGCTCAAACCAAAATGGGAGGGCCCCTTCATCATAGATGAAGTTCTCATAGGGGGAGCCTATCGGCTTTGTAATGCATCGGATAATAGCCTTTAGCCAAATCCAAGGAATGCTGCTCGACTCCGACGGTTCTACGCCTAGTTTTTCCGCCTCCTTTATGTTTCTTTGACTAGGCTTCTTTTTTCTCCTCTTCTTTCTTTCTTGTTTTTATTTTATTTATTTTCCCTTTTTATATCCCAGGGTATGTTCGGATCTACCGAACTATTAGGGGTACACATCTTTAAATGTATACACCCCATTATAACTGGGGGATTCGTTGACGAAGCTTGTTACATCAAGCTTGTTGCTTTCATTGCTTACGTCGTTCTCTCTATACATCTTTAGCCATTATATGCACCTCTATGACTTAAGTTTTTGCCAAGCTGGGTTGCCTCGCTCCTGTGTTTATACCCTATGTTCCCGATTGTCCGTCTAGGGTGTAAAGGGAGCACCTCTGTGATTGTTACAACCGGGTAATTCGGACCTGTACCTCAGACGGGTGAAGCCGAAAGCTAGCGTTCTTAAGAGAATAATTGGTCGGCAAGCAACGACAGATTGGTTATGTTTCTGTGACTCTCCTTAAAAAATATACGGGATAGGCTCCCCATAATTCGTATCAAAGCCTAGGCATGCATAATTCAGCATGCCAACCCAAGGAAAGGAACCCTTAACGGAACTATTTACCTCAGAAGATGTTTCTTACGTTAAATAAGTAATATAACATAACTCCCTGAACAAATTTTGTCTGTTTGAGCAATATGGCTGGATTTCCTGTTTTCCGGACATAATGAATGTTTCTTACATTTTGACACGGTATCCAAAATCACTCCACCTATCTAGTTTGGAGGTTGAAGCCGAAGGCTTGCGACGACAAATTTTGACATGTTCGGTTGGAGATAAGTTCGATGATAAAAGTACATGGATACATAGAATCGAATGCCTACTCTTTCTCTATGCCATCTATAAGACTGTCTAAACTATAGTCTTCTTGCGAATATTTCGCAGCTATCATCACTTGGTCATACAGCAAGTTCACGGGAATCTCTTTTCCGTCAAGTCCCCGAGGTCCAACTCGAGCCATATCATTCGGATCGTATCCGGTGTAGCGCGTCTTCACCATCACCCACGCCTCTCGTGCACCTTCTCAGCATGCGGACACCTTCCATAGCTCGAAACGGCGTCGGGCACCTACAAGTTCGCCAACACCTCCATACTTTCTGGAGGGGCATCGGACGGCCATAGGGCCTTAGCCATACTTCTCATAGCTTTCTGGGCCTGCTCATGCACCGCGGACAGCTCCTTAAGCACGTCACCTCGAAATCCGGTCACTTCCTCCTCAGGCCGACTGGTTAACACACCTGCAACAATAGAGTTGTGACAATCCAAATTATGGGATACTACGAGTCCCTTGGATGGTTCAAAAGGTCATACCGAATATGCCGCATTTCAACTTCTTATTCTCTTTTTGCGCGATTGATAACTGAGCCTTTAAGCTCTTTATCTCTACGGCTTGTTTATCCTTTTCCTCCTCGAGTTTGTTCTTCTGATCAGTAGTCATTGTGGCTTTTTTATCTCCAGAAGCTCTATGGTGACGCATTCAGCTTTGTCTGGTTTGTTTTCAGCTCCTGGGACAGCGCATTGTTCTTCTCTCTGAGAACCTATAGGTCATGACGATCCTTAAATCGGTTGGCCTAACCGCTTCAAGTCGCGGGGGCTACTGGCATATATCTATTAAATTTGCACAAACTATTACCTGCATATCCTTTGAAAACAGTTGAGTAACTCTAGCAAGTCTGTCCCGAGTGGCACGGATATATGCATCCACGGAACTGAGTGCGGTAAATTCCCGTTCAGTGAAAACTGGAGCGCGCATGGCCTCTTTCAGTCGCAAATGATTCATCACGCTCTCCACCTCGGAATTCGTGATGGATACGTCATCCAAATCCTCGTGAGGGGCGGATCTAGCACTTTATCAGCCCTCATCCTGGTTGATGAGACCGGTGCCGGATTAGCTGATATTCGGCTAGCAGGGTGTTTTCCTACGGTTTGTCGCGTGCTCCTCCTGAAATAAAAGGTATATGAGAAATTTAACAATCTGGTCTCATGCTTGGGCACTGATAACCCACAAGTATAGGGGAGTATTCAACCCAAATTTATTGATTCGACACAAGGGGAGCCAAAGAATATTCTCAAGTATTAGCAGTTGAGTTGTCAATTCAACCACACCTGGATAACTTAGTATCTGCAGCAAAGTAGTATGGAAGTAACGGTAACGGCAGCAAAAGTAATATTTTTGGGTTTTGTAGTGATTGTAACAGTAGCAACGGTAAAGTAAATAAGCAAAGAACAATATGTGAAAAGCTCGTAGGCATTGGATCGGTGATGGAGAATTATGCCGGATGCGGTTCATCATGTAACAATCATAACATACGGTGACACAGAACTAGCTCCAATTCATCAATGTAATGTACGCATGTTTTCCGAATATAGTCATACGTGCTTATGGAAAAGAACTTGCATGACATCTTTTGTCCTACCCTCCCGTGGCAGCGGGGTCCTAGCGAAAACTAAGGGATATTAAGGCCTCCTTTTAATAGAGTACCGGACCAAAGCATTAACACATAGTAAATACATGATCTCCTGAAACTCTGGTCATCACCGGGAGTGGTCCCAATTATTGTCACTTCGGGGTTGCCGGATCATAACACATTGTAGGTGACTATAGACTTGCAAGATAGGATCAAGAACTCACATATATTCATGAAAACATAATAGGTTCAGATATGAAATCATGGCACTCGGGCCCTAGTGACAAGCATTAAGCATAGCAAAGTCATAGCAACATCAATCTCAAAACATAGTGGATACTAGGGATCAAACCCTAACAAAACTAACTCAATTACATGATAAATCTCATCCAACCCATCACCGTCCAGCAAGCCTACGATGGAATTACTTACGCACGGCGGTGAGCATCATGAAATTGGTGATGGAGGATGGTTCATGATGATGATGGCGATGGATTCCCCTCTCCGGAGCCCCGAACGGACTCCAGATCAGCCCTCCCGAGAGAGTTTAGGGCATGGCGGCGGCTCCGTATCGTAAAACGCGATGAATCCTTCTCTCTGATTTTTTTCTCCCCAAACATGAATATATGGAGTTGGAGTTGAGGTCGGTGGAGCTCCAGGGGGATCACAAGGCAAGGGGGCGCGCCCAGGGGGCAGGCACGCCCCCCACCCTCGTGGAAAGGGTGTGGGCCCCCTGGCCTTGATTCTTTCGCCAGTATTTTTTATTATTTCCAAAAATAATCTCCGTCAAGTTTCAGGTCATTCCGAGAACTTCTGTTTCTGCACATAAATAACACCATGACAATTCTGCTGAAAATAGCGTCAGTCCGGGTTAGTTCCATTCAAATCATGCAATGTAGAGTCCAAAACAAGGGCAAAAGTGTTTGGAAAAGTAGATACGACGGAGACGTATCAACTCCCCGAAGCTTAAACCTTTGCTTGTCCTCAAGCAATTCAGTTGATAAACTGAAAGTGATAAAGAAAAACTTTTACAAACTTTGTTTGCTCTTGTTGTTGTAAATATGTAAAGCCAGCATTCAAGTTTTCAGCAAAGATTATGAACTAACCATATTCACAATAACTCTTAGGTCTCATGTTTACTCATATCAATGGCATAATCAACACCGTGCAATAATAATAAATCTCGGATGACAACACTTTCTCAAAACAATCATAATATGATATAACAAGATGGTATCTCGCTTGCCCTTTCTGAGACCGCAAACATAAATGCAGAGCACCTTTAAAGATCAAGGACTGACTAAAAATTGTAATTCATGGTAAAAGAGATCCAGTCATAGTCATACCCAATATAAACTCATAGTACTGGATGGAAATGACAGCGGTGCTCTCCAGCTGGTTCTTTTAATAAGAGGGTGATGACTCAACATGAAAGTAAATAGATAGGACCTTCGCAGAGGGAAGCAGGGATTTGTAGAGGTGGCGGAGCTCGATTTTGAAATAGAGATAAATAATATTTTGAGCGGCATACTTTCATTGTCAACATAACAGCCAAGAGATGGTGATATATTCCATGCTACACACATTATAGGCGGTTCCCAAACAGAATGGTAAAGTTTATACTCCCCCTGCACCAACAAGCATCAATCCATGGCTTGCTCGAAACAATGAGTGCCTCCAACTAACAACAGTCCCGAGGGAGTTTTGTTTGCAATTTTTTTGATTTGATTTGCATAAAGCATGGGACTGGGCATCCCGGTGACCAGCCATTTTCTCGTGAGTGAGGAGCGGAGTCCACTCCTCTTGAGAATAACCCGCCTAACATGGAAGATACGGACAGCCCTAGTTGATACATGAGCTATTCAAGCATACAAAACAGAATTTCATTTGAAGGTTTAGAGTTTGGCACATACAAATTTACTTGGAACGGCAGGTAGATACCGCATATAGGAAGGTATAGTGGACTCATATGGCATAACTTTGGGGTTGAAGGGATTGGATGCACAAGTAGTATTCCCGCTTAGTACAAGTGAAGGCTAGCAAAAGGCTAGGAAGCGACCAACTAGAGAGCGACAACAGTCATGAACATGCATTAAAATTAATGAACATCGAGTGCAAGCATGAGTAGGATATAATCCACCATGAACATAAATATCGTGAAGGCTATGTTGATTTGTTTCAACTACATGTGTGAACATGTGCCAAGTCATGTCACTTGAATCATTCAAAGGAGGATACCACCCCGTCATACCACATCACAACCATTTTAATAGCATGTTGGCACGCAAGGTAAACCATTATAAACTCCTAGCTAATTAAGCATGGCATAAGCAACTATAATCTCTAATTGTCATTGCAAACATGTTTATTCATAATAGGCTGAATCAGGAACGATGAACTAATCATATTTACAAAAACAAGAGAGGTCGAGTTCATACCAGCTTCTCTCATCTCAATCAGTCCATCATATATCGTCATAATTGCCTTTCACTTGCACGACCGAATGATGTGAATAATAATAATAGTGCACGTGCATTGGACTAAGCTGGAATATGCGAGCATTCAATAAACAGGAGAAGACAAGGCAATATGGGCTCTTGGTTAAATCAACAATAATGCATATAAGAGCCACTTCAACAATTTTAGTATGGTCTTCTCCTATCGACCCCCAAAGAAAAGAGAAGAAATAAAACTATTTACACGGGAAAGCTCCCAACAAACAAAAGAAGAACATGAAATCTTTTTGGGTTTTCTTTTAATTATTACTACTACACCAAGAAAGTAAACTAGCTAAATGCTACAACAATTTTTTTGGTTTTCTTAAGATTTATCAAACACACAAGAAGAAAGCAAGAAAAGAAAATAAACTAGCATGGGTATTACAGTGAAAAAGTATGAGCACCGACAACTAACAATGAGTGTGTCAACATGAATGTAATGTCGGTGAGAAATACGTACCCCCCCCCAAGCTTAGGCTTTTGGCCTAAGTTGGTCTATTGCCACGGATGACCTGGCGGATATCCAAAGTTCTGGTTGGGGTCGTATTGAGATGCAGCAGTCATTGAATTGTGGGCTGCAGCTTGGAGGCGAGCTATCTCCGCCCTCCTCTCGTACTCGGTCGCCTCCTCTCTGGTTATGAAATATCCCCCCTTTGCCTGAAAGTGAAAGAAAGTAGAAGCAGGGAGAGTGACGTGATAGGTGCGTCGTCTATCGAAGGTTAGTCGGTACTGGAGAAACTGATCGTTTGTCTCAACAAAACGATGACGAACCATAGCCTCATAATCTATGTAAGCAGGAGGCAACTCAATATCATCCTCACATATAGTTACACCAAGAAAATTAGCTAAACGGGTTGCATAGATTCCACCAAAGAAATCTCCATTAAATCTATTATTATGCAACCTACGTGCAACAATGGCTCCCAAATTATAATGTTTATCCCCTAACACAGCACTCCTGAGAACACTGAGGTCAGGGACACACATGTGACATGCTTCATCCTTACCATTTATGCACCTACCTATGAAGAGAGCAAAATAATGTATAGCAGGAAAATGAATGCTCCCTATGGTAGCTTGTGCTATGTCTCTAGATTCCCCCACAGTTATACTAGCAAGAAAATCTCTAAATTCAGATTTGCGAGGTTCACTAGTACTACCCCATTGTGGAAGTTTGCAAGCAGTGGTAAAATCCTCTATGTCCATAGTATAAGAATTTTCATAAAGATCAAACTTGATAGTTTGAGAATTACGTGAAGATGAAAATTCAAACCTCCTCACAAAGGAACTAGTCAGATAGTGGTACTGACGGCACTTATCTGCCTCGAAGCTCTCAAGATCAGCGTTACGCACATATGTGTTAAAATCTTCCTTGATTCCTGCTTGATCCATGAAGTCCTCTGAAGGCCATTCACAAGCCCGTACTGGAGCGTCCCTTGGTGGTTCATCGTCAGCATCGCGCATTGCAAGCCTGGGTCCTTGCTTCCTTGAAGAACCACCTTGGTACATTTTCCTAAACATATTTCTTCCTATGAAAAATTTCTGAAATTTTTAGTAACTTCAAATAAAAGTGAACCAAGCTCAACAAAATTGATAGCAACCCCCTACAAGTGCCTAGAGCCTATATCATGCATTAGAACTACTTGGAACCATATAAATTTGACATGCAAGCTCAAGAACATGGTCGCCTAGGCAGCACAAATTTGCAATGAATAAAGCACTAGAACAAAAACTAATTGGACCAATGGAGGAGTCACATACCAAGGAACAATCCCCCAAAGCAGTTTTGTGAGAGGTGCTTTGAGAAAGGAGATCAAAAATCGCAGCAAAATGAGCTAGAACTTGTGCTTGAGCTGGTTGGTGATTTTTTTGGGAGGAAGGAATGTGTGGGTGCAGGAATAAGTGGAGGGGAGCCACCATGGGCCCACGAGGCAGGGGGCGTGCCCAGGGGGTGGGCGCGCCCTGGATCCTCGTGCCCAGGTGCTTGCTCCCCCTGTTGTGTTCTTAGTGCCAGATATTCTCAAATACTCTAGAAAAAAATCATATTTCAATTTTGGGGCATTTAGAGAACTTTTATTTTCGGGTTATTTTTATATTGCACAGATAATTCAGAAAACAGAGAGAAAATTTTGTTTTTACTTTATTTCAACTAAATAACAGAAAGTAGAAGGAGGGTACAGAAGGATGTGCTTTATAACATCATCCATCTCATGCTCATCAAAAGGAATCCACTAACAAGGTTGATCAAGTCTTGTTAAGAAACTCATTCCGAGTAACATGAAACTGGAGAATTTTCGAGAATCACTATGTTACCTCAATGGGGTTATGCACATCCCCAATAATAAGAATATCATATTTCTTCTTGACAGTAGGTAGAGGAATTCAAAACCTCCAAAAATAATCGATGGAATTTTTCCAATAGAATTTATACTGTGGACATGAGGTTGTTTCCTCGGAAAGTGTACTGTATGCTCATTACCATTAACATGAAAAGTGACATTGCCTTTGTTGCAATCGATAACAGCCCCTGCAGTATTCAAAAAGGGTCTTCCAAGAATAATAGACATACTATCATCCTCGGGAATATCAAGAATAACAAAGTATGTCAAAATAGTAACATTTGCAACCACAACAGGCACATCCTCACAAATATCGACAGGTATAGCAGTTGATTTATCAGCCATTTATAAGGATATTTCAGTAGGTGTCAACTTATTCAAATCAAGTCTACGATATAAAGAGAGAGGCATAACACTAAAACCGGCTCCTAGTTTCTTTTAATGGAGCATGGTATAGTTGGTACTACTAGATCTCCTAGTTTCTCAGGTATTCCACCCTTCAAAGTGTAATTAGCAAGCATGCTGGAAATTTCATCTTCCACTATCTTTCCTTTATTAGTAAAAATTTCTTTCATATACTTAGCATAAGGATTCATTTTGAGCATATCAGTTAATCGCATATGCAAAAAGATAGGTCTAATCATTTCAGCAAAGCGCTCAAAATCCTCATCATCCTTTTTCTTGGATGGTTTGGGAGGAAAAGGCATGGGTTTGCTGAACCCAAGGTTCTCTTTCTTTACCATGTTTCCTAGCAACGAAGTCTCTCTTATCATAACGTTGATTCTTTGATTGTGGGTTATCAAGATCAATAGCAGGTTCAATTTCTACATCATTGTCATTACTAGGTTGAGCATCAACATGAATATCATCATTAACATTATCACTAGGTTCATGTTCATTACCAGATTGTCTTTCAGCATCAGAAATAGAAATATCATTGGGATTCTCAGGTGTGTCTACAACAGGTTCACTACAACCATGCAAGGTCCTTTCATTTTTCTTTTTCTTCTTTTTAGAAGGACTTGGTGCATCAATATTATTTCTCTGAGAATCCTGCTCAATTCTCTTAGGATGGCCTTCAGGATACAAAGGTTCCTGAGTCATTTTACTAGTTCTAGTTGCAACTCTAACAGCAAAATCATTATTCTTACTATTCAATTCATTGGGCAAATCATTCTAAGCTTTAAGTACTTGTTCTACTCGAGTGGTAACCATAGGAGCATGTTTACTAATGAGTTTAAGTTCACCTTTAACTCTAGACATATAATCACCCAAGTGTTCAATCATATAAGCGTTTTGTTTTAGTTGTCTACCAAAATAAGCATTAAAATCTTCTTGCTTAACCATAAACTTATCAAACTCATCCAAACATTGGCTAGCAAACATAGTAGGAGGGATTTCAGCTTTATCATATCTATAGAGAGAATTTACCTTTACTACCTGTGTCGGGTTATCAAGACCATGAGTTTCTTCAATAGGTGATGAATTAAAACCATGTATTTCTTCAACAGGCGGTAAATTAAGACCATGTATTTCTTCAATAGGAGGTAAATTCCTAACATCTTCACCTTTTATACATTTTTCTTTCATAGATTTCTTTGCCTCTTGCATATCTTCAGGACTGAGAAAAAGAATACCCCTTTTCTTCAGAGTTGGCTTAGGAGTTGGTTCAGTAAGTATCCAATTATTTTCACTGGTCAACATATTATTCAATAGAATTTCAGCTTCATCTGGTGTTCTTTCCCTGAAAACAGAACCAGCACAATTATCCAGGTGGTCTCTGGAAGCATCGGTTAGTCCATTGAAAAAGATATCAAGTATATCATTTTTCTTGAGAGGATGATCAGGCAAAGCATTAAGTAATTGGAGAAGCCTCCCCCAAGCTTGTGGGAGACTCTCTTCTTCAATTTGCACAAAATTATATATTTCCCTTAAAGTAGCTTGTTTCTTATGAGTAGGGAAATATTTAGCAGAAAAGTAATAAATCATGTCCTGGGGACTACGCACACTACCAGGATCAATAGAATTAAACCATATCTTAGCATCACCCTTTAATGAGAACGGAAATATCTTAAGGATATAATAGTAGCGAGTTTTCTCATCATTAGTGAACAAGGTGGCTATATCATTTAATTTAGTAAGATGTGCCACAACAGTTTCAGATTCATAGCCATAGAAAGGATTAGATTCAACAAAAGTAATTATATCAGGGTCAACAGAGAATTCATAATCCTTATCAGTAACAAAGATAGGTGAAGTAGCATAAGCAGGATCATATTTCATTCTAGCATTCAGAGTTTTTTGTTTAAGCTTAGCTAATAATTACATAAGATCACTTCTATCATTGCAAGCAAGAAAATCTCTAGCGGTTTCTTCATCCATAACACAGCCCTCAGGCACAACACGCAATTCATATTTAGGGGGAGAGTCTTCATCATCACTTTCATCAATATTATCAATTTCAATAATTTCATTCTCTCTAGCCCTAGCAAGTTGTTCATAAAGAAATTCACCAAGTGGCACAGTAGTATCAAGCATAGAAGTAGTTTCATCATAAGTATCATGCATAGCAGAAGTGGCATCATCAATAACATGCGACATATCAGAATTAATAGGCGAAGCAGGTTTAGGTGTCGCAAGCTTACTCAAAACAGAAGGTGAATCGAGTGCAGAGCTAGATGGCAGTTCCTTACCTCCCCTTGTAGTTGCGAGATAAATTTTTGTTTTTCCTTCTTTCAAGTTCTTCATAGTGACCAACAGATATAAATCCCAAGTGACTCAAAGAATAGAGCTATGCTCCCCGGCAACTGCGCCAGAAAATAGTCTTGATAACCCACAAGTATAGGGGATCACAATAGTTTTCGAGGGTAGAGTATTCAACCCAAATTTATTGATTCGACACAAGGGGAGCCAAGGAATATTCTCAAGTATTAGCAGTTGAGTTGTCAATTCAACCACAAGTGGATAACTTAGTATCTGCAGCAAAGTATTTAGTAGCAAAGTAGTATGGAAGTAACGGTAACGGTAGCAAAAGTAATATTTTTGGGTTTTGTAGTGATTGTAACAGTAGCAACGATAAAATAAATAAGCAAAGAACAATACATGAAAAGCTCGTAGGCATTGGATCGGTGATGGAGAATTATGCCGGATGCGGTTCATCATGTAACAATCATAACATACGGTGACACAGAACTAGCTCCAATTCATCAATGTAATGTAGGCATGTCTTCCAAATATAGTCATACGTGCTTATGGAAAAGAACTTGCATGACATCTTTTGTCCTACCCTCCCGTGGCAGCGGGGTCCTAGAGGAAACTAAGGGATATTAAGGCCTCCTTTTAATAGACTACCGGACTAAAGCATTAACACATAGTAAATACGTGAACTCCTCAAACTATGGTCATCACCGGGAGTGGTCCCGATTATTGTCACTTCGGGGTTGCCAGATCATAACACATAGTAGGTGACTATAGACTTGCAAGATAGGATTAAGAACTCACATATATTCATGAAAACATAATAGGTTCAGATCTGAAATAATGGCACTCGGGCCTCGTGACAAGCATTAAGCATAGCAAAGTCATAGCAACATCAATCTCAGAACACAGTGGATACTAGGGATCAAACCCTACACTCGATTACATGATAAATCTCATCCAACCCATCACCGTCCAGCAAGTCTACAATGGAAATACTCACGCACGGCGGTGAGCATCATGAAATTGGTGATGGAGGATGGTTGATGATGACGATGGCGACGGAATCCTCTCTCCGGAGCCCCGAACAGACTCCAGATCAGCCCTCCCGAGAGAGTTTAGGGCTTGGCGGCGGCTTCGTATCGTAAAACGCGATGAATCCTTTTCTCTGATTTTTTTCTCCCCGAACACGAATATATGGAGTTGGAGTTGAGGTCGGTGGAGCTCCAGGGGGCCCATGAGGCAGGGGGCGCGCCCCCACCCTCGTGGAAAGGGTGTGGGCCCCCTGGCCTTGATTCTTTCGCCAGTATTTTTTATTGTTTCCAAAAATAATCTCCGTCAAGTTTCAGCTCATTCCGAGAACTTTGGTTTCTGCACATAAATAACACCATGGCAATTCTGCTGAAAATAGCGTCAGTCCAGGTTAGTTCCATTCAAATCATGCAATGTAGAGTCCCAAACAAGGGCAAAAGTGTTTGGAAAAGTAGATACGACGAAGACGTATCAACTCCCCCAAGCTTAAACCTTTGCTTGTCCTCAAGCAATTCAGTTGATAAACTGAAAGTGATAAAGAAAAACTTTTACAAACTTTGTTTGCTCTTGTTGTTGTAAATATGTAAAGCTAGCATTCAAGTTTTCAGCAAAGATTATAAACTGACCATATTCAGAATAACTCTTAGGTCTCATGTTTACTCATATCAATGGCATAATCAACTAGCGAGCAATAATAATAAATCTCGGATGACAACACTTTCTCAAAACAATCATAATATGATATAACAAGATCGTATCTCACTAGCCCTTTCTGAGACCGCAAAACATAAATGCAGAGCACCTTTAAAGATCAAGGACTGACTAAACATTGTAATTCATGGTAAAAGAAATACAGTCATAGTCATACCCAATATAAACTAATAGTAATGGATGGAAATGACAGCGGTGCTCTGCAGCTGGTGCTTTTAATAAGATGGTGATGACTCAACATAAAAGTAAATAGATAGGCCCTTCGTAGAGGGAAGAAGGGATTTGTAGAGGTGGCAGAGCTCGATTTTAAAAGAGAGATAAATAATATTTTGAGCGGCATACTTTCATTGTCAACATAACAACCAAGAGATGGCGATATCTTCCATGCTACACACATTATAGGCGGTTCCCAAACAGAATGGTAAAGTTTATACTTCCCCTCCACCAACAAGCATCAATTCGTGGCTTGCTCGAAACAACGAGTGCCTCCAACTAACAACAGTCACGGGGGAGTTTTGTTTGCAATTTTTTTGATTTGATTTTCATAAAGCATGGGACTGGGCATCCCGGTGACCAGCCATTTTCTCATGAGTGAGGAGCAGAGTCCACTCCTCTTTAGAATAACCCGCCTAACATTGAAGATACGGACAGCCCTAGTAGATACATGAGCTATTCAAGCATACAAAACGGAATTTCATTTGAAGGTTTAGAATTTGGCACATACAAATTTACTTGGAACGACAGGTAGATACCGCATATAGGAAGGTATAGTGGACTCATATGGCATAACTTTGGGGTTTAAGGGATTGGATGCACAAGAAGTATTCCCGCTTAGTACAAGTGAATGCTAGCAAAAGGCTGGGAAGCGACCAACTAGAGAGCGACAACAGTCATGAACATGCATTAAAATTAATGAACATTGAGTGCAAGCATGAGTAGGATATAATCCACCATGAACATAAATATCGTGAAGGCTATGTTGATTTGTTTCAACTACATGTGTGAACATGTGCCAAGTCAAGTCACTTGAATCATTCAAAAAAGGATACCACCCCATCATACCACATCACAACCATTTTAATAGCATGTTGGCACGCAACGTAAACCATTATAAACTCCTAGCTAATTAAGCATGGCATAAGCAACTATAATCTCTAATTGTCATTGCAAACATGTTTACTCATAATAGGCTGAATCAGGAACGATGAACTAATCATATTTACAAAAACAAGAGAGGTCGAGTTCATACCAGCTTCTCCCATCTCAATCAGTCCTTTCATATATCGTCATAATTGCCTTTCACTTGCACGACCGAACGATGTGAATAATAATAATAGTGCACGTGCATTGGACTAAGCTGGAATCTGCGAGCATTCAATAAACAGGAGAAGACAAGGCAATATGGGCTCTTGGTTAAATCAACAATAATGCATATAAGAGCCACTTCAACAATTTTAGTATGGTCTTCTCCTATCGACCCCCAAAGACAAGAGAAGAAATAAAACTATTTACACGGGAAAGCTCCCAACAAACAAAAGAAGAACATGAAATCTTTTTGGGTTTTCTTTTAATTATTACTACTACAGCAAGAAAGTAAACTAGCTAAACGTTACAACAAATTTTTTGGTTTTCTTAAGATTTATCAAACACACAAGAAGAAAGCAAGAAAAGAAAATAAACTAGCATGGATATTACAGTGAAAAAGTATGAGCACCGACAACTAGCAATGAGTGTGTCAACATGAATGTAATGTCGGTGAGAAATACGTACCCCCCCTAGCTTGGGCTTTTGGCCTAAGCTGGTCTATTGCCACGGATGACCTGGCGGATATCCAAAGTTGTAGTTGGGGTCGTACTGAGATGCATCAGTCATTGCATTGTGGGCTGCAGCTTGGAGGCGAGCTATCTCAGCCCTCCTCTCGTACTCGGTTGCCTCCTCTCTGGTTATGAAATATCCCCCCTTTGCCTGAAAGTGAAAGAAAGTAGAAGCAGGGAGAGTGACGTGATAGGTGCGTCGTCTATCAAAGATTAGTCGGTACTGGAGGAACTGATCGTTCCTCTCAACAAAACGATGACGAACCATAGCCTCATAATCTAAGTAAGCAGGAGGCAACTCAATATCATCCTCACGTATAGTTACACCAAGAAAATTAGCTATAATGGGTTGCATAGATTCCACCAAAGAAATCTCCAGTAAATCTATTATTATGCAACCTACGTGCAACAATGGCTCCCAAATTATAATGTTTATCCCCTAACACAACACTCCTGAGAACACTGAGGTCAGGGACACACCTATGACATGCTTCATCCTTACCATTTATGCACCTACCTATGAAGAGAGCAAAATAATGTATAGCAGGAAAATGAATGCTCCCTATGGTAGCTTGTGCTATGTCTCTAGATTCCCCCACAGTTATACTAGCTAGAAAATCTCTAAGTTCAGATTTGCGAGGTTCACTAGTACTACCCAATTGTGGAAGTTTGCAAGCAGTGGTAAAATCCTCTATGTCCATAGTATAAGAATTTTCATAAAGATCAAACAGGATAGTTTGAGAATTACGTGAAGATGAAAATTCAAACCTCCTCACAAAGGAACTAGTGAGATAGTGGTACTGACGGCACTTATCTGCCTCGAAACTCTCAAGATTAGCGTTACGCACATATGCGTTAAATTTTTCCTTGATTCCTGCTTGATCCATGATGTCCTCTGAAGGCCATTCACAAGCCCGTACTGGAGCGTCCCTTGGTGGTTCATCGTCAGCATCGCGCATTGCAAGCCTGGGTCCTTGCTTCCTTGAAGAACCACCTTGGTACATTTTCCTAAACATATTTCTTCCTCTGGAAAATTTCTTAAATTTTTAGTAACTTCAAATAAAAGTGAACCAAGCCTAACAAAATTGATAGCAACAACTCCTACAAGTGCCTAGAGCCTATGTCATGCATTAGAACTACTTGGAACCATATTAATTTGACATGCAAGCTCAAGAACATGGTCACCTAGGCAGCACAAATTTTCAATGAATAAAGCACTAGAACAAAAACTAATTGGACCAATGGAGGAGTCACATACCAAGGAACAATCCCCCAAAGCAGTTTTGTGAGAGGTGCTTTGAGCAAGGAGATCGAAAATCGCAGCAAAATGAGCTAGAACTCGTGCTTGAGCTGGTTGGTGATTTTTTTGGGAGGAAGAAGGAGTGTGTGGGTGTAGGAATAAGTGGAGGGGAGCCACCATGGGCGCACGAGGCAGGGGGCATTCCCGGGGGGGTGGGCGCGCCCTGGACCCACGTGCCAAGGTGCTTGTTCCCCTTGCTGTGTTCTCAGTGCCAGATATTCTAAAATATTCCAGAAAAAAATCATATTTCAATTTTGGGGCATTTAGAGAACTTTTATTTTCAGGGTATTTTTATATTGCACGGATAATTCAGAAAACAGACAGAAAATACTATTTTTACTTTATTTCAACTAAATATCAAAAAGTAGAAGGAGGGTACAGAAGGTTGTGCTTTCTAACATCATCCATCTCATGCTCATCAAAAGGAATCCACTAACAAGGTTGATCAAATCTTGTTAACAAAGTCATTCCGAGTAACATGAAACCAGAGAAATTTTGAAAATCACTATGTTACCTCAACGGGGATATGCACATCCCCAATAATAAGAATATCATATTTTTCTTGACAGTAGGATGAGGAAATTCAAAACCTCCAAAAATAATCGATGGAATTTTTCCAATAGAATTTATACTATGGACTTGAGGTTGTTTCCTCGGAAAGTGTACCGTATGCTCATTACCATTAACACGAAAAGTGACATTGCCTTTGTTGCAATCAATAACAGCCCCTGCAATATTCAAAAAGGATCTTCCAAGAATAATAGACATACTATCATCCTCGGGAATATCAAGAATAACAAAGTGTGTTAAAATAGTAACATTTGCAACCACCACAGGCACATCCTCACAAATACCGACAGGTATAGCAGTTGATTTATCAGCCATTTGCAAGGATATTTCAGTAGGTGTCAACTTATTCAAATCAAGTCTACGATAAAAAGAGAGAGGCATAACGCTAACACCGGCTCCAAGATCACATAAGGCAGTTTTAACATAGTTTCTTTTAATGGAGCATGGTATAGTTGGTACTCCTAGATCTCCTAGTTTCTTAGGTATTCCACCCTTGAAAGTGTAATTAGCAAGCATGGTGGAAATTTCAACTTCCGGTATCTTTCTTTTATTAGTAACTATTTCTTTCATATACTTAGCATAAGGATTCATTTTGAGCATATCAGTTAATCGCATACGCAAAAAGATAGGTCTAATCATTTCAGCAAAGCGCTCAAAATCCTCATCATCCTTTTTATTGGATGGTTTGGGAGGAAAAGGCATGGGTTTCTGAACCCAAGGTTCTCTTTCTTTACCATGTTTCCTAGCAATGAAGTCTCTCTTATCATAACGTTGATTCTTTGATTGTGGGTTATCAAGATCAACAGCAGGTTCAATTTCTACATCATTGTCATTACTAGGTTGAGCATCAACATGAATATCATCATTAACATTATCACTAGGACCATGTTCATTACCAGATTGTGTTTCAGCATCAGAAATAGAAATATCATTGGGATTCTCAGGTGTGTCTACAAAAGGTTCACTAGAAGCATGCAAGGTCCTTTCATTTTTCTTTTTCTTCTTTTTAGAAGGACTAGGTGCATCAATATTATTTCTCTGAGAATCCTGCTAAATTCTCTTAGGATGGCCTTCAGGATACAGAGGTTCCAGAGTCATTTTACTAGTTCTTGTTGCATCTCTAACAGCAAAATCATTATTCTTACTATTCAATTCATTGAGCAAATCATTCTAAGCTTTAAGTACTTGTTCTACTTGAGTGGTAACCATAGAAGCATGTTTACTAATGAGTTTAAGTTCACCTTTAACTCTAGACATATAATCACCGAAGTGTTCAATCATATAAGCATTGTGTTTTAATTGTCTACCAAAATAAGCATTAAAATCTTCTTGCTTAACCATAAAGTTACCAAACTCATCCAAAGATTGGCTAGCAAACTTCGTAGGAGGGATTTCAGCTTTATCATATCTATAGAGAGAATTTACCTTTACTACCTGTGTTGGGTTATCAAGACCATGAGTTTCTTCAATAGCTGATGAATTAAAACCATGTATTTCGTCAACACGTGGTAAATTAAGACCATGTATTTCTTCAATAGGAGGTAAATTCTTAACATCTTCAGCTTTTATACCTTTTTCTTTCATAGATTTCTTTGCCTCTTGCATATCTTCAGGACTGGGAAATAGAATACCCCTTTTCTTCAGAGTTGGCTTAGGAGTTGGTTCAGGAAGTGTCCAATTATTTAACTGGTCAACATATTATTCAATAGAATTTCAGCTTCATCTGGTGTTCTTTCCCTGGAAACAGAACCAGCACAACTATCTAGGTGGTCTCTGGAAGCATCGGTTAGTCCATTGTAAAAGATATCAAGTATTTCATTTTTCTTGAGAGGATGATCAGTCAAAGCATTATGTAATTGGAGAAGCCTCCCCCAAGCTTGTGGGAGACTCTCTTCTTCAATTTGCACAAAATTATATATTTCCCTTAAAGCAGCTTGTTTCCTATGAGTAGGGAAATATTTAGCAGAAAAGTAATAAATCATGTCCTAGGGACTACGCACACAACCAGGATCAAGAGAATAAAACCATATCTTAGCATCACCCTTTAATGAGAACAGAAATATCTTAAGGATATAATAGTAGTGAGTTTTCTCATCATTAGTGAACAGGGTGGCTATATCATTTAATTTAGTAAGATGTGCCACAACAGTTTCAGATTCATAGCCATAGAAAGGATTAGATTCAACCAAAGTAATTATATCAGGGTCAACAGAGAATTCATAATCCTTATCAGTAACAAAGATAGGTGAAGTAGCATAAGCGGGATCATATTTCATTCTAGCATTCAGAGTTTTTTGATTAAGCTTAGCTAATAATTTCTTAAGATCACTTTTATCATTGCAAGCAAGAAAGTCTCTAGCGGTTTCTTCATCCATAACATAGCCCTCAGGCACAACATGCAATTCATATTTAGAGGGAGAGTCTTCATCATCACTTTCATCAATATTATCAATTTCAATAATTTCATTCTCTCTAGCCCTAGCAAGTTGTTCATCAAGAAATTCACCAAGTGGCACAGTAGTATCAATCATGGAAGTAGTTTCATCATAAGTATCATGCATAGCAGAAGTGGCATCATCAATAACATGCGACATATTAGAATTAATAGCAGAAGCAGGTTTAGGTGTCGCAAGCTTACTCAAAACAGAAGGTGAATCGAGTGCAGAGCTAGATGGCAGTTCCTTACCTCCCCTCGTAGTTGAGGGATAAATTTTTGTTTTTGCATCTTTCAAGTTCTTCATAGTGACCAGCGGATATAAATCCCAAGTGACTCAAAGAATAGAGCTATGCTCCCCGGCAACTGCGCCAGAAAATAGTCTTGATAACCCACAAGCATAGGGGATCGCAACAGTTTTTGAGGGTAGAGTATTCAACCCAAATTTATTGATTCGACACAAGGGGAGCCAAAGAATATTCTCAAGTATTAGCAGTGGAGTTGTCAATTCAACCACACCTGGATAACTCAGTATCTGTAGCAAAGTATTTAGTAGCAAAGTAGTATGGAAGTAACGGTAACGGTAGCAAAAGTAATATTTTTGGGTTTTGTAGTGATTGTAACAGTAGCAACGGTAAAGTAAATAAGCAAAGAACAATATGTGAAAAGCTCGTAGGCATTGGATCGGTGATGGAGAATTATGCCGGATGCGGTTCATCATGTAACAATCATAACATAGGGTGACACAGAACTAGCTCCAATTCATCAATGTAATGTAGGCATGTTTTCCGAATATAGTCATACGTGTTTATGGATGAGGTGCAAGTAGGGGCTTCTTTTTTTAGGAAGCTTTTTGAATACTTATGATGCAGAAAGGGTAAAGGCAGGGGTAATCGGCCATAATAGCCAATTCCGAGCCGTCAAGGCTCGCTTGATGAAATACTCCATCATCAAACTCTCTCTCTCTATATAGATATATATCTGGATCCTCACAAAAGTCGGGGTCTTCATTGCGAGCATAATCCTCTGGCTGTGGGGGGGGGGCAACAAATGTTCTCGACCACCTTCCTCCATGACTACTTTAAGACAACAAGAACAATTTGATTAGCATGCCTCGATAACAAGGAAGAGCAAGTGTCGATAATCCAAAAGTTACCCATTCGATGGGGTTGTACATGGAAAAGCCTTGCCGGCAATTTAAACAAAGAAAATCTTCTTTCTCCCCCTTATAAAGATCGGCCAAGATTATGGATAGTTTGGCTGGGGTATCTGGGCCCTTGCGTCTGTAACGAGATGCGTCGTCCTCTCAGTTGTAACACCATAAAAGGGTCTCTCTGGATTGGAGAGGATGAATACATCGCTTTATCCCGATGGCCATGACTTCGATTACCGAGAGCTCGGAATGAGCAAGTAATCTGTCTTCCTGTGGGACTCCGGGGGTGCCAATTGAGGCGTTTCTTCAAAGGAGCACTGGAGAATTCTGGGAGACCACGCCGAACTGGGTATGGAAGGGGAATGTCCTCAATGTAAAACCATTCTGAAGACCATTCTTGAGATACTTCCTTGGGAGTTCCGATGAGGTAGCCCGATCCGGCTATGCACCATACTTCAGCGCCGCCCACTTCAAATATGGAACCTCCTCGATGACGAGGAACAAGGCAAAAGAACTTTCTACATAGTTCAAAATGAGCCTCGCAGCACAGAAATAGTTCACAAAGAGCGACAAAGCCCGAGATGTGCAGAATAGAACCTGGAGTGAGATTGTGCAGTTGGATCCCGTAGAACTCTAACAGGCCCCTGGGAAAGGGGTGGATCGGGAATCCTAAGCCCCGCAGAAGAAACAACATGAAGCACACCCTCTCCTCCTTGTTGGGGTTGGGGAAATTTTCTGCTAGCACATCATTGCCGATCGAGGCCAATGCCGCTCGCACAGAGACTACATCTGCGAGAGGTAGATATCCCTGCGTCTGAAGTCGACTCAACTGAAGATGAGACACTGAGAGGCTCCGCCAATCACCCTCTTGAGGGCCATGAGGGCACGAAGAGGAGCTAGGAGCACTGGCCATGTTTTGAAGTTTTTCCGTGGCTGGTCCTGATGTTTTCTGCATGATTTGGATGGCATTTGGGGATCTAACCTCTTTATATGTGCGTCGTCCCTGTGTGTTGAGGGGCGTATTTGTAAAAAGTTATTATGGACCATTCGCATTCGCCCACTGGTAGAAATCGAGGCGACGATAGGGAAGGAGTCATAAAGACAGAACGTGAAGGACAAGTCCGGACTGTTATCTGTCCGAGGTATGATGAAGAACCTGCCTTGCAAAGGCCGAAGATATAAGCCAAATACTACATCGTTATTGAAGGAAAGTTCGGGGCTACCGAGGGAGTCCTGGATTAGGGGGTCCTTAGCTTGCCGGCATGTTCAACATGGGCCGCACTGATGGGCCGTGAAGATAAAAACTGAAGATCATCCCCGTGTTCGGGTAGGACTCCTATATGCGTGAGCCGCAAGTTTTGGTGTCTAGATGTATTGTTTCCTTCCTCTGCAAACTGACTCTGTATGACCCTAGGCCCCTTCGGTGTGTATATAAACCAGATGGTTTAGTCCATGGAGGCTATCAAAATTCTCATAGGCTAGGCGGATAGGGTTTAGCCATTACGATCTCGAGGTAGATCAACTCCTGTTACCCCTATACTTATTGAATAGAATCAAGCAGGAAGTAGGGTTTTACCTCCTTCAAGAGGGCCTTAACCTGGGTAAACATCATGTCCATATCGTCCCTTGTTATTATCGATCTTCAGACACATAGTTCGGGACCCCCTACCCGAGATCTGTTGGTTTTGACACCGACACAAGGCATACTACAAACAACCAAATATTGCATTTGAAACTGGACATAAGCTAACTACAAACAACCGAAAAATCAAAAAACTTTAAAAGAGGCATATGCTAGCTATAGCAGGCTTAACAGTAAGCAAATATATGCATTCCTATCGGTATGTTTAAAACTGGATTGATGAAATGTATTGCATAGTAAATAATTGCACATATAGAGCCTCACATTGTGAACAACTAAAATAAACAAGGCATACTGCAAACAACCAAATATAGCAATTAAAACTGGACATATTCTCACTACACTACAAAAGGGACTCAACAAAACAAATCATGCGGTTCCCCCTATGAAGAGGCACGGCAAAACAAATCATGAGTTTCCTCACTTTTCATAGATGGGCTCGTTCCCCTGGGAAGAGCACGGACCCTGGATGCGCTCCATGTTGTCGCGGATGGGCTCCTTCCCCTTGGAAGCGCATGGCTGTAGGGTGCCCTCCCTGATGTCGCAAACGGCTCTTTCCCCTTGGAAGAGCAGATGGGCTCTTTCCCCTTGGAAGAGCCGAAGAGGGTGCCCTCCTCGTGGTTGTAGTTGATGAGGTCTGACTTGGAAGCTGTGGATCCCAAGCCAGCATCACAGAATGTGTCCTTCAGAAATGACAAAAGGGGCTCGATGGCTATGTAGGATGCCAAATTGTTGACGGCGAGCCAGAGGAGATCAGCGGTGGGGCCACGGATGAGATCGACAGTGGTTGAACCTGAGGTGTTGGGGTGGGCCACTTAACATGTGACATAGCCCGCCTTAGGCCATCGCTGTCGATGACCTCGATGTCGTAGCCAGTGTCCGAGACATACCCACATACTCTAGCCTGCTGCTTGAGTGCCTACCGCCATTAATGGTCGTCAGCTTCCTCGGTGACGTCAGGCGAAGGGACCGCGATACACCTCTTTTGGGCCAGTCGTTCCTTGAGCTCCACGGGAAGCGTAGCCGGGCTTAGGTTGCGACGCTCTGCAGTGGGGGTGGGGATGGGGATCTGTGGGAATGGGGGCGTTTGGTAGGCGTCATCCAAGAAACTCAGGGCGGCCTGGGTATGGACGTCGGTGGGTAAGCTGCACGGGCAAACCGGTAGATTTTGACAATGGAGGCCTTGCGGCGGCGGTGGGGACCTTGCTAGGGTTTCGAGCGAGGGAGGGTGTGTGTGTGTGTGCGTGTGTGCGCGCGCGCGCCCGAGGAGGTTTTGGTGTGTGTGTGTGTGCGTGTGTGCATGTGTGTTTGTGTGTGTTTGTGTGTGTGTGTGGAGGGGGGGCGGGGGCGGGGGGTCTGTTTTAGGATATGATGCGGGTACTGAAAATTTTACTACGCGGCAATCAAACGCGGGGCTGAAATGCCTGGGCTACTGAAAATTTTGATGATGGTACATCGCACATGGTCCGGAGATAACAATCGTGTGTTATGAAACAGAAAAACCATCGAGGCGGGCAGATATTTTCGAGTGATGCAGGCAGTATTGGGAACAAGAAACATCACACATGATCGAAACACAATAACCGTGTGCTATCAAACAGAAAAAAGCTGCAGGCGGGTAGATATTTTTGAGAGGGGAAGCCTCGTGCCCTGGTGGAGCCCATTGTACTGTGTGGATGTGTGCGTGACAGGGGCACCAGCATGGCACACGATTAGTTTGAGTGAACCGTGTCTGTTGCATCATCTGACTTGTCTAATGTTCATAAATTTGGCGAAAAATGACGCGGGAGAGGGTCAGAACACAAACACGCACGTGGACCAAATTTATGTATGAAAAGGGTGGTTTGATGTTCAAATTCCAAATGCAACTTCGATGTGGCACCTATCTCGCAAAGGGCACGGTATTGCTTGCCCCCCTCGTGTCGGCACGAAGGGAATCCTAAGCAATGAATGCATGCCCCCCTCATGTCGACACAAAGGGAATCCTAAGCTATGAATGCATGCCCCCCCCCCCCCGCATGACGGCACGAAGGGAATCCTAAGCTATGAATGCATGCCCCCCAATCGAGGTTCACCTAGCAAAGTGCGAAGTAGCAGCCCCCGCCCCCCCCCCACACACACACTTTCAGTCGGCGGGCTAGAGAGGTATCTCACCAAGATGGATCGTAAAACGGACCAAGAATAATCCACCTTGGTCATACAACCTCTCTCTTGTTGTTGGTCAAAGTGATGGCCTTCCATGCGACCCCAGAGATGGGCTAGCTCGCCAATAATCACGCAAGTAGCTAGTCCCCGAAGACAACCACTGCATGCATGTGGCCCAAACATATATATGTATGGAGAGGTGTTTTTTAAATACACAATGGAACAACTTTGATGTGGCACCGTGATTTCGAACTAGAAATCCCCACACTGAGTGAGGGTTATTAGGTTGACGATGGATATGTATATTACACCACACTTCAAGCCGACGACGGGGATTCATGCATGCATGCGTGCATCGTATATGCACTCAAACTTAATTAGGTCTGAATCTCACCATGACCTATACTACGATAACACGAACCATAGGAAGAATCCGCCATGGTAACCAATCTTGTTGTCGGTCAAGGTGATCATGGATGTCCACACGAGCACACGAATATATAGGCTTGTCGCCGATAAACACACGAGGGAGTGTACCGTTCGAAGACAACCACTACATGCATATGTATGGAGGTGATGTGTGCATGCATGTTTGAAAACCATTTCACAACATTGTTGTGGAGCATGCGACGAAAATCATACAGTCCCCACACAGAGCGATATCGGTTCATGACGTGCCATTGTACTAGCCACTTCAACTCGGTGGGAGGGATTTCATGCGTACACATGCATGTGTGTGTGCTCAAACTGTATCATGTCATTCCAGAGCATGACCTATATATATATACCGTATTACAAGCAAAAAAATAATCCCTCCTAAGTCAAATTAACCTCTCTCGTTGTCAGGCAAAAAGTAGTGATGGACCAAGCGGGCCCACAGATGGAAAGCATCGATATCGCTGATAACCGCTTAAGTGGGTGCGAGAGGACAACCACCATCGCTTTGCATGTGGGCCAAACATATGTTGAATACCCAAAATGCACAACTTTGATGTGCCACATGCCTAAAAAAATGTAAACCACCCACACAGAGCGAGGTTCATGAAGCGTACTACATATGATGGTCCCCTTCCCCCTCTTCGATGCATACTATATGCTCTTACCATAATACAACCCAAAAAGAATCCTCCTCGATGGTGAAATTAATTAACCTCTCCCGATGTAGGTCAAAGTTATGCATGCATCGACGATGGCCTTGTGGGCCCACAGATGGAAGCATCACACGTGAGTGTCCTAGCTAGGATAACCACCGCCTACATGCATGTGGGCCAAAGAGGTGTTGTGTGATGTTTGAATAGCCAATTTCACAATTTTGATGTGGCACGTGCCTCGGAAACCGGAAACTCCTGACACTGAGTGAGGTGTACTTCTTCACGGACGCGTACGTATAGTATATATGCTAGTCCCCTCCCACCTCTTCGACACGTACTATGTACCACCACAACACAACCAAAAAAGATGCCACCTTGCTGGCCAAATTAACCTCATTGTCGGTTGTTCGTCAAAGTGATGGACGACGACCTCGCGGGCCCACAGAAAGCGTCACACACGAGTATCGAGTGTCGTGTAGGACAACCATCGACTGCATGTGGCCAAAACATGTATGTATGAAAGGGTTGTGTAATGTTTTAAATAACGAATTCACGACTCTGATGTGGCACCTGCCTAACAAAATGGCCAACCCACACGGTGGCTCACAACGCGTAGTGTACTGCGAGCCACCCGCCACCCCCAGACGCACACACCGACACACACACCGCGAATCCACTACAATTACAATGCATGTTAAATTATCCCGCGGTGAACATATGTTACCAAAGGAGGGGCGTTTTAATTTTGAAAAAAACAGAGATCATTAAGAAATTTTAGTAAAATAATTGATCGATTTTCTATGGGTATAATGTGCAAATATCAAATTTGAGCTACATGCACACGTGACAGTGCACCTAAATGGATTGCAAAAACACATGTGTCTCACTGGGTGCATGTTTTACTCCCCGTGCAACAAATTTCAAACATTGAGAATCTTGATTTTTAAATTCTAGTACATCCAAAACTTATTTTAAGTTCATGAAACTTAGCGTGTTGTCATATGGACACCAATACAAAGTGGCATTGTGCTTTATTTTTGTCAAATTTGAGACCAATTTTGATGTAATCTTTATCTAATTACAAATGGGAGATTATTAATAATTGGGAACCAATATCCCAAACGGATTATTTATTCGAACCGTGAGTGTTAAACAAACAATGGATACGTGCCATGCTTCGGTCAAGTAATAAAGCGGCAGCATTAGTCATCCAAACAGAAAAACAATATACGTGCCGCCACGCGACCCGTGTGTCGTGCAAGCAGGCGTGAGTTGACGGGACGCATGTGAGCAGTCCACCGCGCAGGCAGACCGGGAGGCGTGCATGCAGGTGTTTGAATTGACGGGGGCGTGCTCGCTGCACAGTGTCATCAGGAGCCATGCGAGTAGTTGTGTGAAACGAGGGTAGGCATGCCAGCGGTTCGGTGCGCACGCTCACCAGGAGGCGAGCCAGCGGTTTGGCCACCGCCCGCCTCTCTCCCAATACTCCATATTAATGGTGCGCCCGAGCGGCCGCCCCCCGCCCCCTCCTCACCGCACACCACAATCCTCTCTCTCCACTTGCATCCTCGACGCCGCTTTCAGTCCTCAAAGTCGTCAGTGTATGAGGATGCCGCCGAAGCGCCCCATCGAAGGGATTGGTGACGCCGGGGCTACTGAAGCACCAGAGCACAGCATGGAGATGGAGACTGAGGTTGCCGTCACCGGCGGTGAGTTATCGATGCACCCTGACGTCGTCGACAGCGTCGAGCTTCCACAGCCGGAGGCAGAGTTCCACACCGACTCTGGTGATGACTCGGGCAACGACCCCAGCGACGAATCCGACGACCACTCCGGCGACAACTCCTATGACGACGGACAACTGGTTAGTCATCTATACCCATTTATGTGTCAAATAGATCCTAGGGTTTCTCTAGTTACTCCTGCCTCCCCCTTTTTGGAATAGAAATCCTATGGTTATGTTCTCCCAATCCATGAAATCTGAGTAACTTTCATTAGATCCGTGTAGTGTAATGATTCTTTGAATGGTACAAGTGATAAGTGATTAGTTGTTTCATCAGTGCAAATGATTTCTGCTAGTAATCCTACTAGGGTTAGTGTTCGTGCTAATAATTCCTAGCCAGGACTTGACAATTGATTTTGCATGACCTACATATGTTTGTGCCATTATTTTCTTCAATATTGGTCTATACATAGATGATTGTGCTTAAAAATCAGACCATAATCTCTGGATATGTATAAATAAATAGCCATAAATTTCTAATCCTACTTCACGACATGTAAACATTGATCTGATGCCAAATTTGTTTTACTATTTGTATACGTGTTGTCTGGCGATGTGGACAGCAAGGATGAAGATGGCCAGAGGAGGTACAAGAGGCAAATCCTGAGGGAGCTTTATGCGGGAAAGCATAACAGGCCTATTAGGACATGGAACGACGGCTATCGATGCCCATTTTGCAACCACAAGCTTCATGACGCGTATCTAAGTGTTCTGGCGCATGCAAGAGGACGGGCTGTTGGCTCCTTCAAGCAAAATTATTCTCGCAGGGTGGCGCACGGCGCGTACACTGAGTACCTGGAGAAGCTTCAGGATCGTGCCGGCATGTGAGATGAGATGTGGGATCGAACTATGTACGCTTGAGTATGCTTAATGACGATTGAACTATGTACTTATGGTTGAACTATGCTTGTGTACGTGTACGCTTATTATCTATGTCTGAGTATGTTTAATCTATGTTTACTTATGTCTAACCCTGGGATATGGATGCAATCAGTCTGGTTGATGGAATCTACCTCCGTCTTGGTTTATTGGTCCCCTTTGTAATTTGTGTTAAATTTTGACCAAAGGTTTAACTGACAAAATGTTAGTGTAGGTCAGCAAAAATTATATTGTTGGATGGGTATTTGAGCATAGTGCTCAATGATATAATTTTTGGTGACATGCATAAACATTTCTTAGTTAAATATCTGGTCAAATTTTGGTAAAATTTACAAAAGGGACCAATAAACCAGGATGGATGTAGTACGTCAATCACACACAGTTCCCAAAATTGAAACCGTGTGCATTGACTTTCATTTTGCCTGTTGCGTCAATCACACACGGTTGGCTCTAGCAAACAGTAGCCTCCAAAATTCTTTATGGGACAGAAAACCCTCACCACCCAATTCAAAAAAGAAAAAAGAAAACCCTCACCATCCCCATGTCACAAAAACCCTCACCCCGCCCGCCACCCCCTCCGGTCCCGATTCACACCTGCACAAGCTCCTCTGTGTCTATACATGGCACCACCTATCGTGGCAGTAACCACTTAGCTCAACGCCTGCCGCCGCCGCCAGGCTGCCGGCAAAGCCCACTGCATTTCGCCACTTCCGCTTGCCGCCGCCTATCGCCATCGAGTTTCTTGACGCTGCTCACGGTCGACCCAGCTCCGCTCGGTTGGGAAATCTACCGTACTAAGGGTTCTTTCTCATGGACAACAAGGTAACTAATTTAATGAGATATCATCTCATCTCTTATCCCAGTTCATCTACCTCCTTTAATCACCAGGCCGAAGTGGCCGTGAATTCATTTTTATTCGAGCTGATTTGAGGGTTTTCTTCCATGTATAGAGTGTACAGTGCATGGACATATCAGGAACTTGCGGCCTCCGCCAGACATTCCATCTCACTGTACCAGATGACTTGAGGATGCGCAAGGTATGTTCAATCTCACCCTAAATCGGTTGGCATGGCCTACTTTCCTGAACATATTCTAAATATTGCTACATTTGGATAAAAGGTGCCATATGCACCATATACGTCAAAGGGAATTTTCCCCCTCTTCTTTCTATATTAGGAAAATTAATGATGTATTGTTCTTTCGATTACTTCATATTTCCATGACATCATGTTTACCCTATCTGTTCAATTTGGGCCCATATTTGCATGTTACCATATTTTCTTTAACAATTCTACCATTTTCTGCAGCGCGCCCCTTGCTATGCAACGGAATCTGTAGTGCACAATCTTTCCCTTTACATAAATCAAGACTGCAAGGAAGTCATACTGAACACAAACCACGGAATTACAATCGTTGCTACTATAAGACTTGATGAACGTGGTGACTCCTATTTTGGCAATGGCCTTTGGAAAGAAATTTCTAAGTTTTATGTACTGAAAGCTGGCATTATAATTGCACTGCACATAAAAGGGCCTGGTCATGAGATATATGCTAACTTCCCCGACGAGACCATCCGTCCAGACTTTGTTCGAAGTAACTTTTCTTTTCAAGTATCTGCATGTTGACTTACCCAGCAATATCAAATGAATTGTGTAGTATTTAAGCAACCAATTTCTATTCCATTTTCTTACTATATTACTAGCTAATAACTTCTAGTTACCAATACACATTATCTATTTCCTTGTTTTAACTAAATATTCCCTGTATTCCCACTTCTATCAGAAAGCGCCGCCGACAAGGAGACTCCAGAGGCGGAGAACGGGGCTGCCAACAAGAGACGCGGGGCGAGCAAGAACCACAAGCAACTCCAGCAGGCCTAGACTTCATCAGCAACCTCCTCGATGATATGTTGACAGTCATCATCTCCCTCCTCCCAATCAAATATGAGCCACAGACAACCGTCCTTTCCCGGCGGTGGTGCCCCCTATGGAAGTCCACCCCTCTCGACCTCATCGACACCCACGAGCTCTCCCATGGCTATCGCAAAAGCTTGGATGCATTCTCCAAGATCCTCGGCAGTCACCTTGGCCCAACCAGAGGCCTTAGAATGGGCAAGTTCCGTTCCAACGGCAAGGACTGAGCCAAGCTTGACCACTGGTTCCGATCGCCCACCCTAGATCAGCTCGAGGAGCTCACATGTGACGATGGGCATATGCGCTTGCTGCCAATGTCCACGCTCCGCCTCGCGCCCATGCATCGTGTTACCAAGTTCAGGACTGCCATCCCCCCTTAATGACGCGCCCGCTCTTATTCTACCACGACTGAAGCACCTCGAGCTCGTCACCATCTGCCTCCCAAACGGTGACATGGAGCGCCTGCTCCATGGCTGCACTGCACTCGAGTACCTTTGTCTTCAGGCGATCAATGGGTTGAGTAGCTTACACATCACCTCCATGACTCTCCGGACTATTTATGTGTGTTGCTGGTGCGGCAGGAAGACATCAAAAGGTGTGTACCACGGTATTTTCATTGAGGAAAACAAGAATCAATGTCATTTCTGCGCCGAAATTGATAGTGGTGGGCTACTCGGCTGAAAAATACTCCGATCTTGTTATTGGATCCACACCCATTCCGGTACAACAGCCGCCTTCTACCTTTCCTTCTACAAATTAACA
This sequence comes from Triticum aestivum, assembly GCF_018294505.1. NCBI lineage: Eukaryota > Viridiplantae > Streptophyta > Magnoliopsida > Poales > Poaceae > Triticum > Triticum aestivum. The sequence goes on from NC_057805.1 coordinate 152,956,173, forward strand.
TAATTTCTAATTTTGAATATGATTGTTCGTTTGTCATCCAGAAAATGATTCCAACAAGCTTGACCCCGAATCTGCGCACAGTGAAGGTCTTGGCACTAGAATCTATCGGCCCCAACCTACAGTAAGTTGTCAGTTTCATGAGATGCTTTCCATGCCCGGAGAAGCTATATATCGAGGTGATGTTCCTTTCCTGTTAAATGTTAACCATAAGGGAGTTCAATTCGTGACACCTTTTTCCAAGTTTACAATGAAAATGTACTACGATTTCTGAAGGATTCTTTTGGACAATTTCAGTACATACATGTCCCCCCCATATTGGTTGCTTGATCCATATGATTACAATCCATAAGCATTTCACCTTTGGATTCATCTGCACTAGTTTTCTTAAGGAACTTTTCATCCACTCCAACCTCTGGTGAAGAAGGCTACATTTTTCTAGAATGTAATCAAATGCCCATGTTAATCATGTCATATCGAAGATGGCATGTTAGTGCATTTTACAAATCCTGCAAACGAAATAGGCCTGTAGTAGTGTTCAAAACTGCATGTAGGCACTAACATGTTTTCATCTTTTGCAGATAAGATTAGGCCCAGTGGTGGATAATGTGATATAATATAACAATCACGTTGAATGCCTAGATCTGTATCTCTTAGAAATTACTTTGAACTCCTACCGAGGGACCTTACCGGAGATTATATTCGCCAGGTTCTTTGTTTTGAGAGCAAGGGTGCTGAAGGTAATGAGGTTTTCCCTACATTTATTTCGCAAAAATGAATGGTTTGTTGATCAGCACTGGCGCTTGCGGCAGAATGCAATGGGCTCCAAAAATGCTGAATTTCATTTTGGAACTTCAAATGACACAGTAATCGGAAGTCATTGTGTCAACCCCATACATGACTTATCAGTGGCTGACCCCTTTGCCAAAATTATGAGGTTTAGAAACCAGACTTAGAAGTGGTAATATTAGTTTGATCCTCTCTGATATCCATGTTCACCGATCAGCGTGAGCGTTTGCAGCTGATGATCTGAATTTCATTTCTAATATCAGTTTGAACCATGTAATCTTCAAATTTGAGCCATATAACTCTGGAATTTGAACCTTGTAATATTTCGAGCTTTTGTGGTACAATCGTTGAAATGGCATCGTATGAGACTCGTATATTGGTAGCACTATTTTGACCTTAATATGCAACAGTCTTAGATTTTATTAACCATTCTCGAATCTGTGTACCTTGTCGGTCTCACAGCACACGATCTGCATAGCTAACTCGACTGCGATCTTCGACATTATTGCACACAGTTGGTTTCTTCAACCGTGTGCCCTGTAGAGCGCAGAATTAATTATCGCACTCGAGCGTCCATCATCACCCTTATGTGTAACTTTGACCTCATCACCCACGGGTAAAATTATGACCGAAGTCATTCCACACACTTCATTTTTACAAAGCCTTTTGCCAATAAACGCCCATGATTTTTCCCTCTTCTAGCCGAGGCGTGACCAAACTAGCCGGGCGGGAAGCTGCGCGGTAAACTGTGCGGTAGCGTGGGAACAGGCTCACCGACGATACATTTGGCGCCTCTTCGAGCCAACGCGTGGTCAAACAAAAAACGTGCGGTGCGGTGTTGTCAAGCGTGCACTGGAATCCTTCGCTATGAACGTTGTGACAAGACGTGACGATTATAGGCATGTCGGCCCCCATTTATTACAGCGGCCAATTAACCCTTGTGTCTCTTCAACCTTTCGATCGCGCCCCACCATTGCAAGAAGCACACACACCATGAGAAATTCTTACAGGGTATCCTGCGCGGCACCAATGGCGCTCCGAGCGGCTGCCAACGACGAGTAGCAGTTCACTATGCATGACGTGGTGGACACCCACAGAAGGTTCACGGACCTCTCAGTGGCGTACACCAACGACCCGGTCTGGATGGAGCACTCCATGCACATCATGGAGTTGTTGCTTGTCAAGGAGAAGTACAAGGTGGTCGGGTTTGACCTCGAGTACACCCGCGCTTGTGTCAGGTCTCGTCCCAAGGTCATCGTTGCCCAGATGTGCGTGCGCCGCCATGTCCTCGTCTACCACTATTGCCTGGCCACAAGGCCTTGCGAGGATTTTTCCAGGTTTGCCAACAGCCCCCACTACATGTTCACTATGGTGGACATCACCAACGATGTAAAGGCTCTCGAGAATTCAGGCATCGCCTGACAGAATCTTGTCGACATCCAGGGCCAATACAAGATCTGGGGGAGCAAGGAGCAAGAGAAGGACTCACTGGTTCACCTCGCCAAGGCCATCATCGACCCCTATTATAGAGACATGAAGGATTCTTGCAACAAGGATAAGCGTGCCTGGCACTCGGCCTGGATGGAGATACTCGACAAAGCTCACGTCGTGTATGTGGCCAAGGAGGCGTACATGAGTTGCGACATGTACAGGCAGATCGTTGACATGAGGAAGTGCCTCCTTCCCAAAACGGCCAGGGATCCAGCCGGAAGCAGAGCAATGGCAAGCGTCGTCGCAACAATAAGTAGATGATTAGATCCTCGTTTCTCCTAGTTTAGTATGCATGTAATTGCTTACTTTGGTGTGTGGAAATGTTATGTGTGTAGTCACTTGTGTAATTGTATGCTTAATTTGGTTATGCAATGCTGTATTTTTAAGTATATATGTTGATGCTCTGTAGACAAAGCGTAGATGTTGTGCGGACAAAGAAAATCACATCGCACACGGACTAAACAATGGAACCCGTCAATGATGTTTTCATTAATCACTCATAATTGTATACAGTAATTGTTTGCTCACAGCACACACGGCTTGTTAACAGGAAACGTCTGTGTTGTTATAGGTCTTCCCACACGTTTCCAATTAAAGACATATTTGCCGCGTATCACACACATCTTTTTATATTGAACCATTTCTGTTCTCTTGGCTAAAAGCAAACAGTTCATCCGAGTGAACCGCATGCCATATATCGCACGCACCTTGATCTAGCTGACCGTTTATTTTGTGTTTCCTAATCACAAACAGTTCATCCGAGTGAACTGTATGTTGTATATCGCACACACCTTCATCTGGCTGCCCGTTTATTTTGTTCCTCCTCATCGCAAACAGTTAATTGAACTGAACCGTATGCCCTGCATCGCACACGCAACTAAAATCTGAACCTTGTTTGATGCATCCGCCAACGAAAATGTTTTGCACCTTTTTGATGGTTTTTTTACACCATTGTTTGTGATTATTGCATCGCATACAGTTTCGTTGAAGGGTCTCTGATCGTAGTGTCGCTTTAGCAGCATCCTGCAGTAGTGGGTGATAATCAAAGAGAGTAGGCGCATGCAAAACAACATGCACAATGGGTTCTTTATTGAACCTCCAGTTATAAGTATAATCAGTCATCGTCCCCGTAAGGAACTTATGGTGCTTCATGGCCTCAAAGTCTAAGTACTGAGTGGGTAGGATGGGGCCATCAGGCAGAGGTGTCACACCAACTTCTTTCAGCATAAATCCCACCATACAAGTGACCACTTTCACCATTACGCATCAATCTCCGTGCAACGATTGCTCCAAGATTATAATGTTTAATTCCAGTCAAAGCTTTGTGTATGAGGCTCAAGTCAGGAGCACATAGTGTGTTACAATCTTGCTTGCCTACGACTCACTTGACATTAAAGAGTGCAAAGTAGTGAATTGATGGGAAATGAATACTTTTTATTCTACCTTGTATCACTCCTCTATACTCTCCATAACAAAGGCTAGTCAAAAATGACTCATACTCAAATTTTGGCGGTTCGTCCAACGAACCCCAATGTGGAATTTTACAGGCTTCAGAGAACACAATTAGAGGCATGGTAAAAGGATAACCATAAAGACTAAATGAAACTCTAGAGTCACGAGGATGATATTTAAATTTCTTAGTGAATGTTTCTGTGAGGTTGAGATGCTGAATGCACTTATCTTCGATGTAGGGGCCTAGCTCGGCATTGTGCACATATTTCTCAAATTGTTCCTTAATTCCTACACCTTCCATGAAATCATTACACGGCAAAGGCCTGATTTGATAGCGGCATCCCGCATTAAGCTTGCACTTGGCTCAACATAAAACGACTATTGATCCGCTACTAGATGATGCCTTGGTAGACCTCCTCCTCGAAGAACTCCTAAAGAATTGCATTTTTATTCGCGTACAATTTCTGAAAAATGTTAGGACACAAAATTGTTGTCAACAAAACTGCACAAGATTGATAGGAACTACTCATAGAGATGCCAAGAGGCCATATTAAGCATTCAAACTACTTAGAACTCTAAGAATTCAACATCTAAGCCCATTTATAACAGCACCAAGAGTAGCTAATTATTCAAAATATAAACCACTAAAGCAAAAACTAATTGGAGCAATGGAGGAGTCACATACCAAGTAGCAATCCCCCAAAACAGTTTCGGAAACGGAGCTTCGAGCAAAGAGATCAAAATCCGCGGGTTTGAGAGCAAAAACATGAGAGAGAGAGAGAGAGACCTATGGTGATTTTTTTCTGGAGGTAGGAGATTACATGGGCTAAAGGGATAAGTGAGGGGAACTTGGTGTCTTGTGGTCGCCAGGGGCACCCCCCCTCTGATGTTATTTATACCAAAAATGCAGAAATATTCAGAAAAAATCATATTACATTTTCAGGGCATTCTGAGCACTTCTATTTTTGACCACTTTTTTATTGCACAGAAAATTCAAAAATTTGACAAAACATGGCACTTTATTTTATTTAACTAAGAAAAAAGAAAACAAAAGGTAAGGGAAAAAAGTGGTGCTCACTAAATTCATCAACTTCATACCTCTAAAAAATGATTCATTAACAAGTTTGATCAAGTCTTCTTAACAACCACTTTCGATTAGCATGAAACCGAAGAACTTTCGTGAAACACTAAGTTACCTCAACGGGCACATGCATATCCCCAACAATAAGTATTTCATATTTCTTTTTGGTAGTAGGTAGAGGTAGTTCAAAACTTCCAATAGCAATTGTCGGAGACTTTTCAATAACATTAATACTATTGACTTGGAACTGTTTCTTCGAAAAATGCACCGTATGCTCATTAACATTGATATGAAATGTGATCTTTCTTTTGTTGCAATCAATAACAACCCCTGCAGTATTCAAAAAGGGTCTACCCAGGATAATCGACATGTTGTCGTCCTCGGGCATCTCAAGTATAACAAAGTCTGTTAAGATAGTAACATTTGCAACAACAACAGGCACATCTCACAAATACCGGTTGGTATGGTAGTTGATTTATCAGCCATTTGCAAAGATATTTCAGTAGGTGGGATTTTATTAAAATCAAGTTTTTTATATAAAGAGAAAGGAATAACACTAACACCAGCTCCTAAATCACACAAAGCAGTTTTGACATAATTTCTTTTGATGGAGCAAGGTATAGTTGGCATTCCCGGATCTCCAAGTATTTTAGGTACTCCATCCTAAAAAGAATAATTACCAAGCATGGTGGATATTTCAGCTTCAGGTATGTTTCTCTTATTAGTGATAATGTCTTTCATGTATTTTTCATAAGGGGCCATCTTTAAAATATCAGTCAAGCAGGTGCGTAAAAAGACTGGCCTAAGCATTTCAGCAAAGCGTTCAAATTCTTCATCATATTTTTTCTTAGTTGGTTTAGGTGGAAAGGGAATGGGTTTTTGAACCCATAGTTCTCTTTCTTTTCCATGTTTTCTAGCAACAAAGTCTCTTTTATCATATCTTTTATACAGAGGTTATGGGTTATCAACATCAATAGCAGGTTCTATCTCAACATCATTATCAGGTTCTTCGTTATTGTCTGGTTGGGTGTCTTCATGAACATCATCATTATCATTTTCATTATCACTAGATGAATGTTCATTACCAGATTAAGTTTCAGCATCAGAGATAGAGACATCATTATTATCTTCGGGAGGTTTTTCTATTTCAGGTTCACTAGAGGTGCGCAAAGTCCTATCATTTTTTCTTTTTCTTCTTCCATTTAGATGGACTAGGTACATTAGTGTTAATTCTTTGAGGGTCTTGTTTAATTCTTTTTGGGTATCCCTCGGGCTAAAGTGGTTCCTGAGACATTTTACCTCCTCTAGTTGCTACTCTAACAGAAAAATCATTCATATAATTATTCATTTCATTAAGCAATTCTCTTTAAGATTAAGCAACTTGTTCTAACTGGGTTTGAACCATAGAGGCATGTTTTCCTACACCTCTAATATCATGAGTGATTCTAAATAAAAAGCCACTCAAGCTAGCAACCATATCAGAATTATATTTCTGTTGTTTCATGACATTTGCATTTAAGTGACCATGTTTGATAATGTACATATCAAATTCATTTAGGCATTGACTATGATGTTTCTTGTAAGGGATGTTACTTTCATCAAACTTTATAAAAGAATTTACCTCTACCACCGGTGGTGGGGGTGTGTCAAGTCAATGTATTTCTTCAATAGGACGGAAATTCTTAACATCTTCAGCTTTAATACCATTTTCCTCCATACATTTCTTTGCCTCTTGCATATCTTCAGGACTAAGAAATAAGATACCTCTCTTCTTCTGAGTGGGTTTAAGCGCTGATTCAGGAAGAGTCCTATCATCATCATTCTTCAATATATTATTCAATTATTCTTCATCTTGTTCAACAGTTTGTTCCCTGAAAATGCAACCAGCACAACTATTGGAAGTCCCTAGAAGCATCGGTTAGTCCATTATAGAAGATATCAAGTATTTCATTTTTCTTAAGAGGATGATCAGGCAAAGCATTAAGCAATTGGAGAATCATCCCCCAAGCTTGTGGGAGACTCTCATCTTCAATTTGCCCAAAGTTAAATATTTCCTATAAGGCAGCTTGTTTCTCATGAGCAAGAAAATATTTTTCAGAGAAGTAGTAAATCATATCCTCGGGACTACGCACACAACCAGGAACAAGAGTATTGTACCATATCTTAGCATCACCCTTTAATGAGAACGGAAATAACTTGAGAATATAGTAATAGCAAATTTTCTCATCATGAGCAAATAGGGTGGCTATATCATTTAATTTAGTAAGATGTGCCACTACAAATTCAGTTTCATCGACATGAAAAGGATCAGATTGAACCAAAGTAATTAACTCTGGGTCGACAGAGAATTCATATTCCTTATCAGTAATAAATATAGATGAAGTAGCAAACTTAGGATCACATTTCATTTTAGCATTCAAATTTTTTGTTTCAGTTTGCATAGTAATTTCTTATGACCAATTCTACCATTGCAAGCAAAAAAGTCCCTAGCTATCTCCTCATCCATAAAATAACCTTCAGGTATCTTAGGCATTTCAAATCTAAGAGAGCTTGGTATAATAGTGTTGGGTAACGTAGTAATTTCAAAAAAATTCCTACGCACACGCAAGATCATGGTGATGCATAGCAACGAGAGGGGAGAGTGTTGTCCACATACCCTCGTAGACTGACAGCGGAAGCGTTATCACAACGCGGTTGATGTAGTCGTACGTCTTCACGATCCGACCGATCAAGTACCGAACGCACGGCACCTCCGAGTTCTACACACGTTCAGCTCGATGACGTCCCTCGAACTCCGATCCAGCCGAGTGTTGAGGGAGAGTTTCGTCAGCACGACGGCGCGGTGACGATGATGATGTTCCACCGACGCAGGGCTTCGCCTAAGCTCCGCAACGGTATTATCGAGGTGTAATATGGTGGAGGGGGGCACCGCACACGGCTAAAATATCGTATATCAAGTGTGTCTATGGGGTGCCCCCTGCCCCCGTATATAAAGGAGCAAGGGGAAGAGGGCCGGCCAAGGGGAGGTGGCGCGCCCAAGGGGGGAGTCCTACTCCCACCGGGAGTAGGACTCCTCCTTTCCTTGTGGGAGTAGGAGAAGGGAAGGGGAAAGGAGAAAGAAGGAAGGGGGCGCCCCCCCTCCCTAGTCCAATTCGGACTAGCCCATGGGGAGGGGTGCGGCCACCCTTTGAGGTCTTTCCCTCCTTTCCCGTATGGCCCATTAAGGCCCAATACGAATTCCCGTAACTCTCCGGTACTCCGAAAAATACCCGAATCACTCGGAACCTTTCCGAAGTCCGAATATAGTCGTCCAATATATCGATCTTTACGTCTCGGCCATTTCGAGACTCCTCGTCATGTCCCCGATCTCATCCGGGACTCCGAACTCCTTCGGTACATCAAAACTCAATAAAACTGTCATCGTAACGTTAAGCGTGCGGACCCTTCGGGTTCGAGAACTATGTAGACATGACCGAGACACCTCTCCGGTCAATAACCAATAGCGGGACCTGGATGCCCATATTGGCTCCCACATATTCTACGAAGATCTTTATCGGTCAGACCGCATAACAACATACGTTGTTCCCTTTGTCATCGGTATGTTACTTGCCCGAGATTCGATCGTCGGTATCTCGATACCTAGTTCAATCTCGTTACTGGCAAGTCTCTTTACTCGTTCCGTAATACATCATCCCGCAACTAACTCATTAGTCACAATGCTTGCAAGGCTTATAGTGATGTGCATTACCGAGTGGGCCCAGAGATACCTCTCCGACAATCGGAGTGACAAATCCTAATCTCGAAATACGCCAACCCAACAAGTACCTTTGGAGACACCTGTAGAGCACCTTTATAATCACCCATTTACGTTGTGACGTTTGGTAGCACACAAAGTGTTCCTCCGGTAAACGGGAGTTGCATAATCTCATAGTCAGAGGAACATGTATAAGTCATGAAGAAAGCAATAGCAACATACTAAACGATCGGGTGCTAAGCTAACGGAATGGGTCAAGTCAATCACGTCATTCTCCTAATGAGGTGATCTCGTTAATCAAATGACAACTCATGTCTATGGCTAGGAAACATAACCATCTTTGATTAACGAGCTAGTCAAGTAGAGGCATACTAGTGACACTCTGTTTGTCTATGTATTCACACATGTATTATGTTTCCGGTTAATACAATTCTAGCATGAATAATAAACATTTATCATGATATAAGGAAATATATAATACTTTATTATTGCCTCTAGGGCATATTTCCTTCAGTCTCCCACTTGCACTAGAGTCAATAATCTAGTTCACATCGCCATGTGATTTAACATCAATAATTCACATCACCATGTGATTAACACCCATAGTTCACATCTCTATGTGACCAACACTCAAAGGGTTTACTAGAGTCAATAATCTAGTTCACATCGCTATGTGATTAACACCCAAAGAGTACTAAGGTGTGATCATGTTTTGATTGTGAGATAATTTTAGTCAACGGGTCTGTCACATTCAGATCCGTAAGGATTTTGCAAATTCCTATGTCTACAATGCTCTGCACGGAGCTACTCTAGCTAATTGCTCCCACTTTCAATATGTATCTAGACCGAGACTTAGAGTCATCTAGATTTAGTGTCAAAACTTGCATCGACGTAACCCTTTACGACGAACCTTTTGTCACTTCCATAATCGAGAAACATTTCCTTATTCCACTAAGGATAATTTTGACCGCTGTCCAGTGATCTACTCCTAGATCACTATTGTACTCCCTTGCCAAAATCAGTGTAGGGTATACAATAGATCTGGTACACAGCATGGCATACTTTATAGAACCTATGGCCAAGGCATAGGGAATGACTTTCATTCTCTTTCTATCTTCTGCCGTGGTCGGGCTTTGAGTCTTTACTCAATTTCACACCTTGTAACACAGGCAAGAACTCTTTCTTTGACTGTTCTATTTTGAACTACTTCAAAATCTTGTTAAGGTATGTACTCATTGAAAAACTTATCAAGCGTCTTCATCTATCTCTATAGATCTTGATGCTCAATATGTAAGCAGCTTCACCGAGGTCTATCTTTGAAAAACTCCTTTCAAACACTCCTTTATGCTTGCAGAATAATTCTACATTATTTCTGATTAACAATATGTCATTCACATATACTTATCAGAAATGCTGTAGTGCTCCCACTCACTTTCTTGTAAATACAGGCTTCACCGCAAGTCTGTATACAACTATATGCTTTGATCAACTTATCAAAGCGTATATTCCAACTCCGAGATGCTTGCACCAGTCCATTGATGGATCGCTGGAGCTTGCATATTTTGTTAGCACCTTTAGGATTGACAAAACCTTCTGGTTGCATCATATACAACTCTTCTTTAATAAATCCATTAAGGAATGCAGTTTTGTTTATCCCTTTGCCATATTTCATAAAATGCGGCAATTGCTAACATGATTCGGACAGACTTAAGCATAGATACGAGTGAGAAACTCTCATCGTAGTCAACATCTTGAACTTGTCGAAAACCTTTTGCGACAATTCTAGCTTTGTAGATAGTGACACTACTATCAGCGTCCGTCTTCCTCTTGAAGATCCATTTAATCTCAATGGCTCGCCGATCATTGGGCAAGTCAATCAAAGTCCATACTTTGTTCTCATATATGGATCTTATCTCAGATTTCATGGCCTCAAGCCATTTCGTGGAATCTGGGCTCACCATCGCTTCTTCATAGTTCGTAGGTTCGTCATGGTCTAGTAACATAACCTCCAGAACAGGATTACCGTACCACTCTGGTGCGGATCTTACTCTGGTTGACCTACGAGGTTCAGTAATAACTTGATCTGAAGTTCCATGATCATCATCATTAACTTCCTCACTAATTGGTGTAGGAGTCACAGGAACAGATTTCTGTGATGAACTACTTTCCAATAAGGGAGCAGGTATAGTTACCTCATCAAGTTCTACTTTCCTCCCACTCACTTCTTTCGAGAGAAACTTACTAAGCAACGAATGTCTTGCCTTCGGATCTGTGATAGAAGGTATACCCAACTATTTCCTTTGGGTATCCTATGAAGACACATTTATCTGATTTGGGTTTGAGCTTATCAGGATGAAACTTTTTCACATAAGCATCGCAACCCCAAAATTTTAAGAAACGACAACTTTGGTTTCTTGCTAAACCTCAGTTCATAAGGCGTCGTCTCAACGGATTTTGATGGTGCCCTATTTAACATGAATGCAGCTGTCTCTAATGCATAACCCCAAAACGATAGTGGTAGATTGGTAAGATACATCATATATCGCACCATATCTAATAAAGTACGATTACGACGTTCGAACACACCATTACACCGTGGTGTTCCAGGTGGCGTGAGTAGTGAAACTATTTCACATTGTTTTAACTGAAGGCCAAACTCGTAACTCAAATACTCTTCTCTACGATCAGATCATAGAAACTTTATTTTCTTGTCACGATGATTTTCCACTTCACTCTGAAATTCTTTGAACTTTTCAAATGTTTCAGACTTATGTTTCATCAAGTAGATATACCCATATCTGCTCAAATCATCTGTGAAGGTCAGAAAATAATGATACCTGCTACGAGCCTCAATATTCATCGGGCCACATACATCTGTATGTATGATTTCCAACAAATCTGTTGCTCTCTCCATAGTACCGGAGAACGGCGTTTTAGTCATCTTGCCCATGAGGCACGGTTCGCAAGCATCAAGTGATTCATAATCAAGTGATTCCAAAATCCCATCAGTATGGAGTTTCTTCATGCGCTTTACACCAATATGACCTAAACGGCAGTGCCACAAATAAGTTGCACTATCATTATTAACTTTGCATCTTTTGGATTCAATATTATGATTATGTGTATCACTACGATCGAGATCCAACAAACCATTTTCGTTGGTGTGTATGACCATAGAAGGTTTTTATTCATGTAAACAGAACAACAATTGTTCTCTAACTTAAATGAATAACCGAATTGCAAAAAACATGATCAAATCATATTCATGCTCAACGCAAACACCAAATAACACTTATTTAGTTTCAACACTAATCTCGAAAGTATAGGGAGTGTGCGATGATGATCATATCAATCTTGGAACTACTTCCAACACACATCGTCACCTCGCCTTTTACTAGTCTCTGTTTATTCTGCAACTCCCGTCTCAAGTTACTACTCTTTAGCAACTGAACCAGTATCAAATACTGAGGGGTTGCTATAAACACTAGTAAGTACACATCAATAACATGTATATCCAATATACCTTTGTTCACTTTGCCATCCTTCTTATCCACCAAATACTTGGGGTAGTTCCGCTTCCAGTGAAAAGTCCCTTTGCAGTAGAAGCACTTAGTCTCAGGCTTAGGACCAGACTTAGGCTTCTTCACTTGAGCAGCAACTTGCTTGCCATTCTTCTTGAAGTTCCCCTTCTTCCCTTTGCCCTTTTCTTGAAACTAGTGGTCTCGTCAACTATCAACACTTGATGTTTTTCTTGATTTCTACCTTCGTCGATTTCAGCATCACGAAGAGCTCGGGAATTACTTTCGTCATCCCTTGCATACTATAGTTCATCACGAAGTTCTACTAACTTGGTGATGGTGACTAGAGAATTCTGTCAATCACTATTTTATCTGGAAGATTAACTCCCACTTGATTCAAGCGATTGTAGTACCCAGACAATCTGAGCACATGCTCACTAGTTGAGCGATTCTCCTCCATCTTTTAGCTATAGAACTTGTTGGAGACTTCATATCTCTCAACTCGGGTATTTGCTTGAAATATTAACTTCAACTCCTGGAACATCTTATATGTTCCATGACGTTCAAAACGTCTTTGAAGTCCCGATTCTAAGCTGTTAAGCATGGTGCACTAAACTATCAAGTAGTCATCATATTGAGCTAGCCAAACGTTCATAACGTCTGCATCTGCTCCTGCAATAGGTCTGTCACCTAGCGGTGCATCAAGGACATAATTTTTCTATGCAGCAATGAGGATAATCCTCAGATCACGGATCCAATCCGCATCTTTGCTACTAACATCTTTCAACATAATTTTTCTCTAGGAACATATCAAAAATAAACAGGGAAGCAACAACGCGAGCTATTGATCTACAACATAATTTGCAAAATACTATCAGGACTAAGTTCATGATAAATTTAAGTTCAATTAATCATATTACTTAAGAACTCCCACTTAGATAGACATCCCTCTCATCATCTAAGTGATTACGTGATCCAAATCAACTAAACCATGTCCGATCAGCACGTGAGATGGAGTAGTTTCAATGGTGAACATCACTATGTTGATCATATCTACTATATGATTCACGCTCGACCTTTCAGTCTCTGTGTTCCGAGGCCATATCTGTATATGCTAGGCTCGTCAAGTTTAACCTGAGTATTCCGCGTGTGCAACTGTTTTGCACCTGTTGTATTTGATCGTAGAGCCTATCACACCCGATCATCACGTGGTGTCTCAGCACGAAGAACTTTCGCAACGGTGCATACTCAGGGAGAACACTTTTATCTTGAAATTTTAGTGAGAGATCATCTTATAATGCTACCGTCAATGAAAGCAAGATAAGATGCATAAAGGATTAACATCACATGCAATCAATATAAGTGATATGATATGGCCATCATCATCTTGTGCTTGTGATCTCCATCTCCGAAGCACCGTGTTCGTGATCTCCATCTCCGAAGTACCATGTTCGTGATCTCCATCTCTGAAGCACCGTGTTCGTGATCTCCATCTCTGAAGCACCGTCATGATCACCATCGTTACCGGCGCGACACCTTGATCTCCATCGTAGTATCGTTGTCGTCTCGCCAACTAATTGCTTTGACGACTATCGCTACCGCTTAGTGATAAAGTAAAACTATTACATGGCGATTGCATTCATACAATAAAGCGACAACCATATGGCTCCTGCCAGTTGCCGATAACTCGGTTACAAAACATGATCATCTCATACAACAAATTATATCACATCATGTCTTGACCATATCACATCACAACATGCCCTGCAAAAACAAGTTAGACGTCCTCTACTTTGTTGTTGCAAGTTTTACGTGGCTGCTACGGGCTTAGCAAGAACCGTTCTTACCTACGCATCAAAACCACAACGATAGTTTGTCAAGTTGGTGCTGTTTTAACCTTCGCAAGGACCGGGCGTAGCCACACTCGGTTCAACTAAAGTGAGAGAGACAGACACCCGCCAGTCACCTTTAAGCAACGAGTGCTCGCAACGGTGAAACCAGTCTCGCGTAAGCGTACGCGTAATGTCGGTCCGGGCCGCTTCATCTCACAATACCGCTGAACCAAAGTATGACATGCTGGTAAGCAGTATGACTTATATCACCCACAACTCACTTGTGTTCTATTCGTGCATAGCATCAACGGATAAACCAGGCTCGGATGCCACTATTGGGTAACGTAGTAATTTCAAAAAAATTCCAACGCACACGCAAGATCATGGTGATGCATAGCAACGAGAGGGGAGAGTGTTGTCCACGTACCCTCGTAGACCGACTCCGGAAGCGTTATCACAACGCGGTTGATGTAGTCGTACGTCTTCATGATCCGACCGATCAAGTACCGAACGCACGACACCTCCGAGTTCTACACACGTTCAGCTCGATGACGTCCCTCGAACTCCGATCCAGCCGAGTGTTGAGGGAGAGTTTCGTCAGCACGACGGCGTGGTGACGATGATGATGTTCCACCGACGCAGGGCTTCGCCTAAGCTCCGCAACGGTATTATCGAGGTGTAATATGGTGGAGGGGGGCACCGCACACGGCTAAAATATCGTATATCAAGTGTGTCTATGGGGTGCCCCCCTGCCCCCGTATATAAAGGAGCAAAGGGGAAGAGGGCCGGCCAAGGGGGGAGTCCTACTCCCACCGGGAGTAGGACTCCTCCTTTCCTTGTGGGAGTAGGAGAAGGGAAGGGGAAAGGAGAAAGAAGGAAGGGGGCGCCCCCCTCCCTAGTCCAATTCGGACTAGCCCATGGGGAGGGGTGCGGCCACCCTTTGAGGTCTTTCCCTCCTTTCTCGTATGGCCCATTAAGGCCCAATACGAATTCTCATAACTCTCCGGTACTCCGAAAAATACCCGAATCACTCGGAACCTTTCCGAAGTCCGAATATAGTCGTCCAATATATCGATCTTTACGTCTCGGCCATTTCGAGACTCCTCGTCATGTCCCCGATCTCATCCGGGACTCCGAACTCCTTCGGTACATCAAAACTCAATAAAACTGTCATCGTAACGTTAAGCGTGCGGACCCTTCGGGTTCGAGAACTATGTAGACATGACCGAGACACCTCTCCGGTCAATAACCAATAGCGGGACCTGGATGCCCATATTGGGTCCCACATATTCTACGAAGATCTTTATCGGTCAGACCGCATAACAACATACGTTGTTCCCTTTGTCATCGGTATGTTACTTGCCCGAGATTCGATCGTCGGTATCTCGATACCTAGTTCAATCTCGTTACTGGCAAGTCTCTTTACTCGTTCCGTAATACATCATCCCGCAACTAACTCATTAGTCACAATGCTTGCAAGGCTTATAGTGATGTGCATTACCGAGTGGGCCCAGAGATACCTCTCCGACAATCGGAGTGACAAATCCTAATCTCGAAATACGCCAACCCAACAAGTACCTTTGGAGACACCTGTAGAGCACCTTTATAATCACCCATTTACGTTGTGACGTTTGGTAGCACACAAAGTGTTCCTCCGGTAAACGGGAGTTGCATAATGTCATAGTCAGAGGAACATGTATAAGTCATGAAAAAAGCAATAGCAACATACTAAACGATCGGGTGCTAAGCTAACAGAATGGGTCAAGTCAATCACGTCATTCTCCTAATGAGGTGATCTCATTAATCAAATGACAACTCATGTCTATGGCTAGGAAACATAACCATCTTTGATTAACGAGCTAGTCAAGTAGAGGCATACTAGTGACACTCTGTTTGTCTATGTATTCACACATGTATTATGTTTCCGGTTAATACAATTCTAGCATGAATAATAAACATTTATCATGATATAAGGAAATATATAATACTTTATTATTGCCTCTAGGGCATATTTCCTTCAAATAGGTGTTTCAAGATTTTCAGTTTCAAGTACTTCATCAGTTTCGATAATTTCATCAGTTTCAGCATTCTCAATATCTTTAGCTCTAGCAATTTTTTCATCAAGAAATTCACCTAGTGGCACATTATCATCAAGTAAGGTACTAGCATCATCATAAGAATCATCCAAAGCTGAAGTAGCATCATCAATAACTTGTGACATATCAAGACTAATAGCATGTGGTGGTGCTGCAAGTTTACTCAAAATAGAAGGTGAATCAAGTGCATAGCTAGATGGTAGTTTCTTACCTCCCTCGTCTTAGAGGGAAAAATATTGGTTTTTGTAAACTTCAGCTTCTTCATAGTGATAAATATATAATCATGCCAAGTGAGTCAACAAATATATCTATGTTCCCGGGCAATGGCGCTAGAAAAATGTCTTGATAACCCACAAGTATAGGGAATCACAACAGTTTTGAGGGTAGAGTATTCAACCCATATTTATAGATTCGACACAAGGTTAGCCAAAGAATATTTGCAAGTATTAGCAGTTGAGTTTTCAATTCAACCGCACCTGGAGATTAATATCTGCAGCAAAGTGATAAGTTGCACAGTAGTATGATAGCTTTGATAGTAGTGGTAACAGTAGCAATCATAACGGTAACAACAGTAACAGTTTTGTTGCAGTTGTAACATTAGCAAGAGCAATAGTAACTTAGCAAGAGCAATATATGAAAAACTCATAGGCATTAGATCGGTGAATTCATTGGATGATATTCATCATATAACAGTCATAACCTAGGGTGATACGAAACTAGCTCCAGTTCATAAATATAATGTAGGCATGTATTCCGTAAATAGTCATATGTGCTTATGGAAAAGGACTTGCATCACATCTTTTGTCATACCCTCCCATGGCAGCGGAATCCATAAGGAAACTAAGGGATATTAAGGCCTCCTTTTAATAGAGAACAGGAACAAAGCATTAACACATAGTGAATACATGAACTCCGCAAACTACGTTCATCACCAGAAAGTATCCCAAATACTGTCACACTGGGGTTTACGGATCATAACACGTAACAGGTGAATATGACTTGCAAGATCGGATCTAGAACGTGGATATAATGGTGAAAACATAAACAGTTCAGATCTGAAATCATGGCACTCGGGCCCTAGTGACAAGCAATAAGCATAGGAAAGTCATAACAACATCAATCTCAAAACATAGTGGATACTAGGGATCAAGCCCTAACAAAACTAACTGAATCTCATCCAACTCCTCACCGACCAGCGAGCCTACGAAGTAATTACTCACTCCTGATGGGAGCATCATGGAATTGATGATGAAGGAGGGTTGGCAATGACGAAGACCGAAGATTCCCTTCTCCAGAGCCCTGAACAGGCTCCAGATCTGGCCTGCCAATGAAGAACAGGAGGTGGCGGTGGATCTGTATACTGAAATGCGATCAAACTTCCTCTCCTATTTTTTCTCCGAAAATAGGTATTTACGGAGTTGGAATTAGGGTTAGGGGGCCACGAGGTGGCCACAACCCTCCAGGGACCGCCGGAGGGGGGGGGGGGGCGCACCCTGGTGTATCTTGGCGAGCCAGTTCACCCCCTTCGGTTGTTCTTGGTTCCAGTATTTTTTATATATTCTGAAATAAATCTCCAAAAAGTTTCATCTGAATGCGAGAACTTTTATTTCTGCACAAAAACAACACCATGGTAGTTCTGCTGAAAACAGCGTCAGTCCGGGTTAGTTTCATTCAAATCATGCAAATTAGAGTCCAAAACAAGAGCAACAGCGTTAGGAAAAGTAGTACGCCAGAGACGTATCACGAGTATTATCCAGTTTGAAGATACTTAATCTTATGTGAACTAATATGAGTGCAAGAGACACTCTACCATGGATTTTGGTTCAGGGCCCAAAAGATTTCAGCAACTTTGAGAAGAAATATATGTTGACATATTTAGTCTCTATTTTATATGATTCTGGTGGAATCGATGAAAATTGTGGAAATGTATTTATTCCTTTTAACTCCTTTTAATTTCCTACAATAATGGGGTTAAGGTGTTTCGATGTCCTGGTACCAAAATATTTGTGCACATTTATGCCGGGCTTTGGATGATGAGTATCCAGTGAGGTGTCTTTCAACTTGATATTGAATTACATTTACTGATTGACGATCTAATTTCCTATGTTTCTGCGGAAGCATATGACAGATTATATCTCGTTTGGTCAGATTTCTCCCCCTCTTGCTCTTATTTTGGGAGAAGAGTTGTTTATCAGGTACCTCCTCTCTTCTTAACACTTTACTGCAGGAATATAGAAATTTAGTGACACCCTGTCATCAGTAAATGTATGTGGAAGATTTGCAATGTGTTGCAAATATATGATTCTCTAAACTTCTAGTTCAGATTCTTTGAGTACGTATATATAAGGTTGAATGTCAATAACATTTCTAATTTATTTCTCAGCATTATTTGTGGTGCTTATCCTCCCTAATGCCAGAAAATGTCCTTATTGCTAATGCAATCAGCATACATGCTGTGATTTTTTTATTGATGGATAAATTGTTATTTCTGACATAGATCCCAAATTTTCTGTGAGGGCCAATTGATTTACGCTGGAGTGATGATATCAGTATGTAACCAAATTATGGCATGTGGGAAATACTTTGTTGATTTCCATGTACTTACCACAAGGAGAAGTAGTGTATGATATGCAGTTGGCATAATTTAGATCATACTTACGGTGTGTAAAACCATATGTGTCCAGTAAGAGGCTAGTAATTACAAGTCTATAACAGCGGCCATGTAATTAAATTGACTATCTTTGATAAGAAATTTAGCTAAACCATTCTGGGTATGCACATAGAGTACTGAATGCAATCATAAAAGGCTCGTGAAATGAGTTCAACAACATTGTCCATTCGAATGGGTTTATCCTTTATTCATGAGAATTTACTCCTACTTTTATAAGTTAAGCAATTTATTGGGTAAGATCATGGTTGTGTGATATAAGAGACACACTTGAAATCATTTTATAAATGTTCCTATGAGTACCATGTATCTAAAATAATACCACATATATCTTTTGAATGTGTTCAAGAAATAATGAGTGGCTCATCTAGAATCTTAAGGTGAGAGTGCCATAAAACTGATGTCCCCTATGGCACATGCGGTGCACATAAAATCTGATGATTTAGGAAAATTTGTAACTTGAAAAGTTGTGACCAATAGAACTGTCAATAATTTTCTAATCATCCCCAAACCAGGATGGTTAAGGATACCAAGCCAAATATTTAATTTATTAATATCTAGAAAATTATTGTGTACACAACAATATTGAGTATGAATTGATTCATACATTCAAAATTTATCAAATATCATGCCTGAGAAATAAGATATTGGACGTCACACTACATGTACTAGAACAAGTATAAGCTAATAATATTTTGGGATAAATAGGAAATTACATGAGGTCTCAACATTAATGAAAATTTATATATTATGCAAACATATCATCGGTGGAAAGGAATTCACCATCTTTTTTGTTGCACTAGATTTTTGGTTCTCTCCTTCTGATGAAGATTCGGGAACAATCATTTACCAGAATATTTTATGGTTGTAAGTTTGCAAATTTTCAAATTTATCCCAATTTTAAGGTGTGGTTTGACCATATGTTTGAGGGTTTTGGTAACTATAGGTACTATATTTGCATAACCACACACTTGACAAACTTGAGAGTTGTCGTTGTCATTGTTTGAAAATGATATATTCCCTATTAAGAGGTAATTTTGTCTTTTAGCCTACACTATACTTTCAATTCCTCGTGATTCATTTTTTGTGACCATTGACTTGCATAGTATTATCAGTACTAGTATATATTTCAAATAATGGTATAGCACCCGTTGGGTGAATCTGATGATTTGAAGAAATTATATGTTTCTTTACCATGGAAATGGTAGTACCATCATAAGAGGATGTAAAGTGCATTAAGGGCATTTCAACCGAATGTGTATATAGGAAAATATTTGATCACGAGATCTCACCTTGAAGTTGATTAAGTGACAAAATTGTGAGTTGTGGTAGACTTGAGGTCTTGAAAATGAATGGGTGATCATTCACGATGTGCTCATGGCATCATGTTTATCTTAAGGGAAATATTCAGGGTGAATACAAATGCATCCATTATATACTTAGCTTGAGAACTAAGTGAAGTTGGTGACACATAAAATGCATATGAGCATTGCAATTTTAGAGTCACTGCCAAAAACATGGATGTTGCATGTATAACATTGGTTAGTCACTATGAAAGTATAACCACAATGTGATGTGGACATTGCAAAAGTGTTTGAGACACTTGCTATAAATTACGGTATCCAACTCGATGGATGGACAACACTATAATTGGAAATAGTGACATAGGTTCCACTGCCATGCATTTTACCAATGTAATAGAAGGTAATCACCAGTGTATGCAAAATTTGCATACTTTTCTGTGACTTATTCAAACAAAGCGAGGCTTGATATTTGATTTTAGCACAAAAAACACCATTGCAACATATAGTGATTGTGTGTGAATAATATTTAATTACTGTGAGACTAAATAATTTTAGTTAACAACAACTACAACTGCTTTAGAGGTGGAAATATATATAATAGCTGATCCTTTATAACCATATGTGTAGACCTCAATTTCTATAGGATAAAACTTTGAAGATAATCACCATTATGGTGTAGATCTCGTAGTAATAAAAAACATATATAGTCTAACTTTTGTCAGTAGATGTTCATATCTCTGTTACCTTATGTTATGCTCTAATTAAGAAAATGACTTTGAAGGTAATCATCTGTCAAAGTGACATGATGTAGACATTATCGTAATAGCGCATAGTGTGTAAAAAATCTGACTATACACAGTTGGGCAAAACCCCAGTACAAAAATTTTCATTAACCAAAAGCAAAAGAACAGAGTGCATACATGGCTTGAGATAAGCCAAAAAGACTAGAAAACTAAACAAAATATAAATAAAATAAAGAAACAAAAGAAGGAAAAAAACTACTAAAAGAAGGAAGAAAGAAAATACATGCTAAATACATAAATTACAAAGCAAGGCTATCTAGCCAGGAGATGAACTCCCTAGCGTAGCTGTTTTTGATCTTGTATTTGATAAGATGAAGCTCCTCTTTGTATATATCCTTCCATCTCTGAATATTGGGTTGGGTATTTTGAAAGATGAGATTGTTTCTTGTAATCTAAATGCACTAGGAAGCCAATATGATTATTTCCATAAAAAAGGGCACATGTAGTTTTCTTTTTTAGATCAGCAAAAGCTTCCAAAACTGAGACATTGGTTTGCCTAGTTGAGCAGATTAAATCCCAACATTGTGAAGCAAAGGGGCAAGTCCATAAAAGGTGCTAAAGTGTTTCTTCTTCTGGGCAATTGTGAATGCCATAGTTGTAATTTTCCAAATGGAAAGTTTTCCTTCTTAACAGATTCCTTATATTTAGTCTGTCATACAGAAGTCTCCAAAAGAACACCTTGTGTTTTGGATCGCAAGAACTACTCCAAATCCATTGAAATTGTTGTGGCACCACTTTGATCCCCATTATGATTCTATATGCCCTGGCTATTAAAAATTGTTCATTGCCCTAGATATAGGTCCATGTATCAGTGCATTCAGTAAATTCAGATGTTTTAATGTATTACAAATTTCCTCCATAGCTTCAGATTCCTCAAATGTTTG
Organism: Triticum aestivum; assembly: GCF_018294505.1. Taxonomy (NCBI): domain Eukaryota; kingdom Viridiplantae; phylum Streptophyta; class Magnoliopsida; order Poales; family Poaceae; genus Triticum; species Triticum aestivum. The sequence continues at coordinate 152,977,842 of NC_057805.1, forward strand.
GACTGACAGTGGCAGATGAAAGAGACCCTCAAGGTATTCAAGTTGCATGACTGTATGCACAGAAGTTTCCTTATTTTTAACAAAGGAGAAAAGGTGTGGAAACATATTTTGCAAACATGCAGAATGCCAAAGATCAAACCAAAATAGTGCATTTTTCCATCACCCACATTGCATCTCGCCATGGACTTATAGTTTTCAATGAGCTTGAGGTTGGCTTTCCACCAAAAGGATCTCATCCAATTGTTGCCAGGCAATGATCCATTATTATAATATGATTCCCAAATTAAATTTACCCATGTAATATTGAGTCTATTGTAGAATTCATGCAAATTCTTGAGCAGTAGGGCTTTGTTCTGAACAAAAATGTCCGACACCCCTAATCCACCTTGATTCTTTCGCCCGCAGACAATAGTCCAAGCTACCATGATAGGTCTATGATCCTCTAGGTCAGGACCCCTCCAGTGGCAGTGTCTCAAGTATTTGATGACTTGATTTTTAATGGTGACGGGCACATCAAGACATCCCATGAAATATATTATGAGAGAGTTCAACACTGATTTGACTAACAACAGCCTACCAGCCAGAGTCATGAATGGGGACAATTCAACCAGTTTCTTTGCCAGATTATTTACTAATGGGAGACATTGTTCAACTGTGGGCTTATGAAGACCTGATGGCACCCCCAAGTAGGTAAAAGGAAAATTTCCACTTTTGCAATGATAGGTGTTAAACAGGATTTCCACTTTGTCATCAGCAACACTGATTGGGGTGAGGCTTGATTTGTGGTAATTCACTTTCAGGCCAGTGGCTTCAGCAAAATTATGGAGGAGAGCTTTAAGGCAATGAAGTTGTTTGGCGTCTGCTTGTAAGAGGACTAGAGCATCATCTGCATATTGAACTATAGGGAAGTTAAGGCAAGAATCCACCTGCAATGGTGAAGTGAGCAGACCTATATGCATAGCTTTGTTTAGAATGGATTGAAGAAAATTAGCAGCCAACACAAAAGGTAGGGGGGACAAAGGATCCACTTGCCTTACTCCTCTTAAGCAATAAGATTTCTTCCCGGGAACACCATTCAACATAATAGCTGAAGAAGCAGATGAGAATAACAGTTTAATCCAATGTATCCATCTTCGCCCAAAACCATTAGTTTTCGGAACGTCCGATATTGCTTGGTGTTCAATGATGTCAAAAGATTTTTGAAATTTTGGATTTGTGGCATTGATGTAAGTACTCAAAAGCCCAACCCAGACAGTCATGAATGGCCCTTTCTTTAAGAAATCCATATTGATTAATATGCATAATTTTGAGAATCACTTTCTAGATTCAATTGGCCAGTAATTTGGTGATGAGTTTGAGACAGCAGTTGAGGAGGGAGATGGGTCTATAATCATTTGCTGTCAGAGGAGCGATCCCTTTGGGGATAAGTGTGATATATGATGTGTTGATACTTTCAAGAGAAATTTGCCTAGCATGGAACTCATCAATCAATCTAAGCACAACAAATTTGATGATGTCCCAACATGCTTTGAAGAACTCATTGTCGAAACCGTCAGGTCCTAGAGATTTGTCATTTGGAAGAGCTTTGACCACTTCATTAACCTCTTCCTCAGTGAAAGGCAATTCTTGGTTTTCAAATATTGAGGCATCAGTATGATGGTCATATAAAGACTCAGGATCGAAGTGCATTGTTGTTTTTTCACAAGTCCCCATTCTTTTTTTAAAGCCTCCCAGAGTACTGCAGCCTTCCCAGCATGATCAGAAATGTCCATTTGGTCTTCATTTTGGAGCACATCAATGTGATTATGCCTGTGATTAATGGTAGCTTTAGTGTGAAAGAATTTTGTGTTCTCACCACCAAATTTTACACCCTTGATTTTTCCCCTTTGCTTCCAATAAATTTTTTGATTTTTCAGGAGGGTGAGCAAATGTTCCTACAAGATTATTCTACAATTCGACTCAAATATACCCAATTCTCTGAATTCTTCAGAAATATCCAGAACAAATATCACTTCATTAATAGCAGCAATTTATGTCCTCAAACATGAAAGGGATCTAGCCCATTGCTTGCGAGCTCTTCTAAGCTTTTTGAATTTTGCATTAATACTTTTGGCAGCATCCATATTGCCCACAGGAATGCTCCAAGCAGCAGCTACTACTTGCTCGAAATTTGAGTGTTGCAACCAATAATTTTCAAATCTATAAACCTTTGCTTTTGGAACTGCAGTTCCAATTTTGATTACACAAGGGAAATGGTCAGAGATAGGCCTTGCTAGAGGGAGCACAATGGTATTAGGGAATGAAGTCATCCAAGAAGATGATGTAAAGAACCAACCTAGTTTGACAAGAAGTGGATTTTTCTGCATATTACTCCAATTGAATTGCCTCCCGTGCAAAGGTAACTCAACTAAAACCTGATTAGTTATTGCCTCATTGAACAAGAGCATATCATTGACGTCACCTCCTGGTCTATTCCTGTCTGAGGGGGCCTAATGAAATTAAAATCACCCATAAGAATCCATTCGGTGTCAAGAGGCAAATGAATGTTGTGGAACCAATCAATGAAGTCAATCTTGTCTTGTGCTTCACAAGGGCCATAAATATTAGTAAGAATCCAGGACAGATTTGATTGTCGACTAGTGAACTGTATTGAGATTGAAAATCTATTTTCAGCAATGACCTCTCCTTCAAACAAAGAGCCACTCCATGCAACAAGCACTCCACCAGAAGCCCCAGTGGAAGGAAAGAATGCAAATTTGTTGGTTCTATTAGGGCAAAACTTTTTTTATATAAGCAGAGTTAATGTTCTCTCTCTTAGTTTCCTGTAAACAGAGTATAGCACAATCACTCTCAACGATTTTTTGCCTAAGAGCCAACCATTTATCTTCAAAATTCATCCCCTGATATTCCAATTAAGGATATTCTAGTTCTTCGTTGTGTTATTCATGAGAAATTATGGGTACATATAACCAATGATCAAGTTCCAACACCTGATCCATAAATATGAATGGGAAACAACACAGCAAGAGCATGAACCAGAGCATGACATGGAGTATCATCAGCAACCAGTAGTAGTACACCATCAGAGCAAAAAGTTCTACAAAAGAGTTCTTTCTAGACCTTAAAAAAGTCTATTACAACCAAAGCATTGTATGAGAGGCGGTAAGCAGTGGTGCCCCTCCAGCGAACATCAAGATTGCAGTGCACTATCATTAGGTGGTCTTGGAAGCATTGTGCTCTCCCTTGGCAAAGGGTACCTTGACAAACTCCTCTCCTGACCTTCTCTTGGGCTTCTTAGTCAGCTTTTCCTCCAGTTCCAGCTCAGCAACCTTACAAAAAGAGGTAGTGAGATTTTTGACAACTATTTTTTGAGCAATTGGAGGGACACCATTACAACGAAGACATTTTGTGTTTGAGCAAGAATTACTTTTGAAACCATCATTATCTTTCTTTATTCTATCACTCCTCCTTACCTCAGTTTCAACTAGAAGAGTTTTTCCACCTCTTGTTTTCTTTATATTCTCAGGTCCAAAGGGCTGCAGAAGAGCTCATGATCCTAAGTATTGCTGGTTGGAGGAGTCTCCATCTTTTTCTTTATTCTTGCCCAGAACTTGCTTCCTCTCAAGAGCATTGATCTGACAAACAACTGCATGAGAAGTTGAGCATTTATCAGGTATGTGGAAAAGTATAACTTATTCCTTTCCTTCAACTTCAGATACTTACTCCCATGGAGGAGATTTTAACATATGTACATTCCATCCAAATTTATCAGATGTCATAAGGAGATGGACAATTAAGTTGAACCAATTTATCCCTCGAGCATGCCTACCGGGCCACCGCAACTGTGCATTCTGATGGCAAGGATGTCGCCAAGCCTCCCGAGGCCGCTCCCGTGAAGAAGATGCAGTTGCTCTCCCAAGACCGCCCCGAGGTGAAGAAGGCGTCGGCTGATGGCAGCAGCCCAAGCCCCGCCCTCGCCGTTGGCGCCTGCCCTCCTTCTGCATAGGAACGTGTGCTCGCACCTTCCTTCGGGTGGGCTCAAGGGCTTTCGCCTGGAAAGCGTCTGACCTGGCCGGTGTACCAACGGAGGTTAGGAGCATGGTGCCAGGAGCTAGAGAAGAAAGAGGTCATACTTCAGGAGACCCGCAAGCTGCAAGAAGCTGAGCCATCCATGGCAGGCACCGCCTCACGAGGTCCTCCAACCCGATCGTCGTCCCCGAGGAGGGTGGCAAGGTGCGCGTGCGCGTCGACCTCGCAAGCCTCAACAGAGCCTGCTCCCAAGAACTCATTTGGCCGTGGCGCGCGGCCTGAGCAGGGGCCTCGCCACCAGCTACAATCGCATGCCCTTCCAAAGGCTAGCGCAGCTCGCGATGAGCCGTGCAAGCTCCATGTCCCTCGCGAGCCCGCAGGGCGTCAGGAGCCTCTCGGCCCCGAAACGGCGAGCTCCCATGACGGACTTTAGCAAGTGGCTGGACATTCCCTCAGCGCACGCTGGCATGTGACTTTTTGGTTTGTTCAAATTGAGGGCGCCCTATGGCTACATCAACCTTAAGCTCACCCATGCCAGGCACGGCAGTAGCATTTCCTTTTGGTCGTGTAATGAATCTGGTTATGCCCTAATGAGTTTATATTCCCTACTTAATCATGTGTTCAGTGTCGCGCCACCGTTGATAGCATCGCACCTTCGCGATTCTTCTCCTGACCATCCCATGAGCGGGGGCTAGGCACGGCGTCTGTGCTTGGTTTCGTCCCTGCAGCATTGATAATCCAAGTGATCGAGCTCTGGCTTGCAGGCCTGACCCCGTGCATGTCACCTCACCTAGATGTTTGGTGCTCTTCTCCTCATGGAACAGACACGAGCAAGTTGGTGAATGCGCATCGGGCCCCGTGTTCGAAAACTTGTCAAATGTGGCCCCAGGGACCAAGAGCTTGGGAATGCCGCAAACAGTGCCTCGCGAGGCTACCTGAAAGCCCTCACGAGGTGGAGACTCTGAGAACCGAGCCCCAGCAGGTATGCCTCGCAAGTAGCGCCACTCCCCCCAAACCGAATCTTGCCAACACCGCTGCACACAGAAATCTAAGTCTAACCGGCTCACGAGGCGCAGGTACCGACTCTGAAATTACCTCCATTCATGACCCGAGCGAGATTGCCGCCTCTTTTTCACGCGAGTCACTTGCACGTCAAAGGGGCGCTCCAAGAGCATCGCACCTCAGGACCCCTCACTAGCTCCTGGTGCTCCTCACCTCCTGGCATTGTTCAAGGCATCGCGACCTGACATACCAGCAACGGCTGAGTCTCGCCCAGGGGCTAGGTCCTGACGACGTAGAGCATCTGGACAAGTGATACGTCTCCAACGTATCTATAATTTTTTATTGTTCCTTGCTATTATATTATCTTTCTTGGATGTTTTATATTCATTTATATGCTATTATATAGTTTGATTTTAGGGACTAACCTATTAACCTAGAGCCTAGTGCCAGTTTCTGTTTTTCCTTGTTTTTGAGTTTCGCAGAAAAGGAATATCAAACGGAGTCCAAATGAGCTGAAAATTTACAATGATTTTTTATGGACCAGAAGAGCCACAAGGCCTCCACATGGGTGGAGGGCGCCCCCGCTAGGGCGCGCCACTGGCTTTCATTGCCTCGTGGACCCCCCTAACTTGTTCCCGACGCCAAAAAATCCCTATAAATATAGAAACCCCCAGAAATGAACCTAGATCGGCAGTTCCGCCGCCGCAAGCCTCTGTAGCCACGAAAAACCAATCGGGAGTCCGTTCCGGCACCCTGCCGGAGGGGGAACCCATCACCGGTGGCCATCTTCATCATCCCGGTGCTCTCCATGACGAGGATGGAGTAGTTCACCCTCGGGCTGAGGTTATGTACAAGTAGCTATGTGTTTGATCTCTCTCTTGTGTTCTTGATATGGCATGATCTTGATGTATCACGAGCTTTGTTACTATAGTTGAATCATATGGTGTTTCTCCCCCTCTATCTTCTTGTGATGAATTGAGTTTTACCTTCGAGGTTTCACCATTATCGGATTGAATACTGTTATGGATTTGAGAACACTTGATGTATGTCTTGTGTGGGATACCTTAGGTGACAATGGGGTGTTCTATTGATTCACTTGATATATGTTTTGGCACTCAACTCGCGGATTCCCGAGGTGACATTGGGGTAATCTATGCATAGGGGTTGATGCACGTTTTCGTCCTTGGTTCTCCGGTAGGAATCTTAGGGCACTCTTTGAGGTTCTTTATGTTGGATTGAATATTATGAATCTGAAGTTGTTTGATGCATATCGTATAATTAACCCATGGATACTTGTGGTGACATTCGAGTATTTAGGTGACATTAGGATTGATTGATGTGTGTCGTATGGTGTTATTTTACTACAAACTATAGGGTTGTCTGTGATACTTACAGGAATAGCCCAACGGATTGATCAGAAAGAATAATTTTGATGTGGTTTCGTACCCTACAAGCAATTTCATCTTATGTTCTCCGCGATAGGAACTTTGGAGTGACTTTTGCCGCACGTTGAGGGATTGCCATATGATCTAATTATGTTATCATTGTTGAGAGAACTTGCACTAGTGAAAGTATGAACCCTAGGCCTAGTTTTCAAGCATTGCAATACCGTTTTCGCTCACTTTTGTTACTTGCTACCTTGCTGTTTTTATATTTTCAGATTACAAAAACCTATATCTACCATCCATATTGCACTTGTATCACCATCTCTTCACCGAACTAGTGCACCTATACAATATACCATTGTATTTTGGTGTGTTGGGGACACAAGAGACTCTTTGTTATTTGGTTGCGGGGTTGTTTGAGAGAGACCATCTTCATCCTACGCCTCCCACGGATTGATAAACCTTAGGTCATCCACTTGAGGGAAACATGCTACTGTCCTACAAAACTATACGCTTGGAGGCCCAACACAAGTCTACAAGAAGAAGGTTGCGTAGTAGACATCAAGCTCTTTTCTGGCGTCGTTGCCGGGCAGGTTAGTGCTTGAAGGTATATCTTTAGATCTTGCAATTGAATCTTTTATTTTCTTGTTTTATCACTAGTTTAGTTTATAGAAATAAAAATACAAAAAAATGGAATTGAGGTTGCCTCGTATGCTTCATCTTTTTAATGTCTTTCGTGAAAATGATGGAAAGGAAAATTGTGCGAAAGTGTTAGAAGAAGGATGCAATAAAATGTTTGGCACTTAATCTTTGAAGGTTGAGCATGATTGCAATGTTGTTAGTGTGTTTGCTATGACTATCCATGATGCTAATGATGTGCAAAGCTACAAGCTTGGGGATGCTATGTTTGATGAAGATGATATGTTTAGTCCCCCAAGTTTTGATGAGCAAATTTATTATGATAAAAGCATGCCTCCTACTTATGATGATTATATTGATGCAAGTGGGTTTTGAAGAGTGTCAACTTTAGGAAGTAATGACCACATTATTTTGGAGGGTGTTGAATCTTTTCACAATTTTGATAAAAGTGGATTTGGAGAGGTCATGACTTTATTTCGTGATGAATCCACTATTTCGGAAGAGGTTCCAATTGATTATGAGAACAAAGTTGCTACCAATGATGATTATTGTGATGACATTTATGTTATAAAGAATAATGATAACCATGAAACTTGTCAACATGATTTTAATTTTCAATTGGATTATGCCTCACATGATAGTTATTTTGTTGAGTTTGCTCCCACTACTACTGATGAGAAGAAATTTACTTATGTGGAGAGTAACAAACTTTCTATGCTTGTAGATCATGAAAAGGATGCTTTATGTGATAGTTATATTATTGAATTCATTCATGATGCTACTAAAAATTATTATGAGGGACGAATATATGCTTGTAGGAATTGCCATAATATCAAGTTTCCTCTCTATGTGTTGAAAGTTTTGAAGTCATGCTTCTTTTGCCTTCCTATGCTAGTTGATTGTTGCTCCCATAAGTTGTTTGCTCACAAAATCCCTATGCATAGGAAGTGGGTTAGGCTTAAATGTTGTTGCTATATGCTTCATGATTCTCCTGTTATGTTTCAATTCTTTACTTTTATGTGAGCATCATTGAAATCATCATGGCTAGCTAGAAAGGCATTGAAGAAAAGCGCTTGTTGGGAGACAACCCAACACTAGTACCTACTATTTTTATGTGTTCACAAAATTAATTAAGCTACTATAGTAATCATATTTTATAGCTTTTGTTTCAATAAAGTGCCAAGTAAAGCCTTTGGGATAATATCGATGAAAGTTGACTTGATTATGTGCAAAAACATAAACAATTGCTCCAGTCATAGAATTGTTTAGATTCACTGGAGCATGATAAGTTATGGATTTTTTACACATGATTGGTATATAAATTTTCTACGTTGTCCTAATTTTTCAGAATTTTTGGAGTAACAGAAGTATAGTTGTTGTTCAGATAATTACATATTGTTCTGTTTTTGACACATTCTGTTTCCAATGCATAGTTTGCTTGTTTTAGTGTTTCCATAGCTTATATTAAGTGATATAAATTGTGGAAATGATAAGTTACAATAGGCATTGTGTGAGAACAATTATGAATATTGTCTTTGACAATACCCAAGTGAATGATTTGTCTTATCATACTAACCCATCTCACGAGGTTTGGTTAAGTTTTGTGTGATTGAAGTTTTCACGTTTTGGGTGAGATATCGATATGAGGAGAATAAGGAGTGGAAAGACCCTAATCTTGGGGATGCTCAAGGCACCCCAAGGTAATATTCAAGTAATACCCAAGCAACTAAGCTTGGGGATGCCCCGAAGGCATCTCCTCTTTCGTCTTCAACATTATCGGTAACCTCACTTGGAGCTATATTTTTATTCGTCACATGATATGAGTTTTGCTTGGTGCATCATTTTATTTTAGTTTGATATCCTTGCTGCTACTTATGATAATGTTTTGCATCTTTTAGTTCAATAAAAAGGTCAAGTATAGAATTTACCACGCTTATCTTGCAAGTCTATATGATGTTGTTTTGAAAACAGAAAGTTTTCTTTCATTGTCTGAATTGTTTTAAAATGTCAGAACGTGATAAAATCATGAAATTTTTTACACAATGATTAACAAAAATTTATCTACACTGTGGCAATTTTTCAGAATTTTTGGAGTTATATAAGTATGAATTTTCTTGCATTCTTTATAGACTGTTCTGTTTAGACAGATTGTTGTTATGTTTGCATTGTTTGCATATGTTTGCTTGTTTAACGATTCTATTTGAGGATAGGAGTGTTAAATATGCAGAGGCATTTAGTATGCAATGTCAAATTATAATTTTAGTAATTTTCTACAGTAGAGAATGATAAGGTTTTGCATTGATTTATACTAACTTATCTCACGAGCTCTTGTTGAGTTTTGTGTGGATGAAGTTTTTAGGAATTAGGGAAACCGTGATATGAGAGGAATTAAGGAGACACAAAAGCTCAAGCTTGGGGATGCCCAAGGCATCCCTAATTAATATTTCTGGAAGTCTCAAGCATCTAAACTTAGGGATGCCCCGGTTGGCATCCCACCTTTCTTCTTCAACAACTATCGGTTAGTTTTGGTTGAGCCTAAGTTTTCGCTTCTTCACATGATATGTGCTATCCTTGCAATGTCATTTTATTTTGTTTTGTTTGCTGTTTCAATAAAGTACTTAAGATCTGAAGTTTTATTTATGAGGAGTCTTAAAATAGTTACATAATTATTCGACTACTCATTGTGCTTCGCTTATATCTTTTGGAGGAGTTTGTCTTTTGCTCTAATGCTTCACTTTTATCTTTTTAGAGCACGATGCTAGTATTATTTTGTAGAAATTGATGAACTATCATGCTTCGCTTATATTATTTTGAGAGTCTTAAACAGCATGGTAATTTGCTTTGGTTATGAATTTAGTCCTAATATGATAGACATCCAAGAGGGATATAATAAAAACTTTCATATAAAGTGCGCTGAATACTATGAGAAGTTTGATTCTTTATGATTGTTTTGAGATATGAAGATGATGATATTAGAGCCATGCTAGTGAGTAATTGCGAATTTGAGAAATACTTGTGTTAAGGTTTGTGAGTCCTGTAGCATGCACGTATGGTGAACTGTTATGTAACGAAGTTGGAGCATGAGATATTTTTTGATTGTCTTCCTTATGAGTGGTGGTCGGGGACGAGCGATGGTCTTTTCCTACCAATATATCCCCCTAGGAGCATGCGTGTAGTACTTTGTTTCGATGACTAATAGATTTTTGCAACAAGTATGTGAGTTCTTTATGACTAATGTTGAGTCCATGGATTATACGCACTGTCACCCTTCCATCATTGCTAGCCTCTCTTGTACCGCCCAACTTTCGCCGGTACCATACACCCACCATATACCTTCCTCAAAACAGCCACCATACCAACTTATTATGAAATTTCCATAGCCATTCCGAGATATATTGCCATACAACTTTCCACCGTTCGGTTTTATTATGACACGCTTCATCATTGTCATATTGCTTTGCATGATCATGTAGTTGATATCGTATTTGTGGCAAAGCCACCGTTCATAATTTTCATACATGTCACTCTTGAGTCATCGCACATCCCGGTACACCGCCGGAGGCATTCATATAGAGTCATATTTTGTTCTAAGTATCAATTTGTAATTCTTGAGTTGTAAGTAAATAAAAGTGTGATGATCTTCATTATTAGACCAATGTCCCATGCGAGGAAATAAAAAAAGAGAAAAGGCCAAAATAAAAAGGTGAAGGCCCAAAAAATGAGAGAAAAAGAGAGAAGGGGCAATGTTACTATCCTTTTCCACACTTGTGCTTCAAAGTAGCACCATGATCTTCATGATAGAGAGTCTCCTATGTTGTCACTTTCATATACTAGTGGGAATTTTTCATTATAAAACTTGGTTTGTATATTCCAATAATGGGCTTCCTCAAATTGCCCTAGGTCTTCGTGAGCAAGCGAGTTGGATCCACACCCACTTAGTTTCTTTTTGAGCTTTCATTAACTTATAGCTCTAGTGCATCCATTGCATGGCAATCCCTACTCACTCACATTGATATCTATTGATGGGCATCTCCCTAAACCGTTGATACGCCTAGTAGATGTGAGACTATCTCCTTCTTTTTGTCTTCTCCATAACCACCATATTCTATTCCACCTATACTGCTATATCCATGGCTCACGCTAATGTATTGCCTGAAAGTTGAAAAGGTTTGAGAACATCAAAAGTATGAAACAATTGCTTGGCTTGTCATCGGGGTTGTGCATGATTTGAATACTTTGTGTGATGAAGATGGAGCATAGCCAGACTATATGATTTTGTAGGCATAACTTTCTTTGGCCATGTTATTTTGAGAAGACATGATTGCTTTATTAGTATGCTTGAAGTATTTTTTTATGTCAACATTAAACTTTTGTTTTATATCTTATGGATTTGAACATTCATGCCACAATAGAGAAGATTACATTGATAAATATGTTAGGTAGCATTCCACATCAAAAATTATGTTTTTATCATTTACCTACTCGAGGACGAGCAGGAATTAAGCTTGGGGATTGTCGGTGTACAAAAGTAGGGGTCCTTTTTGTACCCCTTTACTTATGCGCGGGCAGTCGCAGCCAAACGCCTGCGGCCGCGCTTGGCGGGGCAGAAGAGGAAGCAAAGACACAAGACTACGAGAGCAATGCCAAGACAGTGGCGCGAGGAGCGAAGGGGCAAGGTGGGCCCTCCCCGGCAGGAGCCTTGCCGGGGCAGCTTTTGTAGCCCCATCAAGGGCCTTGCCGAGGCAACTTGCCCAACACCAGCAGGGTCGCCACCCTTGAGCCTAAGAGTTCCGACACCATCGACAGACACCGGAACCAAGGCTCGGGAGGAGGCTGCATGGTGGCACGCAGATCTTTGTGAGGACCAAGAACGTACAAGACTAGATGAGAACCAGAAGACGGAAACCCACGGCAAGACCCTTGCCGGGGACGCCTGCGAGACCCCAGTAAGACGCTTGCTAGAGACATCTACGGGGCCGCAGCCAGGCCCCCACCTGCCAAGGCTCCACCGCCGTTAAAACACAGAAGTCAACCCGCCAACAAGGCAGCCACGTGGTGGCATGCAGATCTTCGTGAAGACTCTGCCATCGCACCAACTCAGCAGCCAGCTAGCTAGCGTGGTGCTGCATGCCCTGTCAGCCTAGACGCGCGTCGGAGCGAGGCGAAGCGGCGGTGGACGGGACAAGTTTCCTTGCCATCCCCGATAAAGTGAGAGGGCACATCGGCAGCGCATTAAATGTGTTTGTCCTACGGTGCCAGGCGATAGACTTATATACATTACAAACTTTCCACCTCCTGTGTGCCACAGCAGTGACCCCCTTTGGCTATAAAAGGAGGCCAAGGCATACTTGAGGAGGATTTAGACTTTTTGGACCCTGCACACTTTGTAGCTAGTCGAAGAACACCAGATAAACACAAACCAGCAGGAGTAGGGTATTACGCATCACTTGCGGCCCGAAACTGGATAAATTCCCCGTGATCCCATAGGTGTCGTTTCCACTGACATCTTTGGCGCTCCAGGTAGGGGGCACAAGCTGTCAAAATCCAGTTTGGAAGTTAGCGCATCGACTTCGTCATCACCATGGCCCCCAAGAAGAAAGGGATCACAGCGATCAGGTCGTCTGGAGCCGGCCCGCCCACGCCAGTGCAGGCAGGCGACCAGGTGGCCGCGAATGGTGCCGGAGACATGGCCCGCAAGCATCCACGACACTCTGGCAATCGAATCCAGGCGAGCTGTAATAACCCACAAGTATAGGGGATCGCAACAGTTTTCGAGGGTAGAGTATTCAACCCAAATTTATTGATTCGACACAAGGGGAGCCAAAGAATATTCTTGAGTATTTGCAGTTGAGTTGTCAATTCAACCACACCTGGATAACTTAGTATCTGCAACAAAGTGTTTAGTAGCAGAGTAGTATGGAAGTAACGGTAACAGTAGCAAAAGTAATATTTTTGGGTTTTGTAGTGATTGTAACAGTAGCAACGGAAAAGTAAATAAGCGAAGAACAATATGTGAAAAGCTCGTAGGCATTGGATCGGTGATGGAGAATGATGCCGGATGCGGTTCATCATGTAACAATCGTAACATAGGGTGACACAGAACTAGCTCCAATTCATCAATGTAATGTAGGCATGTATTCCGAATATAGTCATACGTGCTTATGGAAAAGAACTTGAATGACATCTTTTGTCCTACCCTCCCGTGGCAGCGGGGTCCTAGTGGAAACTAAGGGATATTAAGGCCTCCTTTTAATAGAGTACCGGACCAAAGCATTAACACATAGTGAATACATGAACTCCTCAAACTACGGTCATCACCGGGAGTGGTCCCGATTATTGTCACTTCGGGGTTGCCGGATCATAACACATAGTAGGTGACTATAGACTTGCAAGATAGGATCAAGAACTCACAAATATTCATAAAAACATAATAGGTTCAGATCTGAAATCATGGCACTCGGGCCCTAGTGACAAGCATTAAGCATAGCAAAGTCATAGCAACATCAATCTCAGAACATAGTGGATACTAGGGATCAAACCCTAACAAATCTAACTCTATTACATGATAAATATCATCCAACCCATCACCGTCCAGCAAGCCTACGATGGAATTACTCACGCACGGCGGTAAGCATCATGAAATTGGTGATGGAGGATGGTTGATGATGACGATGGCGACGGATTCCCCTCTCCGGAGCCCCGAACGGACTCCAGATCAGCCCTCCCAAGAGAGTTTAGGGCTTGGCGGCGGCTCCGTATCGTAAAACGCGATGAATCCTTCTCTCTGATTTTTCTCTCCCCAAACACGAATATATGGAGTTGAAGTTGAGGTCGGTGGGCTCCAGGGGGCCCACGAGGCAAGGGGGCGCGCCCAGGGGGGCAGCCACGCCACCCACCCTCGTGGCAAGGGTGTGGGCCCACTAGCCTTGATTCTTTTGCCAATATTTTTATTATTTCCAAAAATAATCTCCGTGGAGTTTCAGGTCATTCCAAGAACTTTTGTTTCTGCACATAAATAACACCATGGCAATTCTGCTGAAAACAGCGTCAGTTCGGGTTAGTTCCATTCAAATCATGCAAGTTAGAGTCCAAAACAACGGCAAAAGTGTTTGGAAAAGTAGATACGACGGAGACGTATCAACTCCCCCAAGATTAAACCTTTGCTTGTCCTCAAGCAATTCAGTTGATAAACTGAAAGTGATAAAGAAAAACTTTTACAAACTCTGTTTGCTCTTGTTGTTGTAAATATGTAAAGCCAGCATTCAAGTTTTCAGCAAAGATCATGAACTAACCACATTCACATTAACTCTTAGGTCTCATGTTTACTCATATGAATGGCATAATCAACTAGCGAGCAATAATAATAAATCTTGGATGACAACACTTTCTCAAAACAATCATAATATGATATAACAAGATGGTATCTCACTAACCCTTTCTGAGATCGCAAAACATAAATGGAGAGCACCTTTAAAGATCAAGGACTGACTAAACATTGTAATTCATGGTAAAAGATATCCAGTCATACCCAATATAAATTAATAGTAATGGATGCAAATGACAGCAGTGCTCTCCAGCTGGTGCTTTTTAATAAGAGGGTGATGACTCAACATAAAAGTAAATAGATAGACCCTTCGCGGAGGGTAGCAGGGATTTGTAGAGGTGCCAGAGCTCGATTTTAAAATAGAGATAAATAATATTTTGAGCGGCATACTGTCATTGTCAACATAGCAACCGAGAGATGACGTTATCTTCCATGCTACACACATTATAGGCGGTCCCCAAACAGAATGGTAAAGTTTATACTCCCCCTCCACCAACAAGCATCAATCCATGGCTTGCTCGAAACAACGAGTGCCTCCAACTAACAACAGTCCCGGGGGAATTTTTTTGCAATTATTTTGATTTGATTTGCATAAAGCATGGGACTGGGCATCCCGGTGACCAGCCATTTTCTCGTGGGTGAGGAGCGGAGTCCACTCCTCTTGAGAATAACCCGCCTAACATGGAAGATACAGATAGCCCTAGTTGATACATGAGCTATTCGAGCATACAAAATAGAATTTCATTTGAATGTTTAGAGTTTGGCACATACAAATTTACTTGGAACGGCGGGTAGATATCGCATATAGGAAGGTATAGTGGACTCATATGGCATAACTTTGGGGTTTAAGGGATTGGATGCACAAGCAGTATTCCCGCTTAGTACAAGTGAAGCTAGCAAAAGACTGGGAAGCGACCAACTAGAGAGCGACAACAGTCCTGAACATGCATTAAAATTAATGAACATTGAGTGCAAGCATGAGTAGGATATAATCCACGATTAACATAAATATCGTGAAGGCTATGTTGATTTTGTTTCAACTACATGTGTGAACATGTGCCAAGTCAAGTCACTTGAATCATTCAAAGGAGGATACCACCCCATCATACCACATCACAACCATTTTAATAGCGTGTTCGCACACAAGGTAAACCATTATAAGCTCCTAAATAATTAAGCATGGCATAAGTAACTACAATCTCTAATTGTCATTGCAAACATGTTTATTCATAATAGACTGAATCAGGAACGATGAACTAATCATATTTACAAAAACAAGAGAGGTCGAGTTCATACCAGCTTCTCTCATCTCAATCAGTCCATCATATATCGTCATAATTGACTTTCATTTGCATGACCGAACGATGTGAATATTAATAATAGTGCACGTGCATTGGACTAAGCTGGAATCTGCGAGCATTCAATAAACAGGAGAAGACAAGGCAATATGGGCTCTTGGTTAAATCAACAATAATGCATATAAGAGCCACTTCAACAATTTAATTATGGTCTTCTCCTATCGACCCCCAAAGAAAAGAAATAAAACTATTTACATGGGAAAGCTCCCAACAAGCAAAAGAAGAACAAGAAATCTTTTTGGGTTTTCTTTTAATTATTACTACTACAGCAAGAAAAGGTAAACTAATTAAAAGCTACAACTAATTTTTTCTGGTTTTTCTTAAAGTTTAACAAACACACAAGAAGAAAGCATAAAAAAGAAAAATAAACTAGCATGGATGTTACAGTGAAAGAGTATGAGCACCGACATCTAGCAATGAGTGTGTAAACATGAATGTAATGTCGGTGAGAAATACGTACCCCCCCCCCAAGCTTAGGCTTTTGGCCTAAGTTGGTCTATTGCCACGGATGGCCTGGCGGATATCCAAAGTTGTAGTTGGGGTCGTACTGAGATGCAGCAGTCATTGCATCGTGGGCTGCAGCTTGGAGGCGAGCTATCTCAGCCCTCCTCTTATACTCCTCCGCCTCCTCTCTGGTTATGAAATATC
This sequence comes from Triticum aestivum, assembly GCF_018294505.1. Taxonomy (NCBI): domain Eukaryota; kingdom Viridiplantae; phylum Streptophyta; class Magnoliopsida; order Poales; family Poaceae; genus Triticum; species Triticum aestivum. The sequence continues at coordinate 152,994,227 of NC_057805.1, forward strand.
TCCCCTTTGCCTGAAAGTCAAAGAATGTAGAAGCAGGGAGAGAGGCGTGATAGGTGCGTCGTCTGTCAAAGATTAGTTGGTACTGGAGGAACTGACCGTTCCTCTCAACAAAATGATGACGAACCATAGCCTCATAATCCAAATAAGCAGGAGGCAACTCAATATCATCCTCACGTATGGTTACACCAAGAAAATTAGCTAAACGGGTTGCATAAATTCCACGAAAGAAATCTCCATTAAATCTATTATGATGCAACCTACGTGCAACAATGGCTCCCAAGTTATAATGTTTATCTCCTAACACAACACTCCTAAGAATACTGAGGTCAGGGACACACATGTGACATGCTTCATCCTTACCATTTATGCACCTACCTATGAAGAGAGCAAAATAGTGTATAGCAGGAAAATGAATGCTCCCTATGGTAGCTTGTGCTATATCTCTAGATTCCCCCACAATTATACTAGCAAGAAAATCTCTAAATTCAGATTTGCGAGGTTCACTAGTACTACCCCATTGTGGAAGTTTGCAAGCAGTGGTAAAATCCTCTAAGTCCATAGTACAAGAATTTTGATAAAGATCAAACCGGACAGTTTGAGAATTGCGTGAAGATGAAAATTTAAACCTCCTCACAAAGGAACTAGTGAGATAGTGGTACTAACGGCACTTATCTGCCTCGAAGCTCACAAGATCAGCGTTATGCACATATGCGTTAAATTCTTCCTTGATTCCTGCTTGATCCATGAAGTCCTATGAAAGCCATTCACAAGCCCGCACTGGAGCGTCCCTTGATGGTTCATCATCAGCATCGCGCATTGCAAGCCTGGGTCCTTGCTTCCTTGAAGAACCACCTTGGTACATTTTCCTAAACATATTTCTTCCTCTGAAAAATTTCTGAAATTGTTAGTAACTTCAAATAAAAGTGAACCAAGCCCAACAAAATTGATAGCAACTACTCCTACAAGTGCCTAGAGCCTATATCATGCATTAGAACTACTTGGAACCATATAAATTTGACATGCAAGCTCAAGAACATGGTCACCTAGGCAGCAAAAATTTGTAATGAATAAAGCACTAGAACAAAAACTAATTGGACCAATGGAGGAGTCACATACCAAGGAACAATCTCCCAAAGCAGTTTTGTGAGATGTGCTTTGAGCAAGGAGATCGAAAATCGTAGCAAAATGAGCTAGAACTCGTGCTTGAGCTGGTTGGTGTTTTTTATGGGAGGAAGAAGTGTGTGGGTGCAGGAATAAGTGGAGGGGAGCCACCATGGGCCCACGAGGCAGGGGGCGCGCCCGGGGGTTGGGCGCGCCCTAGACCCTCATGGCCAGGTGCCAGCTCTCCCTGATGTGTCCTCAGTGCCAAATATTCTCAAATATTCCGGAAAAATCATATTAAATTGGCAGGGCATTTGGAGAACTTTTATTTTCGGGGTATTTTTATATTGCACGGATAAATCAGAAAACAGACAGAAAAATACTATTTTTACTTTATTTCAACTAAATAATAGAAAGTAAAAAGAGGGTAAAGAAGGTTGTGCTTTCTAACTTCATCCATCTCATGCTCATCAAAAGGAATCCACTAACAAGGTTGATCAAGTCTTGTTAACAAACTCATTCTGAATAACATGGAATCGGAGAAATTTCGAATAACACTATGTTACCTCAACGGGGATATGCACATCCCCAATAATAAGAATATCATATTTCTTCTTGACAGTAGGAAGAGGAAATTCAAAACCTCCAAAAATAATCGATGGAATTTTTCCAATAGAGTTGATACTGTGGACTTGAGGTTGTTTCCCCGGAAAGTGTACCGTATGCTCATTACCATTAACATGAAAAGTGAGATTGCCTTTGTTGAAATCAATAACAGCCCCTGCAGTATTCAAAAAGGGTCTTCCAAGAATAATAGACATACTATCGTCCTCGGGAATATCAAGAATAACAAAGTTCGTTAAAATAGTAACGTTTGCAACCACAACAGGCACATCCTCACAAATACCGACAGGTATAGCAGTTGATTTATTAGCCATTTGCAAAGATATTTCAGTAGGTGTCAACTTATTCAAATCAAGTCTACGATATAAAGAGAGAGGCATAACACTAACACCAGCTCCAAGATCACATAAAGCAGTTCTAACATAATTTCCTTTAATGGAGCATGGTATAGTGGGTACTCCTGGATCTCCAAGTTTCTTTGGTATTCCACCCTTAAAAGTATAATTAGCAAGCATGGTGGAAATTTCAGCTTCCGGTATCTTTCTTTTATTTGTAACAATTTCTTTCATATACTTAGCATAAGGAGTCATTTTGAGCATATCAGTCAAATGCATATGCAAAAAGATAGGTCTAATCATTTCAGCAAAGCGCTCAAAATCCACATCATCCTTTTTCTTGGATGGTTTGGGAGGAAAAGGCAAGGGTTTCTGAACCCATGGTTCCCTTTCTTTACTGTGCTTCCTAGCAACAAATGCTCTCTTATCATAACGTTGATTCTTTGATTGTGGGTTATCACGATCAACAGCAGGTTCAATTTCTACATCATTATCATTGCTAGGTTGAGCATTAACATGAACTTTATCATTAACATTATCACTAGGTTCATGTTCATTACCAGATTGTGTTTCAGCATCACAAATAGAAATATCATTTGGATTCTCAGGTATTTCTACAACAGGTTCACTAGAAGCACGCAGAGTCCTATCGTTTTTCTTTTTCTTTCTTTTAGAAGGACTAGGTAAATCAATATTATTTCTCTGAGAGTCCTGCTCAATTCTCTTAGGATGGCCTTCAGGATACAAAGGTTCCCGAGTCATTTTACCAGTTCTAGTAGCCACTCTAACAGCGAAATCATTTTTCTTATTATTTAATTCATTGAGCAAATCATTTTGAGCTTCAAGTACTTGTTCTACTTGAGTGGTAACCATAGAAGCATGTTTATTAATGAGCTTAAGTTCACCTTTAACTCTAGACATAAATCACCCAAGTGTTCAATCATATAAGCATTTTCTTTTAATTGTCTACCAAAATAAGCATTAAAATCTTCTTTCTTATCCATAAAGTTATCAAACTCATGTAAGCATTGGCTAGCAAACTTAGTAGGTGGGATTTCAGCTTTATCATATCTATAGAGAGAATTTACCTTTACTACCTGTGTCGGGTTATCAAGACCATGAGTTTCTTCAATAGGTAATGGATTAAGATCATATATTTCTTCAACAGACAGTAAATTAAGACCATGTATTTCTTCAACGGGAGGTAAATTCTTAACATCTTCAGTTTTTATACCTTTTTCTTTCATAGATTTCTTTGCCTCTTGCATATCTTCAGGACTGAGAAATAGAACACCTCTTTTCTTCGGAGTTGGCTTAGGAGTTGGTTCAGGAATTGGCTGAGGAAGTGTCCAATTATTTTCTTTAGTCAACATATTATTCAACAAAATTTCAGCTTCATCTGGTGTTCTTTCCCTGAAACAGAACCAGCACAACTATCCAGGTGGTCTCTGCAAGCATCAGTTAGTCCATTATAAAAGATATCAAGTATTTCATTTTTCTTGAGAGGATGATTAGGAAAAGCATTAAGTAATTGGAGAAGCTTCCCCCAAGCTTGTGGGAGACTCTCTTCTTCAATTTGCACAAAATTATATATTTCCCTTAAAGCAGCTTGTTTCTTATGAGCGGGGAAACATTTAGCAGAGAAGTAATAGATCATATCCTGGGGACTACGCACACAACCAGGATCAAGAGAGTTGAACCATATCTTAGCATCACCCTTTAATGAGAACGGAAATATTTTAAGGATATAAAAGTAGCGAGTTCTCTCATCATTAGTGAACAGGGTGGCTATATCATTTAATTTAGTAAGATGTGCCACAACAGTTTCAGATTCATAGCCATAAAAAGGATCAGATTCAACCAAAGTAATTATATCAGGATCAATAGAGAATTCATAATCCTTATCAGTAACAAAGATAGGTGAAGTAGCATAAGCAGGATCATATTTCATTCTAGCATTCAGAGTTTTTTGTTTAAGCTTAGCTAATAATTTCTTAAGATCACTTCTATCATTGCAAGCAAGAAAGTCTCTAGTAGTTTCCTCATCCATAACATAGTCCTCAGGCACAACAGGCAATTCATATTTATTGGGAGAGCCTTCATCATCACTTTCATCAATATTATCAGTTTCAATAATTTCATTCTCTCTAGCCCTAGCAAGTTGTTCATCAAGAAATTCACCAAGTGGCACAGTAGTATCAAGCATAGAAGTAGTTTCATCATAAGTATCATGCATAGCAAAAGTGGCATCATCAATAACATGCGACATATCAGAATTAATAGTAGAAGCAGGTTTAGGTGTCGCAAGCTCACTCAAAACAGAAGGTGAATCAAGTGCAGAGCTAGATGGCAGTTCCTTATCTCCCCTCGTAGTTGAGGGATAAATTTTTTTTCTCGTCTTTCAAGTTCCTCATAGTGACCAGCAGATATAAATCCCAAGTGACTCAAAGAATAGAGCTATGCTCCCCGGCAATGGCGCCAGAAAATAGTCTTGATAACCCACAAGTATAGCGGATCGCAATAGTTTTCGAGGGTAGAGTATTCAACCCAAATTTATTGATTCGACACAAGGGGAGCCAAAGAATATTCTTGTATTTGCAGTTGAGTTGTCAATTCGACCACACCTAGATAACTTAGTATCTGCAGCAAAGTGTTTAGTAGCAAAGTAGTATGGAAGTAACGGTAACAGTAGAAAAAGTAATATTTTTGGGTTTTATAGTGATTGTAACAGTAGCAACGGAAAAGTAAATAAGCGAAGAACAATATGTGAAAAGCTCGTAGGCATTGGATCGGTGATGGAGAATTATGTCGGATGCGGTTCATCATGTAACAATCATAACATAGGGTGACACAGAACTAGCTCCAATTCATCAATGTAATGTAGGCATGTATTCCGAATATAGTCATACATGCTTATGGAAAAGAACTTGAATGACATCTTTTGTCCTACCCTCCCGTGGCAGCGGGGTCCTAGTGGAAACTAAGGGATATTAAGGCCTCCTTTTAATAGAGTACCGGACCAAAGCATTAACACATACTGAATACATGAACTCCTCAAACTACGGTCATCACCGGGAGTGGTCCCGATTATTGTCACTTCGTGGTTGCCGGATCATAACACATAGTAGGTGACTATAGACTTGCAAGATAGGATCAAGAACTCACATATATTCATAAAAACATAATAGGTTCAGATCTGAAATCATGGCACTCGGGCCCTAGTGACAAGCATTAAGCATAGCAAAGTCATAGCAACATCAATCTCAGAACATAGTGGATACTAGGGATAAAACCCTAACAAATCTAACTCGATTACATGATAAATCTCATCCAACCCATCACCGTCCAGCAAGCCTACGATGGAATTACTCACGCACGGCGGTGAGCATCATGAAATTGGTGATGGAGGATGGTTGATGATGACGATGGCGACGGATTCCCCTCTCCGGAGCCCTGAACGGACTCCAGATCAGCCCTCCCAAGAGAGTTTAGGGCTTGGCGGCGGCTCCGAATCGTAAAACGCGATGAATCCTTCTCTCTGATTTTTTTCTCCCGGAACACGAATATATGGAGTTGGAGGTGAGGTCGGTGGAGCTCCAGGGGGCCCACGAGGCAGGGGGCGCGCCCAGGGGGCAGGCGCGCCCCCACCCTTGTGGCAAGGGAGTGGGCCCCAGGCCTTGATTCTTTCGCCAATATTTTTTATTATTTCCAAAAATAATCTCCATGGAGTTTCAGGTCATTCCGAGAACTTTTGTTTCTACACAGAAATAACACCATGGCAATTCTGCTGAAAACAGCGTCAGTCTGAGTTAGTTCCATTCAAATCATGCAAGTTAGAGTCCAAAACAAGGGCAAAAGTGTTTGGAAAAGTAGATACGACGAAGACGTATCAAGCGGTGTTGTTCGAGTCCATGGCGACAAGCCACACGCCGCTGGGTCCGGGGGCGGGGCCGTGCGGCCCACGGGCAGCGCGGCAACCTCTATGGCACCCCAGCTGGCGCCCGCGCCGCGACCTTCCTAGGACGCGCCCGATGAGCGACACCGCAACGCCGGAGATCTCGGGCACCGCCGCGGAAAGAGCCCTGTGTGCTACTCTCAGGACGCACCAGGCCAGCATGCACACCCGGACGCCGACGGAAGTGGCGTGCGACTGTGAGACCGTGACAGAGCTCCTTCTAACTAGGTTAGAAGTCGGAGCGCATCAAGGTCCACGCAGCTTTAGCCATCGCCCACGCTAGCTGAAGCGCTGGCGCGCGTGTAACTGCTCCTCGACTTCCCCCCTACTGCGGAGAAGCTCGACGAGTGGAGGGCCACCATCCGAAGCCTCGTTAGCTTTGCCAGCAAAGACGAGCCGCTCCCAGCGGGACCCTCATGCCGGCGTTCTGTCGAGCCAGTCCCTGCCGGCGGTTGGAGGACCGAAGATGCTGCGACCATGGTGCACTCTCCTCCCCCACGGCCGCGACATCAGCCACCGGCTTGTCCGGCCGACGCCTGTGACAACGTTTCCCCAGTGTCGTCCGACCCGCGAACCCGCTGTGACCAACGTCGAGTTCTTCAAGAGCAAGCTCAAGACGCTCGAACTACCATTGAATGACGGCAGGAGGCGCACCATAAGTCGGATCGGCGTGCGGGGCCTGCTATGGACCACCCAGCACCGGGGGGCTCTGGCGACCTGCCTTACGAGGTGGGTTGTCCATCCTTTACCCGAGAGTTGTGGCAGTTCCAGTGGCCCTCCCATCGCATGTTCAAGCCTGATGTTGGGGAAAAGTACAATGGCAAGACCCACCCGTCGGAGTTCCTCAGCGTCTACACCATTGCGATGCAAGCCGCCCGGGGCTCGCGGCGACAAGGTGCTCGCCAACTACTTTCCGCTGGCGCTTAAGCCCAACGTCATGTCGTGGTTCATGCACCTGCCAGTGGATTCCATCTCTTCCTGGTCAGATCTATGCCACGAGTTTGTTGGCGCCTTTACCGGAGGCCACCAAGTTCCTGGCCAGGCAAGTGACTTGCATGTCATCCCCCAGAAAGATGGCGAGTCCCTGCGTAAGTACATACAAAGATTCAGCCGTGTGCAGTACAACATCCCAGATGTTCATCCCACCGCTGCCATCAGTGCGTTCCATTAGAACGTACGTAATCGTAAGATGCGTGAAGAGTTGGCGATGAACAAGGTCGAGGATGTAGCCGAACATTATGTTCTGGCTGATAGATGTGCTCGGGCCGAGGAAGGAAGGAAGTATGCCGGCGAGGACGCCGGCGCGGAAACCAACTCCATAGACGAAGACGCCGCCGCCCCACCAAAGAAGGGTCGGCGCCGCAACAGGAAACGTAAGGGCAAGACTGTGCTTGTCGTTGAGGGATCCGGCGACCCCGGCGTCGCCAAGAAGGCCAAGGCTGACGACCCCAGCAAGGAGGTTGTCGGGTGCACCGCCTGCCGGGCCATGGCAGCCGTCGACAAGCCAGGATGTTCCGACAAGCAGTACTGCAAGATCCACCGCACCAACGGCCATGACCTCCACAACTGCCGATAGGTTGAGCTGCTTGCAGAGAAGCAGAAAGCTGAATATGAAAGGCGGGACAAGGAGAATGGTCAGGATGGTGATGAGGTGTCCGGCAAGAAGCGTGGCGGCCAAGGAGGTCGCCGCGACAAAGATAATCAACAAGAGAGGCCCGCTCGGGGCCGCGACAAGAAGGAGGAAGATGATGATAATGACGAGGACGACGAGTCCGGCGAGCACGAATTCCGGAAAGCTACAGAGGCCATGTGCATCGACGGTGGCGCCTCGCTGCACACCTCTCACCGCCAATTGAAGTAGTGGGCGTGTGAGGTCACTGCGGCAGAGCCATTGTTCGATGCCCAGAAGCCACTGAAGTGGTCTTGCACGCCCATCATTATTGACACCGAGGATCACCCTGATCGCACAACTGCGGTCGGGTGTTTTCCGTTGTTGGTTTCACCAACAATACGCAACCTCAAGGTACAAAAGTGCTGGTTGACGGTGGGGCCGGTCTGAATTTGTTCTCGCCCGCTGTGATCAAGAAGCTGCAGATTCCTAATGGAGATCTCGAGGAGACGGGCACGTTTCAAGGGGTCAACCTGGGAAGGAGTCAGCCGAAAAGTAAAATCACGCTGCCCGTTACGTTTGGGGGCGAGCTGAACTATAGGACGGAGAAGATCGTTTTCGACATCGCCGAGACCACCTTGCCATACAATGGGATCCTTGGCCACCCGGCGCTGGCCAAGTTCATGGCAGCGTCACACTACGCCTACAACACATTGAAGATGCTGGGGCCACCGACCATCATCATCGTGCCCTCTGACAAGAAAGATGCGCTCATCTGCGTCGACCAACTCTACCGAGAGGTAGTTGCAGCAACTGCCGCCAAGGCACTTGCTCTTGCCGCTGAAGCCCCGAGAAGAAAGAAGGCCAACAAGACCTCCGCTAGTAAGACCTCTTCTGACAAGACCTCTCGCACCCACTCCGGCAAGCGCGCCTCTTCGGAGTGCTGTGCTCCCGTTGAGGATGTGCCAGAGAGCTCCACTGGCAAGAGCAAGAAGTTCAAGGTTGCACCACCAGAAACCAAGAAGGTGGCCGTCAAGGAGGACGACACGGGCGGAGCTTTCACTATAAGCGCCACCCTCGACAGCAAATAGGAAAGCGCACTCGTCGCATTCCTGTGGGCGAATGTCGGTGTGTTTGCATGGCAAGCATCCGACATCCCCGGCGTTCCTAGGGAGGTTATTGAGCACCATCTTGCTGTCTGTCCTCATGCGTGGCCCGTCAAGCAGAAGGTCAGGAAGCAAGCTTTGGAGCGACAAGAGTTCATTATCGTGGAGATCAGGAACTTAGAGGCGGCGGGCCTGGTTAGAGGAGTGCTCCACCCTACGTGGCTGGCCAATCCAGTAGTGGTGCATAAGGCAAATGGGAAATGGAGGCTGTGTATTGTCTACACATATATCAATAAAGCATGTCCAAAGGATCCTTTCCTTCTGCCATGCATCGACCAGATTGTGGAATCCACTGCTGGGTGTGACCTACAGTCATTCCTCGGTGCTTATTCAGGATACTACCAGATCTTCATGATGAAGGAAGACGAAGAAAAAACCGCGTTCATCACCCCATGTGGTACGTACTGTTTTGTATGAATGCCTTTCGGGTTGAAGAGTGCTGGTTCAATGTTTGCCCGAGCAGTCCAGATTGGTTTTGATCCCCAGCTACATAGAAATATGGAAGCTTATATGGATGACATAGTGGTCAAAACCAAGGACAGGGCCACGCTCGTGCAAGATTTAGAAGAAACATTTGCAAATCTACGCAAGATCAACCTCAAGCTCAACCCAGAGAAGTGTGTGTTCGGTGTCCCCTCCGGCAAACTTCTTGGTTTCTTTGTGTCTCAATGCGGAATCGAAGCAAATCCCGACAAGATCAAGGCAATCAAGCAGATTGAGGCGCCAAAACGGGTGAAAGACGTCTGTAGGCTCGCCGGCTACGTTGCTTCCCTGAGTAGGTTCATCTCCAAATCTGCTAAGCGCGCCCTCCCCTTTTCAAAGTTTTGAAAAAGGCGGATCCAGTAAAGTGGACTCCGGAGGCAGAGGCAGCGCTGCAAGATTTAAAGAGGTACCTCTCCTCCATGCCAATCCTAGTCGCGCCTAAACCACAAGAGTCGTTGCTGCTGTACTTAGCAGCAATGAATCAAGTGGCCAGTGCTGCACTGGTGGCGCAGAGGGAACTTGAGGATGAAGCAGCAGTAGGAGCAGAGCCCTTGGATGGTGGGTCGGGACCCTCCCCAGCAGAGCTTGACGCCAGCAAGGCGGAACCCCTGGAAAGGCCCGATCCCGGCAAGGCAGAGTCTGAGCAGATGGGCGAAGTGGAGCAGAACAAGAAGGTGGTGCAGCACCCCATTTATTTTGTCAGTTCCCTCCTGCAGGGGGCTAGATCAAGATATTCTGGAATGCAGAAGCTACTTTTCGGCTTCCTCATGGCCTCAAGAAAGCTGTGTCACTATTTCTAAGCGCATGAGATCAACGTCGTCACCCGCCTCCCTTTGCAACAGATTTTGCACAACCCAGATGCGACAGGGAGGATTGTGGAGTGGGCATTGGAGCTGTCGAGCTTTGGCCTCAATTTGTAAGGTACTTCAACGATCAAGAGCCGAGCCTTGGCAGAATTCACAGCGGAATGGACAGCAACGCCCGACGAAGAGGTCCAAGAAACCACCCTTCCCGGTAAGGAGACATGCCGCGATTGGGTTATGTACTTTGATGGTGCTTTCTCACTGCAAGGTGCTGGTGCCGGCATGCTACTCGTTGCACCCACCGGAGAGCACCTCAAGTAAGTAGTCCAGATGCACTTTCCCCGGGAAAAATCAACGAACAACACGGCAGAGTACGAGGGATTGCTTGCCGGTCTCAGGATCGCGGCAGACCTCGGAATCAAGAAGCTCATCATTAGAGGTGATTCGCAGCTCGTCGTTAACCAAGTCAACAAGGATTACCAGAGCCCGTTGATGGAGGCCTACATGGATGAAGTGAGGAAGTTGGAAGAGCGTTTTGACGGATTGCAAGCAGAACATGTTCCCCGAGAAGAGAACGGCATTGCTGACAACCTGTCGAAGCGCGCTTCCCTGAAGTTGCCTGTGGAACTAGGTACCTTTGTGCTTCAATTAACTCAACCGTCCGTCGAGCCATCAGCAGGACAGAACAAGCGAAGGAAGGCAGGCCCTGGCAAGTACTTTCCTGCTGAGCTCCGAGGAGCCACCGCCAAGGACGTTGCCGTGTGCCCCAAGCTTGCCGGAGAGCAGCAACCCCCGGCGGAGCCTCGAGCTCTGACCGTAGAGGCATCTGCCCTGGCGGCTGAAGATGTGCCTTTAGCCCTTGCCGTCGAGCCTCAGGCTCCGGCATGGGCACAACACACCGTCCGTTTCCTCCAACCAGGGGAGCTTCTTGAGGAACAAGAAGAAGGAGAGAAAGTAGCCCGTCGGTCCAGCATGTACCAGTTTGTGGATGGTGCCCTATACAGAAGGAGACCGGACGACGTGAGTTGAAGTGCATTCCTCGGGAAGACGAACTAAGGCTGTTGGCAGAGATACATGGAGGCATGTGTGGCTCCCACATAGGGTCGAGAGCCCTTGCCGGCAAAGCGTTCCGGCAAGGCTTCTTCTGGCCCACCGCCCTCCAGGATGCAACTACCCTAGTAACCAAGTGTCAAGCATGCAAGTTCCATTCAAATAAGCTTCATCAACCAGCCCAAGCTCTTCAGACAATCCCTCTTTCCTGGCCATTTTCGGTCTGGGGGCTCGACATACTAGGCCCTTTTCCCCGCGCTGTCGGGGGCTTTGAGTACTTGTACGTCGCGATTGTGAAGTTCACAAAGTGGCCGGAAGTGGAACCAGTGAGAAAGGTGACAGCACAGTCAACCGTCAAGTTCTTCAAGGGACTAGTCTGTCATTTTGGTGTGCCGAACAGAGTCATCAACGACAACTGCACGCAGTTCATGAGCCGCACCTTCATGCAGTACATTCAAGACCTTCCCAGCAAGGTCTGTTTTGCTTCTGTTGCTCATCGCAGAAGTAACAGCCAGGCTGAGAGGGGAATGCAAAAGTGCTGCGAGGCCTCAAGACCAGAACTTTTGACAAGCTGCACAAGTGCGAAAGGCACTGGATTGATGAATTGCCAACGGTTCTTTGGTCAATCAGGACGACACCAAATTGAGCCACTGGCCAGACACCCTTTGCCCTGGTATACGGGGCGGAAGCATTTCTCCCCATGGAACTCATATACGGGTCACCTCGAGTTCTCGCTTATGACGAGTTTGGGCAAGAGCAGTTGCGCCAAGGTGATGCGACGCTCCTTGAGGAAGATCATCTTCGGGCTGTTGTGCGAGCCGCTCGCTACCAGCAAGCCTTGCGACACTACCATAGCCGCAAGGTTCACACCGAAGCCTTGAGGAAGGTGACCTTGTTCTTTGGCGGATCCAATCCGCCAAGAATTCAAACAAGTTGACGCCGAAGTGGGAAGGCCCTTATCGGGTAATATGAGTCACCAGGCCCGGCGTAGTCCGCCTGGAGACCGAAGATGACATTCTGGTGAGCAATTCCTGGAATATCGAACATCTTCGCAAGTTTTACCCCTAAGGCGCGGTTGCTGGGAGCCTCGGCAACCCCCATTTTGTACTAGCCTTGCCGACAAGGCATGTAACCCTATGTACAGAGCCAGGCACAGACCCTGTGCGCAGTCAGGGACAGAAATCCCTTAGTATGTATAGTTTCCTATTGATTTCCATGTTTATGTATATACGTATATGCATGCTTGTCCATGATATTGTACTGCTTTTTTATTCCAATAAATGTTAGTGGCCCACCGAGGTTCCATACTCTTGCCCTCTCTTCTTTCCAGCCACGGCAAGGGCGCGCGACCCCGCCAAGGACCCAGCTCCGGCAAGAAGTCGAGAAGACCGCCCAGCATGGCGATCCTCGGCAAACCAAACAGATAAAGTTTACCTCTTGCCCATTCGTGTTCGTAACCTATGACTCGTGCATTAGAAGACCTCGCCACCCTTCTTTAAAAAAACTCGGGTGCTCCCATTCCCGGCCCGAATGTTGCTTCGGTCAGAGTGGTCGTAGTAGACCTTGTTAGAAGGAGATGGACGGGGGGCTGGGCCCTTTGTCTGTAACCCGGCAGATGTGATTCTCCGGCAGGCATAGAGGGCACCGGCAGGACAGCTTGCCGGGAGGACTCGCTTATTTACATTAAGGAGGCATTTCGCCTTTGCACGAACGTACACGTGCACGGGTTCCCGGCAAGGCTAGAATTTTTCATTAACATGCTGATACGAGTACAGAGGTTACAAAGACACAAGCATGGGCTCGATAGATTACATTATCTAGAAATTAAGATTTGGCAAGTGCCTACAATTTAAAAGAAAGATAAGTGCCCTGTAATCCCTGTTCTTGCCCCTTTCCTCCCAGGTGCGGCAGGTAAAGGCAAAAAGGAGGCAACGGGGAACGCGCGGATGGATAGCTTGACGAGGAAGACCCCCCGGCAAGGTGCATGCCCGAGGGAGGAGGGCGATGTGGTCAACCGGATTTGGAGTCGGAGACCTCCCGCATGATGCCCTCGTCGTCGCTGTCGCTTTCCTCCTCATCACTCTCGCCCGAGGAGGAGGTTTCGTCGGAGGAGGAGCTTTCCAAGCAACACCTTAGGCGAGTTCCCAAGTGCCCAAAGACCTTGACGGAGGGCAGGCCGTTCTCCATCAACTTGAAGTGGAGGACGAGCCCCTCCGACAGGCTATGGGCACGAGCGAAGGTTTTCCATCCACGACGGAGATACATAACATGGGGGGCGGGGAAGTCGACGTCGACCTGACCATTCCCGCAGCCCCTCATATGCAGCCTCAAAGCCTGTGGCGGGTCGAGCTCTATCTCTCGAGTGAACGGAGTGGGGAGACGAAGGCGACCGCGCACTAGCTTGTGCAGCCTGATGAAGAATTCGCGGGGCTGGTCTCTGACATGGCCCTCCATTGGGGGAGGAGCCGCTGGCGGAGGCAAGGCCGGTGCGCCGCCCCGTCCTCCTCTCCCCCGAGCGCCACGGCGGCCTCGGCCTCGCCCCCTCCCTCTTCCTCTCGCGGCTGGCTCCGCCACCACGAGCTCTTGGGAAGGAGGGACACGCTGTCAAGCAGAGACTCTCGTCGCTGCCATCGAAGCGCCGGCGCGCCGTCTCGCCATAGCAAAGGGAAGGTAGGAGTCAAGATGGAAGGAGATGGATTTTGAAGGATTGAAGGGTGCCATCCCCCTCCCCTTCTTATATAGGGGCGGGGCCGGGGCTCGGCCACCCCACTTAACCAATCCGGCCGCCAGGGGCGCAGGAAATCGGGACCGACCTGCTACTCTAATCAGCGATGACCCGGTTTCCCGCCTCGCCATTAAGGCCCAGGCCCTCCGCGTCCACCACCTAACATCCTTGTGGCATGGAGGACACGTGGCGAGCAGGCCAGGATCGAGAAGACAAGTGAAGCTACTGCTTTCCACCCCGTGATCGTGGGGTGCAGGCGCCTTGAAGGCCACGACCCGAGTTCACTTAGTAAATGAGCCGCGCCCCCTGCGTTTTCCTCTTTTTATGGGGAAGGCGCGGGCCGCCTATTTACCATTTACCACGATGTGACGCAGGCATGCCGCAACTGCCCCACGCACGACCCCCACGTCACACATTCAATGCGGGTCATGGGGAAGCGCAACTGGCGAGGGAGTTACTGCGGTAAAACACTGCCATGCGTACCCGCGCAACATTCTGGTCCTGGCCCAATAACGCTCAACGCTTATATGTGGCCTAGGCCCGGGGGCTCATGTTGGTGTACAAAAGTAGGGGTCCTTTTTGTACCCCTTTACTTGTGCGCGGGCAGTCGCAGCCACACGCCTACGGCCGCCAAGACAGTGGCGCGAGGAGCGAAGGGGCAAGGTGGGCCCTCCCCAGCAGGAGCCTTGCCGAGGCAGCTTACGTAGGGCCGCCACCCTTGAGCCTAAGAGTTCCGACACCATCGACAGACACCGGAACCAAGGCTCGGGAGGCGCCTGCATGGTGGCATACAGATCTTTGTGAAGACCAAGAACGTACAAGACTAGATGAGAACCAGAAGACGGAAATCCTTGCCGGGGACGCCTTTGAGACAAGGAATATCAAGCGGAGTCCAAATGAGCTGAAAAGGTATATCAAACGGAGTCCAAATGAGCTGAAAATTTACGGTGATTTTTTATGGACCAGAAGAAGCCCCCGAAGCAAAAGAGTTGGGACAGAAGAGCCACAAGGCCTCCAGAAGGGTGGAGGACGCCCCCCTAGGGCGTGCCACCTGTCTTGTCGTCGCCTCATGGACCCCCCTGACTTGTTCCCAACGCCAAAAATTCCTATAAATATAGAAACCCCCAGAAATAAACTAGATCGGGAGTTCCGCCACCGCAAGCCTCTGTAGCCACGAAAAACCAATCGGGAGCCCGTTCAAACACCCTACAGGAGGGTGAAACCATCACCTATGGCCATCTTCATCATCCCAGCGCTCTCCATGACGAGGAGGGTGTAGTTCACCCTCGGGGCTGAGGATATGTACCAGTAGATATGTGTTTGATCTCTCTCTCTCTCATGTTCTTGATTTGGCACGATCTTGATGTACTGCGAGCTTTGTTACTATAGTTGAATCATATGGTGTTTCTCCCCCTCTATCTTCTTGTGTTGAATTGAGTTTTACCTTTGAGGTTTCACTACCATCGGATTGAATACTATTATGGATTTGAGAATACTTGATGTATGTGTTTCGTGGGATACCCGTGGTGACAATGGGGTGTTCTATTGATTCACTTGATGTATGTTTTGGCACTCAACTCATAGATTCCCGAGGTGACATTGGGGTAATCTATGCATAGGGGTTGATGCACATTGTCGTCCTTGTTTCTCCGGTAGGAATCTTGGGGCACTCTTTGAGGTTCTTTGTGTTGGATTGAATATTATGAATCTGAAGTTGTTTGATGCATATCGTATAATTAACCCACGGATACTTGTGCTGACATTGGAGTATCGAGGTGACATTAGGGTTGATTGATGTGTGTCATATGGTGTTATTTTACTACGAACTCTAGGCTGTTTGTGACACTTATAGGAATTTCCCAACGGATTGATCAGAAAGAATAACTTTGAGGTGGTTTCGAACCCTACAAGATATTTCATCTTATGTTCTCCACGATAGGAACTTTGGAGTGACTTTTGTCGTACGTTGAGGGATTGCCATATGATCTAATAATGTTATCATTGTTGAGAGAGCTTGCACTAGTGACAGTATGAACCCTAGGCCTTGTTTTCAAGCATTGCAATACCGTTTTCGCTCACTTCTGTTAGTTGCTACCTTACTATTTTTATATTTTCAGATTACAAAAACCTATATCTACCATCCATATTGCACTTGTATCACCATCTCTTCGCTGAACTAGTGCCCCTATACAATTTGCCACTGTATTGGGTGTGTTGTGGACACAAGAGACTCTTTGTTATTTGGTTGCAGGGTTGTTTGAGAGAGACCATCTTCATCCTGCGCCTCCAACGGATTGATAAGTCTTAGGTCATCCACTTGAAGAAATTTGCCACTGTCCTACAAAACTCTGCGCTTGGAGGCCCAACACGAGTCTACAAGAAGAAGGTGGCGTAGTAGACATCAAAGCATATTCAAGAAAAAAAAGGGCACGCTTCGCGAGGTCATTTTAAGAGGGAGCATACTATTTGAACCATAATGAGCATTAACTTAAGACGCAAAAGGCATATGTTCTTCACACACACACACGCCCGACGGGGCCTACATCGATCCAGTGCAGATAAGAAGAAGAAATAAAAAGCTTCGGGTGGACGCGACCACCCCCAGGTGTCCGGCTCGGGTGCGGGTGGCACCCTAGTTGAAGTCCTCATCTTCAATCTTAATGTGGAGGGAGCCGTCACTGATCTCGCTTCCGCTGGAGGGAGACACGTCGTCGTCGTCGTCGGAGGTCTCGCTTTCCTCGCTCTCCATGCAGCACCTCAGACGGTTGACGGTGACCCTGAAGATGTTCACGAAGAGCGTGGCGGCCCCGTCGTACTTGAACTGGAGGACATGCCCTCTCTTCAAGCCGTAGGCAAGGGCAAACAACTCCACCCCTACTTCAAGAACATGAAGCAGGTGGGGGTGAACTCCATAGCCACCCAGGAGGGGCCGTTGCAGCAGCCGTTGATGACCCACAAGTATAGGGGATCTATCTTAGTCCTTTCAATAAGTAAGAGTGTCGAACCCAACAAGGAGCAGATGGAAATAACAAGCGGCTTTCAGCAAGGTATTTTCTGCAAGAAGTGAAATTATCGGTAACAGATAGTTTGGTGGTAAGATAATTCATAACGGGTAATAAGTAACAAGTGTAAGCAAGGTGAAGCAAGGTGTCCCAATCCTTTTTGTAGGAAAGGACAAGCCTTGATGAACTCTTATATAAAGAAAAACACTCCCGAGGACACATGGGAATTATTGTCAAGTTAGTTTTCATCATGCTCATATGATTCGCGTTCGTTACTTTGATAATTTGATATGTGGGTGGACCGGTGCTTGGGTGCTGTCCTTACTTTGACAATCCTCCCACTTATGATTAACCCCTCTCGTAAGCATCCACAACTACAAAAGAAGAATTAAGATAAATCGAACCATAGCATGAAACATTTGGACCCAAATCAGCCCCTTACGAAGCCACACATAAACTAGGGTTTAAGCTTCTGTCACTCTAGCAACCCATCATCTACTTATTACTTCCCAATGCCTTCCCCTAGGCCCAAATCATGGTGAAGTTTCATGTAGTCGATGTTCACATAACACCACTAGAGGAAAGACAACATACATCTCATCAAAATATCGAACAAATACCAAATTCACATGATTACTTATAACAAGACTTCTTCCATGTCCTCAGGAACAAACGTAACTACTCACAAAGGATATTCATGTTCATAATCAGAGGTGTATTAAATAGCATTAAGGATCTGAACATATGATCATCCGCCGAATAAACCAACTAGCATCAACTACTAAGAGTAATCAACACTACTAGCAACCCACAATTACCAATCTGATGTTTTAAGACAAAGATCAGATACAAGAGATGAACTAGGGTTTGAGAGGAGATGGTGCTGGTGAAGATGTTAATCTAGATTGGCCCCCTCTCGATCAGCGGATCATTGGTGATGACAATGTCTTTGATTTCCCCCTCCGGGAGGGAAGTTTCCCCAGCAAAACAGCTCCGCCGGAGCCCTAGATTGCTTCTGCCCAGGTTCCGCCTCGAGACGGCGGCGCTTCGTCCTGAAAGCTTCCTTCTGATATTTTCCAGGTCAAAACCCTCCATATAGCAGAAGATGGGTACCGAAGACCTGATAGGGGGCCCACATGCCCTAGGGGTGCGCCCAGGGGGGTAGGGTTTGCCCCCCGACTTGTGGCCTCCTGGTGGGTCCCCTCTGGTATTTTCTTTGCCCAATATTTTTTTATTCCAAAATAATTCTCCGTAAATTTTCAGGACTTTTGGACTTGTGAAGAATAGGTCTCTCAGATTTGCTCCTTTCCGGTCCAGAATCCCAACTGCCAGCATTCTCTCTCTTTGTGTAAACCTTGTAAAATAAGAGAGAAAAAGGCATAAGTATTGTACCATAATGTGTAATAACAGCCCATAATGCAATAAATATCAATATAAAAGCATAACGCAAAATGGATGTATCAACTCCCCCGAGCTTAGACCTCACTTATCCTCAAGCGAAAGCTGAAATCGATAAATATGTCCACATGTTTAGAGATAGAGGTGTCGATAAAATAAAATACGGACATGAGGGCATCATGATCATATTTAGAACATCAACATATATTGTCATATAATCTGTTCTGCCAAAGTAATAATTCATTCACAAGGTAAAGTATGAATCAGAAACTTTATTGAAAACTAACAAACCATGATCTCAGTCATTGAAGCAATTGCAATTTATCATAATATGTAAGAGCTTTTGTATAGCAAGTTCACATACTCAACCATCTTTTAGTCTTTCACAATTTCTAACACTCACGCGATACTTATGAGTTCAAAGCCTCAATCAAACAAAGAGAAAGATAGGGGCTTATAGTTTCGCCTCCCAGCCTTTTACCTCAAGGGTAATGTCAACAATAATACTTTATGACAACCTACATCCGAGTGGATATATATATATATATATATATATATATATATATATATTTATATATATATCTGGATCTTTCTCCAACACACAGTGCTTGCGAAAAATAGAAAAGTGTAAAAAGGAAAGGTGAAGATCACCATGACTCAACATCGCACCCGCAGGGTTTGGGTATGGGTATTACGTGCCCATACCCGCACCTGTCTCAAAAATTTCCGCCCATACCCATACGCGTACCCGCACCCCTGGTTTCAAATTGTTTCCATACCCGTACCCGGCTAGGTATGGGTGATACCCGCGGGTAAAAATACCCAGCTAGGCATGTCTACCTGAGCATTTACATTTTAGTATTTTGACACATATTGACAGCATCTCAACACATATATACAATATTTTAGCACATATACCCAGCTAGGAGATCAGGAGAAGGAGCAGGCCGGAGGCAGCTGGTTGCTCTGATGCAGGCAGCGGTGGTGGCTTGGCGGCGGCGCGACGCCGACCACATAGGTTTAGCAAGTGGGCCTTATTTGGTGGTGTGTGTGATGGCGCAATGGGGTGGGGCACAGTTTTGGATAGGAATTTGAAGGGGGTGGCGCGTGGCTATGTCAAGTGGCATCTTAGGGTTTTCTCATCTATGTCAATGACACATGGGACCTACTTGACAGGGTTATTATTATATGGGTTTGAGGGTTCACGGGTATGGGTATTGCCTTCCCATACCCATAACTTCCTTACCCATTGGGTATGACTTTTTCCCATTTAAAAACCCATGGGTATTTTAACTTCCCATACCCTTACCCTAATAGGGTTTTTACCCACCGAGTTCGCGGGTAGCCATTCCCATGTTCAACCATGACTCTTGTACAAGGGTATAAGTAAAAGTAAAAGATAGGCCCTTCGTAGAGGGTAGCAGAGGTTGTCATGCGCTTTTATGGTTGGATGCACAAAATCTATCGTAGTCCTTTCTATAAGTAAGAGTGTCAAACCCAACGAGGAGCAATAGGAAATAACAGGCAGCTTTCAGCAAGGTATTTTCTTCAAGCACTGAAATTATCGGTAACACATAGTTTTGTGGTATGATAATTCATAACGGGTAACAAGTAACAATTGTAAGTAAGGTGAAGCAAGGTGTCCCAATCCTTTCTGTAGCAAAGGACAAGCCTGGACGAACTCTTATATAAATCAAAATGCTCCCGAGGACACATGGGAATTATTGTCAAGTTAGTTTTCATCATGCTCATATGATTCGCGTTTGTTACTTTGATAATTTGATATGTGGGTGGACCGGTGCTTGGGTGCTGTCCTTACTTGGACAATCCTCCCACTTATGATTAACCCCTCTCATAAGCATCTGCAACTACGAAAGAAGAATTAAGATAAATCTAACCATAGCATGAAACATGTGGATCCAAATCAGCCCCTTACAGAGCAACGCATAAACTAGGGTTTAAGCTTCTGTCACTCTAGCAACCCATCATCTACTTATTACTTCCCAATGCCTTCCCCTAGGCCCAAATCATGGTGAAGTGTCATGTAGTCGATGTTCACATAACACGACTAGAGGAAAGACAACATACATCTCATCAAAATATCGAACGAATAGCAAATTCACATGATTACTTATAACAAGACTTTTCCCATGTCCTCAGGAAGAAACGTAACTACTCACAAAGCATGTTCATGTTCATAATCAGGCCGGTATTAAATAGAATTAGGGATCTGAACCACCGAATAAACCAACTAGCATCAACTACCAGGAGTAATCAACACTACTAGCAACACATAGCTACCAATCTGAGGTTTTGAGAAATATCGGATACAAGAGATGAACTATGGTTTGAGAGGCGATGGTGCTAGTGAAGATGTTGATGGAGATTGCCCCCCTCTCAGTGAGAGGATCATTGGTGATGACGATGGTTTTGATTTCCCCCTCCGGAAGGGAAGTTTCCCCGGCAGAACAGCTCTGTCGGAGCTTGCTTCTACCTAGGTTCTGCCTCGAGACGGCGGTGCTTCGTCCCGAAAGCTTCCTTCTGATTTTTTTTCCAGGTCAAAACCCTCAATATAGCAGAAGATGGGCACCGGAGACCTGACAGGGGGCCCACAAGCCCTAGGGGCACGCAAGGGGGGTAGGGCGCGCACCCCCAGGCTTGTGGCCTCCTGGTGGGTCCCCTCTGGTATTTTCTTCACCCAATAATTTTTATATATTCAAAAATAATTCTCCATAAATTTTCAGGACTTTTGGAGTTGTGTAGAATAGGTCTCTCATATTTGCTCCTTGGCGGTCAACAATTCCAGCTGTTGGCATTCTCCCTCTTTGTGTAAACCTTGCAAAATAAGAGAGAAAGGGCATATGTATTGTACCACAATGTGTAGTAACAGCCCATAATGCAATAAATATCAATATAAAAGCATGATGCAGAGCAGTCTAGAAGTCACAGCCAAGTGTAGGGTCGGCGGTGCATGTCCACGATGAACTCGTGGACAGCCTCCGCTGAGTGGATCCCTGCCTGGGGAGGTAAGACGTCCGCACCGCCCCGACCCCCTCAGTTGGGGCGCCTCGCCCTCCGTGCCCCCGCTTGTGGGTGCCGCCCCTTCCATGGCTGCTTGGGCCGAAGAGTGCACGCGCCCCCACGCCGGTACCTTGGGTGTTGCAGCAGCAGCGCGGGCGTGCCCTCTCCCACTCACCATCGTCACAGAAGTCGGCTCAGATCGTGACCAAGAAGGAGGAGTTGGAGGAAAAAGATAGGCCGGGGGGTCCTTCCCCTCGTCTCTATATAGCACCCGAAGGAGGAGGAGCCTGCGTCTCTTCACCTTCGATCGTCAAGGAAAGCAATGATGGCCTCGCGCCGCACGTGGGCAGACTTTATGCCAGCCGGGGTGGTTGCCTATGTTGGGAAATGTTGCAGGGAAAACAAAAAAAATTCTATGCACATGCAAGATCTATAAATGGAGATGCATAGCAACGAGAGGGGAGAGTGTGTCTACGTACCCTCATAGACCGTAAGCAGAAGCGTTTGACAACGCGGTTGATGTTGTCGAACTTCTTCGCGTTCCAACCGATCGAGCACCGAACGTACGACACCTCCGCGTTCAGCACATGTTCAGCTCGATGACGTCCTCCGCCTTCTTGATCCAGCATTACGACGAGGTAGTGGATGAGTTCCGGCAGCACGACGGCTTGGTGACGGTGATGGTGAAGCTATCTCCATAGGGCTCCGCCTAAACACTATGAAAAAATGACCGGGGGTGTAAACGGTGGAGGGGGTGCCGCACACGGCTAAGGGATTGATGTCCTTATGCTAGGCGCCCCCCTCCCACATATATATAGGTGGAGGGAAGAGGGAGCAGCCAGGAGGGCGTCCCAAGTAGGCCGAATCCTACTTGGGGTCCCCCCCCCCAAGTGCCCCCCTTCCTTATTTGTCAGAGAAGAAAGGAAAGGGGGGAAGAGAGAAGGAAGGGGAGACCGAATCCTCCCCACTTGGGCGGCTGCCATGTTCAGCGCGCCAGCCCCTTGTGGGCTTGTGTGCTCCCCTCTTATGGACCAATAGGCCCAATAGCCTCCTGGGGGCGACCGGTACCCCCTCCGGTACTCCGATGACTATCTGGTATTCTCTGAAACACTTCTGATGTCCGAATACCATCGTCCTATATATCAATCTTTACCTCTGGACCATTTTGAAACTCCTCGTCATGTCCGTGATCTCATCCGAGACTCCGAACAACATTCGGTCACCAAAACATATAACTAATATAACACTATATCGTGAACGAACGTTAAGCGTGCAGACCCTACGGGTTCGAGAAGTATGTAGACATGACCGAGACACATCTCCAGTCAATAACCAATAGAGGAGCTTGGATGCTCATATTGGCTCCTACATATTCTACGAAGATCTTTATCGGTCAAACCGCACAACAAGATACGTTGTTCCGTTTGTCATCGGTATGTTACTTACCCGAGATTCGATCGTCGGTATCATCATACCTAGTTCAATCTCGTTACCGGCAAGTCTCTTTACTCATTCCGTAATGCATCATCCCGCAACTAACTCATTAGCTACATTGCTTGCAAGGCTTATAGTGATGTGCATTACCGAGAGGGCTCGGAGATACCTCTCCGACAATCGGAGTGACAAATCCTAATCTCGATATATGTCAACTCAACAAACACCATCGGAGACACCTGTAGAGCATCTTTATAATCACCCAGTTACGTTGTGATGTTTGATAGCACACTAAGTGTTCCTCTAGTGTTCAGGAGTTGCATAATCTCATAGTCTTAGGAACATGTACAAGTCATGAAGAAAGCAATATCAATAAACTAAACGATCATAGTGCTAAGCTAACGGATGGGTATTGTCCATCACATCATTCTCTAACGATGTGATCCCAATAACCAATAGCGGAACCTGGATGCCCATATTGGCTCCTACATATTCTACGAAGATCTTTATCGGTCGAACCGTAATGACAACATACGCAATTCCCTTTGTCCATCGGTATGTTACTTGCCCGAGATTCGATCGTCGGTATCTTCATACCTAGTTCAATCTCGTTACCAGCAAGTCTCTTTACTCGTTCGATAATACATCATCCTGTAACTAACTCATTAGTCATTTTGCTTGCAAAGCTTCTTATGATGTGTGATACGTCTCCAATGTATATATAATTTTTTATTGTTCCATGCTGTTATATTATCATTCTTGGATGTTTTACAATTATTTTATAGCAACTTTATATCATTTTTTGGGACTAAACTATTCACATAGTGCCTAGTGCCAGTTGCTGTTTTTTGCTTGTTTTTTAGTTCGCGGAAAATCAATTCCAGCCACCGCAAGTTCCAGAACCACCTGATTCAATCTAGACACCATCACGGAGGGGTTCATCATCCTCATTGGTGCCTCTCCGATGATGCGTGGGTAGTTCATTGTAGACCTACGGGCCCGTAGTCAGTAGCTGGATGGCTTCCTCTCTCTCTCTCTCTCTTTTGATTCTCAATACAATGGTCTCTTGGAGATCTATTTGATGTAACTCTTTTTGTGGTGTGTTTATTGGGATCCGATGAACTTTGAGTTCATGATCAGATCTATGTTTTTATCCATGAAAGTTATTTGAGTCTTTTGGTCTATTATATGCATGATTACTTAGAGCCTCATATTTATTCTTTGAATCTTTGGTTTATTTAGGCCAACTAGATCAATTTTTCTTGCCATGGGAAGAGGTGCTTTGTGATGGGTTTGATCTTACGGTGCTTGATCCCAGTGACAGAAGGGGAACCGACACGTATGTATCGTTCCTATTAAGGAGAACAAGATGGGATATATTTCTACGTAAATAGATCTTGTCTACATCATGTCATCGTTCTTATTGCATTACTCTGTTTCTCCATGAACTTAATACACTAGATGCATGCTGGATAGCGGTCGATGTGTGGAGTAATAGTAGTAGATGCAGGCAGGAGTCGGTCTACTAATCTTGGACGTGATGCCTATATAAGGATCATTGCCTGGCTATCGTCATGATTATTTGAAGTTATATCAATTGCCCAACAGTAATTTGTTTACGCACCGTATGCTATTATTCTCGGGAGAAGCCACTAGTGAAATCTACGCCCCTCGGGTCTATTCTTTATCATATTTGCCTTTGAGACCTATTTTATTCGCTTTTATTTTCAGATCTATATTTCCCAAAACCCAAAAATACCTTGCTGCACTTTATTTTATTTTGCATTTATTCGCGATCTATTTATCCAATCTATCATATTTTTATCCCGTCAACTCAACAATTTATGGCACCGTTACCCGAAAGGGATTGACAACCCATTTAACACGTCGGGTTGCAAGTATTTGGTCTTTGTGTGCAGGTATCGTTTACATAGTGTTGCGTGATTATCCTACTGGTTCGATAACCTTGGTCTCATCACTGAGGGAAATACCTACCGTCGTTGTGCTGCATCATCGCTTCCTCTTTGGGGAAATACTGACGTAGTTCAAGCCGCATCAACAGGAATTTCTGGCGCCGTTGCCGGGGAGACATCATCAACTTCTACCAGGTTCCTAATCACAAATCTCATCTCCTTACAATTTACATTATTTGCCATTTGCCTCTCGTTTTCCTCTCCCCCACTTCACAAACATTTGCCATTTTATTCGCCCTCTTTATCATTCATCGTTTTTCTCGTCAGATCTGTTTTTGTGTGCAATCTTGTTGGCACTTTTTGTCGTTGTGGATAGTTCTTCTTCTATTGCATGTACTCCCGAGAACGAGGTTCTTAACTTTAAGAAAAGGGGAGGGAAGAATTTAAAGGATGCTTGGTATAGGATTTGCAATGCTCATAATAGATCTATGTGTAAGCAATCTACCATTGTTCTTCTTTGTTGTTTTTATGTGAGCATCACCACTTGGTATAGATTCATCCTTGATATGATTACCGGTGGTTATTTCTTGATGTGTCCCTCTCTTGATGCTTTTAATGCTATGAGAAATTTAGTGGGTTCACCGCCTCTTATGATTAATGAAACAACTTCGACTCTTGAGCATGTTATGGAAAGACTAGATGCTATTGAAAAGAAAATGCTTACCGAAGAACATATTGAAAACTTGGATAAAAAGATGCAGAATTTTGCCACTAAATTTGCGTCAAAAGCAGGAGAAGATTTTAATTGTTAAAAGAAAAGGGGGCCGTAATTCATGAAAGAATTGAAGAAAGCCCGTCTCGGATTGATAAACTGGAAGCAATCTTTAGTAATCTAAGCACGGCCTTTGCTTCCGCTAAAACTATTGAAAGAACTCCCATTAAAATTGGCAAGATTACTCAAGTTACTAAGAACAAGGGTGCAACTTCTAGTAATAATAAAGGAAATCTTAAGATGATTAGTATTCACCACGATTTTATCAAAATGATAAGAGACCCTACCAGCAAGCATGAATTTCTCAAACTTGTTCCTAGAAGTATTGTTGTTGAAACTTTATATGCTAAATCCTTGAAGAATATTAAGTGTTTGATTGAAGACTTGGAGAATAAAGCTGACAATACTTGAATATTTGCATTATGCCTAGCCAGGGGCATAAAACGATAGCGCTTGTTGGGAGGCAACCCAATGAATAAAATTTATTTTTTTCTCTTTCTGTTCTTGAGTGTTTGCACAATTATGCTACAGTTATGATTGTGTTTTTGATGTTTTAGTTAGTGTTTGTGCCAAGCAAAGCCTTTGGGATCATGTTGGGTGATAGGTACTTTGATCTTGCTGGAAAACAGAAACTTTTGCGTCCAGTAAAATAATTTTGAAAAAATCATAGAAGAGACGAAAAATTCAAAATTTTGTACACGAGATTGATATACAAATTTCCCACGTTGTCCTAATTTTTCAGAATGTTTGGAGTTACAGAAGTATTGAAAGTTTTCAGATTGCTACAGACTATTCTATTTTTTGAGAGATTTTGTTTTCTTTGTGTTGTGTGCTTATTTTGATGAATCAATGGACTCTTTCGGGGGGTTATAGGCATAGTAAAGTTGGAATACAGTAGATATGATGCAAAAATAAAATATGAATGGGTTTGCAACAGTACTTATAGTGGTGATTTGCTTTCTTATACTAACGGGTCTCACGAAGGTTTTGTTGAGTTTTGTGTGATTGAAGTTTTCAAGTTTTGGGTGAGATCACGATGGATGAAGGAATAAGGAGTAAGAAAAACCTAAGCTTGGGGATTCCCATGGCATCCCAAGCTATTATCTAAAGAGAAACAAGCAACCAAGCTTGGGGACGCCAGAGTGGCATCCCCTCTTTCTTCTAACGACCATCGGTATTTTACTTGGAGCTATATTTGTATTCATCACATATCATGAGTTTTGCTTGGAGCATCTTGTATGATATGAGTCTTTCCTTGTTTTTCTTTTTATTTTGTGTCATGAATCCTTGCTAGACACACCTATTTGAGAGAGCCAAAATTATGCTATGACTTCTTATAATTGCTCTCTATGCTTCACTTAAATCTTTTTGAGCTATGGAATTGCTCTAGTGCTTCACTTATATCTCTTTTTAGCACGGTGTGCTTAGTATTTCTGAACAAATGCTCTGATGCTTCACTTAGATTTATTTGAGAGTTAGTAAAAAATTAAGAAATTCTCTCTTGCTGCACTTAAATTATTTTGAGAGAAGAAATTTTTTATGCTCATGTTCTTCACTTAGATTTGTTTGAGCAATCAAAAGCAACATATGAAATTAGTCCCAAAGTGACAGATATTTAAGAGGGATATAATAAAAACTTTCATGAAGATCATTGGACAAAATAAACTTGATTCCTTGCAACAGTTTTGTGATATGATGTTATAATATGTGAGTCATGTTGATGAGTAATTATGCTTTAGTAAGAATATTGGTGTTAAGGTTTGTGATTCCCTATGCAACCACGTAAGTCAATAGTTATGCAATGAAATTACATCCTACTTGTGGTGCATTATTCAGTGTTAGTTATGCTTAATGCTCTCTTATGAGATTTTTCGTTTCTTGGTTGGATGCTTCTCAATCTTTTGCTAGCCTTCATTTGCACTAAGTATGATCACTACTTGTGCATCCAAAATACTTAAACCAGTTTTGCCATATGAGTCCACTATACCTACCTATATGCGGTATTCTTTTGCCTTTCTAAGAAAATTTGTATGTGTCATCTCTAATTTTCAAAATGAATCTCTCTTTTGCGTGCTCGTACCTCTCATGAAACGATAGGGGGTGGCTGATATATTTCCATGCTAAATGTGTTATTCTCAAGATGAGTTCCTATTCACTTGTCAATGCACGAGAGTATGGCAAAGTTATTAGGGATGCCCGGTCCCGAAATGAAAAATGAATTTACTTTATGTTCTCAAATAATAAATTCCTTGGAAAGTGTTGGTATGGAAGGCACCCGTGAATACGGCTAGCCGTGGAAAGTAAAAGTATGGTGGAAAAAGGAATCAACTTTATTTTCTGTTTGGGAACCGCCTATGATATATCTAGCGTGGAAAGTATTGGGAACTACTCGGTCGTTTTCATCGACAGGAAAAGCATGCCACCCAAAATGTTTTATCTCTATCTTTTTCGCTTTGAGCTCTGGCACCTCTACAAATCCCTACTTCTCTCTGCGAAGGGCCTTTCTATTTATTTTATGCAATTTTTATTTTGAGTCTCCATCTTCTCTTATAAAGCACCAACTAAGGAGCACTATGGTCGTACTTGACCATTTGGTGTAGCTAATATGCGAGTGTGTTTCATGAATGGATCAATGATTGAGCATAATGGACTAGGGATAACTTGCTTTAGTGTTGACATTTTGAAAGACTTGGTTGCTTGTTGATATGCTTGAGTATTGAAATCTTCATTTAAAAACTAGACTATTGTTTCGAATCATATAAAAGTCCAAATATCCATGCTATAAAGAAAAGAATATGTGATGAAAATGTTAGGCAGCATTCCACATCAAAAAATCTGTTTTTATCATTTACCTACTCGAGGACGCACATGAATTAAGCTTGGGGATGCTGACACGTCTCCAACGTATGTATAAGTTTTGATTATTCCATGTTGTTATATTATCATTCTTGGATGTTTTACAGTCATTTTATAGCAACTTTATATCATTTTCTGGGACTAACCTATTTCACATAGTGCCCAATGCCAGTTGTTGTTTTTTGCTTGGTTTTTACTTCATGGAAAATCAATTCCAGCCGCCGTAAGTTCCAGAACTACCAGAACCAATCTAGACACCATCACGGAGGGGTTCATCATCCTCATTGGTGCCTCTCCGATGATGCGTGGGTAGTTCATTGTAGACCTACAGGTCCGTAGTTAGTAGTTAGATTGCTTCCTCTCTCTCTCTCTCTTTTGATTCTCAATACAATGGTCTCTTGGAGATCTATTTGATGTAACTCTTTTTGTGGTGTGTTTGTTGGGATCCGATGAACTTTGAGTTTATGATCAGATCTATGTTTTTATCCATCAAAGTTATTTGAGTCTTTTGATCTCTTATATGCATGATTACTTATAGCCTCGTATTTCTTCTTCGAATGTTTGGTTTAGTTAGGCAAACTAGATCGAATCTTCTTGCCATGGGAAGAGGTGCTTCGTGATAGGTTCGATATTACGGTGCTTGATCCCAGTGACAGAAGGGGAATGGACACATATGTATCATTGCTATTAAGGATAACAAGATGGGGTCTATTTCTACATAAATAGATCTTGTCTACATCATGTCATCGTTCTTATTGCATTACTCCATTTCTCCATGAACTTAATACACTAGATGCATGATGGATAGCGGTCAATGTGTGGAGTAATAGTAGTAGATGCAGGCAGGAATCGGTCTACTAATCTTGGACGTGATGCCTATATAATGATCGTTGCCTGGATATCGTCATGATTATTTTATGTTATATCAATTGCCCAACAGTAATTTGTTTACCCACTGTATGCTATTTTTCTCGAGAGAAGCCACTAGTGAAATCTACGCCCCCCCCCCCCCCCCGGGGTCTCTTCTTTAGCATATTTGCCTTTGAAATCTATTTTTATTCGCTTTTATTTTCAGATATATATTTCCCAAAACCCAAAAATACCTTTCTGCACTTTATTTTATTTAGCATTTATTCGCGATCTATTTATCCAATCTATCATATTTTTATCCCGTCAACTCAACAATTTCTGGCTCCGTTAGTCGAAAGGGATTGACAACCCCTTTGACACGTCGGGTTGCAAGTATTTGTTCTTTGTGTGTAGGTACCGTTTACATAGTGTTGCGTGATTCTCCGACTGGTTCGATAACCTTGGCCTCATCACTGAGGGAAATACCTACCGTCGTTGTGCTGCATCATGCCTGTCGGATTCGGGTCTCCGCAGACCCAAGAAAGATTCGAACTCTGAGGTGCATGCGAAGAACTCAATCTCCCCAGCCTACCAACTCGCTGCTCTTACGGCCTAGCTCGATGAACAGGAAAGGAAAGAGACACGGGAGTTTACCTAGGTTCGGGCCACCTTGTGGTGTAAGACCCTACTCCTGCTTTGTGGTGGATTAGCCTCGAGGTGGGCTCAGGATGAACTAGTACAGAGGAAGAACTGCCTCAGGAGGTCTGTTCTTGTGTTGGTGTGAGCTGGTGAGGGTTCGGATGGCTCGATCCTAATCTATGGTGGTGGCTAACCTCTAGTTATAGTGGCCTTGGTCCTCTTCCCCCAAAAAGAAGGCGGGAAGGGATCCCACAACGGCCAAGTTTGAAGGGAGGCAAATAGTACATCTGATCCTAACGAAAGGTGGTCTACGCCTGCAAAGCTTCTGGTCATGACGTCGTGGTGGGCTCGGCGATGACCTCCGTCCGGCGGTCTTGGTCTTGTAGCACGGAAATGGAAACCTTTGGCTGATTCCTTGGGACTCCGCACATGCGCGTGCCTCCTTAGCACCGAAGAGGAAACCTGTTGTACTGCGCCCGCTGGCGCCCGCTGGCGCCCGCCTGGCCTTGGTCGTCATGGCTTGCATCACCTTAACCTTGCGAGGTGGATGCCTGCATAGGAATCTCCGCTCCTCAGGAGCCAGCCTAGGGAGGCCACTCCCTCTGGAGGTCTTGGCGTCGTCCGCCTCGCGAGGCTTGGCCCCTCTCGTGGGTCTTGTTTTGTTGATGCTGAAGATGGGCCATACCAGGCCGCTGATGGAGCCACGCCGTGGGCTGCAGGCAGGCAAGTCCGGGTACCCTGGTTCCCAGAACACCGATAGTAGCCCTCAGGCCCAAGGCGCGCTCGGACTTGGCTTTGAGGTAAAGCCAAAGGTCAAGGGCAAAGCGTCGCGGGCCCCAATTGCCTGCGGACCCGGTCGACGTGTGGCGCCTAACGAGACGTGGGCATCTCCGCTTCCCCATGCTGCCTCGGCAACCGTCCTGGGCTGACAAAAAGGTTGTCGCTTGCCGCAGAGCCTTCATTTCCTTCCCTTCGTCTTGCTCCAGATCCCTTTCTCTCCTTGCTCAGAGCGCCTCCAGATCTGTCGGACCTTTCCCCGAGCTCGCTGTTGACGCTCGAAAATGGCGTGATTGCAAAGAGTGAGTTGAGGTTGTAGCAAGATGAGGTCAAATTCAAGATTTCATGTCACCGTTGGATGGCTCTTTTCAAGCCGATCGAAATAAATATATAGATGGTCCAAAACGGAGCTCGGATGCAAAAGTCATGACAATCTTAGAGATGCTCGTATTGACACCAGATTAAAGAATGGCATTAAACCTAATTGAGATGGCCTCGGATGGAAAAATTTACAACTGCAAAGTTCTTCGTCTCGTCATGACCCATGTAGGAACTTCCAATAGGATGCAACAAAGTGTTTCAACTTTTTATTCATCGGCAAACAACTTGCAGTATGTTAATCCAAACGTGTCGGTGGATAGGGGAATTGGCCATGCTACTACTAGTTATTCGTCCAATTACCCTCAAACATCATATGCTACACCTCATGCTACTAATTTTCTGGCACCATACGCAACTGTTGATGTCCATAATTCGGCTCCGCACCTTCATGGTCATGGCCGAATAAGTGAAACTTCTACAGGAGCACAAATGCCTTCACCTACTACCGTGGCGTATCATGTCCCCCCAACACAATCACAGAATTTCGGTGACATCTCGTTACCGAAAGAGTCTAAAAGTGTCGGGGGGCAATTCTATCCAGATTGGGTCATTAAGAAAAACCTTATGTCTTTTTGGGACGAATGCAATGTTGTTCTACATGAATTAATAAAAGAGGGAAGGCCTATTAATTCTACTGCAATCCAAGCTAGATTATGCCAAAAAGTGAAAGCATTGGGTGTGGATAGAATTGTCAAAAAAGGTGGTGATTCGGATAACAAAGTTAATTCGGCTATTGAAAAGACCGAATCAAATATTACGTATGCCGAATCTTTTCTAGAAAAACAGGACGACAAGGTGTTGGGGAGCTATTCGAAAGAGGAACAACATATCGTTCAAGTAACACAACCATCATGCTCTCCCAACATGTTTGAAAAGGTATGTCTAGTAAGTGATTTACCTATCTTCCGATTTGGTCGCAACTTTATTGTTGATGCTTCTATAAGAAAAATTATCATAATTAATTTTGACAGACCAATGAAGAAGGGAAATTTACTTATTAGCAATAAAACTATTATAGAGCATATCGGTCAATCTATTGTGCCATTTATAAAGACCGATAGTGACATATTATTGCAGCCAAAGTTTTCCCCGTTGCTTTATCAAAATTTCATAACTAATTGGGTAGCTTTGCTTGTTTCATACTTGGCTTGCACTTGGTCTCAATTGAGACATGTGTATTCTAACTATTTTCGTTTTAGAAATTTAAAGCCAAGGTTAAAATCTTTTGAGAAAACCGATGCTAGTATAGCTTTTTATTTAAGGACATCGGAAAAAGAATGCGAAAGAGAATTCATAGCCGAATGGGAAGATGCCAAATCTGAACCATTCGTTTGCTTAACTCCAAAGCCGTTCTCACAACAAGATCGGCTAGAAAACAAAAGGTATACTTTCGATTCAAACATGTGTGATCAAATCTTTGATTTGTTGTTGAAAAATAATTACATTAGAATTCTTGATCACCATGTCAAGCCATCTATCCAAGGACGAATGTATTGTAAGTTGCATGATTCGTTCAAGCATAATTTTGAGGATTGCAACATGTTTCGTCAAATAGTTAAATCGGCCATTAAAAAGGACGATTGAAAATTTTGTTGAAACACCAAGAGAAGACTAGTCTATTCCAATTGGTCCTGATGGCAAAAGGTTTATGCATCGGCTGCTTCAAACTGATCCATTTAAAGAGAAGGTAAAAACTGCAGGTGACGGGATCAAGCTTTGAAGAAAATAAGTTGTTGAAGAGCATAATGAGCATAATCTTGAGGGCGAGAATTCTGTCGAAGCTACAATGAAGACGCCAAGGACTGGGGGGCAGCAAGCAAATTCAGAGATCTGTGCAAGCACAGCCAAAGAAAACAAAGGCCGAAATAAGCACAAGGGTAAGAGATCGAAAATCACTTTCACAGAGTTACTAGCTAAATATCAAAGAGCAAGTGAAGAAAAAAGTGCTTATCGGCCAAGTAGTGCAAAAGCATCAAGATCACCTCCTAGGCGCAAATATGAGGATCAGTATTGGCAAAGTGAGAATTTTAATGCAACATATTCATATCCTTATTTTGGGCCGCCAATGCCAATGCCGTGGATGCATCCCTATGCTCATGTAGATCCATATCCATCATGGGACAGGTACGATACAAGGGCACATTTTCTGTCTTATTTTAGAACATCTCACCAATATTATGCAGCTCCAAGAAGACCAACATTTGAACAATCACATGTTAAAGACCGTTTCAATAAAAAGGAATCGGTCAGGAGCCCATGGACGAAGAAAGAGGTGGTCAACCAAGTATACAGGGTCAAGAAGGATGGTTGTAAGTGTGCTATTTCAGACTCGATTTCAAATGACAAAGAGCCAAGTAAAGTGTTGACATTGGCTACAAAAGGCAAAGAAGTAAAGCAATCAATTGTTAAAAATCAAAGTGCCAAATCTAAAGAAAAGAGGTTGAAAGTGCACAAGGTAAAACAAGAATTGTCATTAGTTCAAACAAAATCACAGCTGGGGCTCCCACTCGGCTTATCATATTGGCAAAAGAAGAAATTACAAAAAATTAGTGCACAAGAGCTTGAAATGAGACACATGGCATGGGTTCCCAAAGGAAGTACTCAAAAGAAGAATGGTGTGCATGCTTCCATTGCAAGAAGTGCGACAAATGTACAGAAGGAAAAGAGTGAAAATTATGAACGAGCAAGCCGAAGGTTTCAACGTCTTCGGTGCACACATTATCCACATTCTCCAACTATGCCATTTATGCCGATGACATGGAATACATCCTCAGGTATGACTGGTTACCGTCTATGGACTTATTTTGATCCATGGACGTAATATAACTTCTTACATCATGCAAGGGTTTTACCACATCATCATTCATTTGATTAGCTGCATTTGGTTGCTGATCCATATGGCTGACATATAATTATCGCCCTAAGCATATAAATGGCCGATTGAGTGTTGACATCGTCCTTAGAACCAACAAGGTACAAGTTATTTTTCGGCACGCTAACTTTGCCGAAAAACAGGGGGGCATGTGTTGACGCTCGAAAATGGCGTGATTGCAAAGAGTGAGTTGAGGCTGTAGCAAGATGAGGTCAAATTCATGATTTCATGTCACCATTGGATGGCTATTTTCAAGCCGATCGAAATAAATATATAGATGGTCCAAAACGGAGCTCGGATGCAAAAGTCATGACAATCTTAGAGATGCTCGTATTGACACCAGATTAAACAATGGAATTAAACCTAATTGAGATGGCCTCTGATGGAAAAATTTACAACTGCAAAGTTCTTCGCCTCGTCGAAACGGACGATTTTTATATAAAGATCGTCTTAATCCGAGGTCGTATGCAAAAGTTACAGTCAAAACTGTGTGCTGCAGCACTGTATGGCCGGATCATCCGGACCGGGTTCCAGATCATCCGGCCGGGGGCCGAAAAATTGACCCAAACAACAGAAGCTAAAAGTTGAAGCCGGATGATCTGGATCAAGTCCCGGATGATCTATCATTAGAAGCTTAGAGTTTTGCATATTATTAGCACAATTGACATCACTAGAATTTATAGTAGAATCATTGCAATCATGCTTTTTATTCAAAGATCTATCATGAATCACTTCATAAAGTACTTCATCACAATCTTCAGATTCACGAATTTCAAGCAAAACCTCATAAAAATAATCGAGTGCACTCAACTCACTAGCAATAGGTTCATCATAATTGGATCTCTTAAAGTGATTAGCAAGTGGATGAGGATCCATAAACTTTTGGCAAGCGAAGATGCAAGCAAAAAGAAGGTACATGGTAACACAAGCAAACAAAAGGAAGAATGGAAGAAGGGCGAATAAAACGACAAAGGTGAAGTGGGGGAGAGGAAAACAAGAGGCAAATGGCAAATAATGTAATGAGAGGGAGAAGATTTTGTGATGGGTACTTGGTATGTATTGACTTGTGCGTAGATCTCCCCGACAACGGCGCTAGAAATGGCTAGTTGCTGGGAGATCAAATCTTGACTTGACTTGGCTTAAGCCTCCCCGGCAACGGTGCCAGAAATCCTTCTTGCTACCGCTTGAGCATGCGTTGGTTTTCCCTTGAAGAGGAAAGGGTGATGCAGCAAAGTAGCGTAAGTATTTCCCTCAGTTTTTGAGAACCAAGGTATCAATCCAGTAGGAGGTTACATGCAAGTCGCCTTGTACCTGCAAAAACAAATAAGAACCTTGCAACCAACGTGATAAAGGGGTTGTCAATCCCTTCACGGCCACTTGCAAAAGTAAGGTCTGATAAAGATAATAAGATAAATATTTTTGGTATTTTTATGATATAGATTGGGAAGTAAAGATTGCAAAATAAACGGCGGCAGAAATAGCAAATTGATAGGAAAATAATATGATGGAAGTTAGACCTGGGAGCCATAGGTTTCACTAGTGGCTTCTCTCAAGATAGCATAATTTACGGTGGGTGAACAAATTACTATCAGCAATTGATAGAAAAGCGCATAGTTATGAGAATATCTAGGCATGATCATGTATATAGGCATCACGTCCGCGACAAGTAGACCGAAACGATTCTGCATCTACTACTATTACTCCACACATCGACCGCTATCCAGCATGCATCTAGAGTATTAATTTCATAAGAACAAAGTAACACATTAGGCAAGATGACATGATGCAGAGGGATAAACTCAAGCAATATGATATAAACCCCATCTTTTTATCCTCGATGGCAACAATACAATACGTGCCTTGCTGCACCTGTTGCCACTGGGAAAGGACACCACAAGATTGAACCCAAAGCTAAGCACTTCTCCCATTGCAAGAAAGATCAATCTAGTAGGCCAAACCAAACTGATAATTCGAAGAGACATGCAAAGATATCAAATCATGCATATAAGAATTCAGAGACGAACCAAATATTGTTCATAGATAATCTTAATCATAAACCCACAATTCATCGGATCTCGACAAACACACCGCAAAAAGAATTACATCGAATAGATCTCCAAGAAGATCGAGGAGAACTTTGTATTGAGATCCAAAGAGAGAGAAGAAGCCATCTAGCTAATAACTATGGACCCGACGGTCTGTGGTAAACTACTCACACATCATTGGAGAGGCTATGGTGTTGATGTAGAAGCCCTCCGTGATCGATTCCCCCTCCGGCGGAGCGCCGGAAAAGGCCCCAAGATGGGATCTCACGGGTACAGAAGGTTGCGGCGGTGGAAATAGGGTTTCGTGGTGCTCTCGGATGTTTTCAGGGTATATGAGTGTATATAGGCGAAAGAAGTAGGTCAGTGGAGCCACGAGGGTGGGGGGCGCGCCTACCCCCCTGGGCACACCTCCCTACCTCGTGGCCACCTCGTTGCTTCCTTGACATCCACTCCAAGTCACCTAGATTGCGTTTCTTCCAAAAATAACTCTCCCGAAGGTTTCATTCCATTTGGACTCCATTTGATATTCTTTTTCTGCGATACACTAAAATAGGCAAAAATACAACAATTTGCACTGGGCCTTCGGTTAATAGGTTGTCCCAAAAATAATATATAAGTGCATAATAAAGCCCATTAAACATCCAAAACAATAATATAATAGCATGGAACAATCAAAAATTATAGATACGTTGGAGACGTATCAGGCGCTCCTCGTTGTCGTGCGCCGCCTTCTAGAGCCCTCCGGCTGAGCCGAGAACCCCCATCCCCTCCGCCTATAAATACCGACCCCTCTGGCCTCTCCGAGCTCATCAAACCACTCCACCATCACCCACAAGCAGTAGAGAAGCCGCAAAACAGCTGGGCAGGCCTCTGGCCACCGTCCGAAGCTCGTGCTGCCGGCGATCCCCTTTGCTTGCCTCCCGCCTACCCACTGCTCCTGGAGCTCCAGCTTCTTCTCTGACGACTCCCTAGTGGTCCGTTGGTGCCA
The DNA here is from genome assembly GCF_018294505.1 of Triticum aestivum. Classification (NCBI taxonomy): domain Eukaryota; kingdom Viridiplantae; phylum Streptophyta; class Magnoliopsida; order Poales; family Poaceae; genus Triticum; species Triticum aestivum. The sequence goes on from NC_057805.1 coordinate 153,031,025, forward strand.
ACTGACCCTGTAGGAGCCCCTGGAATCGCCTCCTCCCACCGTCTTCTTCATCTCCGGCGAGATCTGACCGCAGGCGCTGTTGGAGATGACGTTTCAGAGCTGCTCCGGCCACCTCTCCACAAGCCACGGGTACAGGCAGGTGTACCGGGACCTCCTCTCTCCATCCCTCCCTCTTAGATCAGCCGACGAGCCCTCCTCGCCTGCGAGAGCTCCGGCAGAGCACCGCTACCCCTCTGTTTCCCTCCCCCTCTCCCCACACCCGACAGGTGGGGCCCACTGTCAGCCTCTCCACTCGCAGCCGAAGCGGTACGAGTGGAGGCATATTCTCAGAATACGTCTTCGATGTCACTGTCACATCCCTAGATCTGGTTTGCACTAGGCTAGCCCTTCATGTGAACATCATGTTTAAAATTCTCAGAAAGTTGAAATGGGGATAACAGAAACCCCCAGCACCCCCCCTTAATCCAACTAGGGTTTACTAAAATCTTTTTCAATGAACCTGAAATGCCCTTCTAAAATGTTCATCATCTTTGCCTTGGTCTAGAACCTCTGACAAAAATGGTGCACACTTTTCTAGGATAACAGAGGGTCACTGAATTAAATCTTATAGTATTTTCATTTGGGCATTTAGATGCTATAAAATATTTTAAATGCTCAAATATTCATAAACTAAAATGTTTGCTGTTGTATATATTCTAAACAGTAGCCATGATTAGTTTCATGATTTTTGGAAATGCCCTGGCATTTTTAATAAAGTCCTAAACTAACAGCAAAATAGAAAACAGAAGAAAAATATAGAAGGAAGGAAACCTACCTAACTTACCTGTGCAGCCCAACTGGCCATGCACTGTGGCTGAGGCCCAGCCCAACTCCCCACCGTCTTCAACCTCTGCCAGTAGGCAGAGGCGTGTCGACGCGCGCGCGCCCGAGCTCCACCTCCTGCTTCCACCTGGGGCCCCGATCCTTCCCTCGTTGTCGCTCTGGACCCCTCTCTCCTCTCCCTCACTCGCTGCTCTCCCTCCCCTCCTATGTTTCTCTTACGCGCAGCCGTCGCCGTCGCCGAGCACCGCTGTGGCCACAGCCACTGCCTCGCCTCGCCGATGCTCTCAGAGGCTCCGCCGCAACCTCTTCTCCCTCCTCGCCGAGCTACACGAGCCAGGGCGGCCCCAAAACGACGCCTGTGGCCTTCTTCCCCGACCACGGCCGCCGGATGCCACCGTCCGATTCACCGTCTCCGCTGCCTCCCCGAGCACACTGAGCCGCTCTACGACCTCGCTGTGAGCCTCTGCACCGAACCCCTCTCTCCCCGCGCTCTTTTGCTCTCTGTAAATCGTGGTTCCACCGGAGCCGAGAGCCGGCCACCGCCGTTCTTATCGCCGCCGTAACAAGAGCTAGCAAGCTCGTGCCCGAGCACGACTACGTGCTCAGCAGCTCCGCAGCAAGCTAATGCCGCCACCAGCTCATCTTCCCGTGCACCATAGTGCTACGCCGCTCAAACCCGAGCCCTGGCAGCCGCCGCGGGCTCCACCCCGGCGAGCTCCGGCCACCCCGCGCCCTCTCGTGTGCCTCCCCTGGATGTGCGCAAGCAAGGGCAACCCTCTGGCGCCCTTGGCTTGGCCCAACACCACCCGTAGCGCCACTCCGGCGAGCTCCCGCCGCGGTTTTGGTCGTCGCCGGCCGCTCCGGCGAAATCGACGTGTCACTTAATTAGCACTAATGACCCTGCTAATCAGCCCCCTCTCTCACTGACATATGGGCCCCACGCCTTAACTAACCACGGCTTAAACTCCTATTAGTTTAGGTTAATCACAGTGGCCGCACGCTTCGGCGTTGACCTCGCTGACGTGGCTGTTGACTGGGCCCACACGTCAGCGGCCCTAACAAGCACCATGACACTGACCATTAGGCCCCACTAGTCAGGTTTGACCTGGATGGTGCCTGTTGACCTGCTGAGGTCAGCATGACGCAATGCTGATGCAGTAATGCCCTTTTCTGGATTTATTCTTATTCAAGAAATTCCAGAAAATGCCCAAAACTTCTAAAAATCATAGAAATTAATCTGTAACTCCAAATGCAAAGTTTTATATATGAAAAATGATCAGAAAAACCCAATCTATCCATCTGTAGTGGTCTCATGCATGTCGGAACAATTCAACTGTGCTGTTTAAGTGAAACAAGCTAATGCATTAATATGACTTCATATCATGGGCTTTCATTTGAATCTTTGATTCAAATGGACTCAAACCAACCTGTTTTAGAATGCATTAGCCAAAACACACCCATATTGCCATGTCATAGCATGCATCATATTGTTGCATATTGCCATGTGATGATTGTGTTCCGATGTGTCTTTCGTGGTAGGTTCTGCCTCCGAGGATACCCACAAATATCCGACTGACCGGCAGTATCCTACTACCACTCCATCAGGCAAGCAAAACCCCCTTGTTCATTCTGATACAATCCCACTCTCTCGCTCCTGCTCCCTTTTACTGTATTAGGACAACATCGATTCAACTGTTACATGCTGCGGTAGCTGAACCCCTTTTCCTCTGCATGACCTGTCATTTCCACAGTAAATAGATGAAACCCACTAGCATGAGTAGGAGTTGTTTGAGCCCTGATGTGCCTACTCATTCATGCTTGTTTTTCATGCATGCTAGTGCTTAGAGTTGAGTCAGGTCTGATTCGTCGGGAATGAATTGGAATGGTGATGAACATGTCCTACTGTGTGTGAGCTAACTGTGTGAACACGATTTGGTAAAGGTAGTGGTGAGAGGCCATGTAGGAGTACATGGTGGGTTGTCTCATTGAAACCATCCTTAGGAACGGAGTTCTGTGTTTGTGATCCATGAACAGCTACTACCACGCGTTGGGCCCGAAATCTATGCACCCTCTCGACTTATTAACCGCCTTGATCTCTATCCAGGAGTTGCAACTAGTTTCTGGTGTTTGTAGGATATGTGTTGGAGGCCGTGCTTAGCGCTGACCCTAGGGGTGGGCTATGACGTGGTAGATACACCGTAGCCCAGTGTACCGGGCGCCCGTTTGGTGTCTCGGGAACCCTGCACACATCGTTCGGGGTTGTGAGCGAAACCCCGGCCAGATCTCCTCGCGGATGGAACCCGAATAGGCGATAAACCTGGACTAGAGACTTGTGTGGTTAGTCAGGTCGTGGCCGACTCCCTCGCCAGGCTTCCGCTTGAAGGTTGCCGAGATACACGACGTGTACATGGTGGTAAGTGGCGAGAGCGTGTGTGAAGAAGTACACCTCTGCAGGGTTATAAATGATCTATTCGAATAGCTGTGTCCGCGGTAAAGGACTTCTCGGTTGCCTGTATAGTTCATAGACAAGTGAAAGTGGATACTCTAAAATGCGCAAGATAACCATGAGTGCTATGGATGGCCTTCTCGGAGGGAGACGGGAGCGGATCCATAGTGGTGTATTGATATGGTGAATATGTGGACTCGTGTGCACCACCTCAAAAGAGTTACTTGCAGTCATAGTTTAGGATAGCCACTGAGTCAAAGTTGGCTTGCTGCAGTCAAAATCCACCACCCCCTTTGTTGATATTGATGCATGTGTAGCTAGTTCTGATGAAAGTCTTGCTGGGTACATTTGTACTCACGTTTGCCTATTTTATGTTTTGTAGAGAGATGTCAGTCTCGCTAGTACTTCCGTGTGGACTTCGACGTTTAGCTTGATACCTCAGCTACAATCTTGTGCCCTCGGCAGGATCTGGTAGATAGTCAGGCTTCTCAGCCTTTTTCATTTGTAGATGTCTGTACTCAGACATGTTAAGCTTCCGCATGTGCTTTGACTTGTATGCTCTGAATGTTGGGTCATGAGATCCATGTTTGTAATATCTCGCTCCTTAGAGCCTAATGAATAAATACTTTGAGTCGTAGAGTTTTGTTGTGATGCCATGCTGTATTTACACATATCGAGCATATTGTGTGTATGATTGAAATGTTTGGTATGTGTGGGATCCGACAACCTAGTTGTTTATTCTTGATAGCTTCTCTTATGGGGAAATGTAGTCTTGTGCTTGCATGAGCCATACTAGTCCGCTACAGCCCGGTTCACCGGAGTCCTGCTAGCCCAGCACTACTGCTCCGGAACACTTGACTGGCCGGCATTTGATTCACTTCGTTCCTGTGTCTGTCCCTTCAGGGAAATGTCACGCGGTGAGATCCGGATTCCTGCCTAGCCTGCTACAGCACGGTTCACCGGAGTCCTGTTAGCCCAGTGCTACAGCCCGGATTCACACGCTGCTAACCGACATGCTCGATGTTGATTCATGTATGCATGTCCCCGTAAGTTAGTGCCACTTTGGGTTAACGACTAGTCATGTCGGCCCGGGTTCTCTGTCATATGGATGCTAGCGACACTATCATATACATGAGCAAAAAGGCGCAAACGGTCCCGAGCCATGGTAAGGCGACACCCGTAGGAATACCGTGCGTGAGGCCGCAAAGTGATATGAGGTGTTACCGGCTAGATTGATGTGACTTGGAATCGGGGTCCTGACAGCTTTGGTATCAGAGCCTGACTGCCTGTAGGATTACCAAGCCAAACTGGTCGAAGTTGAGTCTATAAATGCTTTAGTTATATAGGGGAATTGATTGTGGAAGGGAACGTAAGGCTCTTTTTACTCCTTTACCTTATGCCCTTCTGATCTGAGTCAATCTCTTCTTTTCTACGGGGATTAAGAACTAGGCCTTCTCATCTATCTATCAGGATGACGTGGTACTAATCCATAGACTTATAGAATTGATAGGTTCAAGTCTCAGTTCAGTTTCTACTACTTTCGTATGTTCATAGCTAGCCTCAGAACCTTGATATTGTGATGTTGAGTGGTCATGCCACTATTTTGCAGGATGTCTCAAATCATTTTGAGCATTTACAGCCATTATGCTGTCCGAGTCATCCCAGGTTTCTAAATAGTCTGATGCATTTGCAAATCCCTTCTTTTCGTTCCCAATGTCCCTTTGGGCCAGGTTAATCACACTAATTGCTGAGTTGAGGTATTCTATTGCCTCGACATATATGTTGGAGTTATTATTATGACCCTAGGTGTCTTAGAGGATCACCTAGTAATCTAGCCATGTTTTGTGTTCCCAGTGTGATGATTCTGGCCATCATTCTCGAAAGCATCCCGTGATGCCACTTTGTTAGTAGGCATTCTACTCCTGGGTTTCTGAACTCGATATTCGCCCTACTTACTTCATGTTGATAGTGTTGCTAGTTCCTTTAGGATATTAGTAACCTTTGCGATAGTCCTCGAGGTTCATGGTATATCCTTCTTCCAAATATCATGAACTGCTTATGGCAGAAGTTCCTTGCGGAACCGAAAGATCACAACCAGAGTGCTCTTGACGAGTTCTCGATTCTATATTGTGACTCTGCCAATTTTACCTCTCTGCACTGGTTATCTAGAAGAAACCTGTTGAACTTGGTGCTATGCATCCACAACTCAGAAAGATATATGTCCCCTTGAGTTGTCCCTCTTCATTTGTACTCCGGCCATCGTCTATCAATTGATAGTCATGAGTAATTGTGCATCCGTGTTATCGATGCTTATTGTTCGTGTGGTCCTTCAAGCCATTCTATTCTAGAATGACTAGGAGAAACAAACTCCAGTACCTCATCCATATCCAGGATTGGGTCAAAGTAGTTGTATTCCGTAGATCAAAATGCCAATCCAGCTTTTGATTCTTTTCTACCCTAAAGTATTACCGTCTTGATGTCAGGGTTGTCATGGGAATTGCACCACCTCCTATGAACTCTTGATATAGTGATACTTCTCTCCATCGTTCATTGCTCGGTCTCCGTGTTATTGTAACCGCAATACCGACAAGTGAATCGTGATGTGTGAAATCAATACTCCTAGCAACCCTTTGCTTGGTATTTAATGGACATTAATATCATTCTTAGCGTGCTGGTTATTGAATCATCACCCTAAGGTTGATCGTACTACCTAGTCCTTATTTCTGGTGCACTCTTCGATCAATGAGTTAGGATTATTCAATCCCTTGCTTATTTGATCATATATTCTTGCTCTGAAAAGCAAGATTATTCTCGAGCTTAGTAACATATCGGTGGTTCGTGATTTTCCGAAAGTCTTCTCGGAAGTATAACCAGGTTGTCACCTGACCGCTATGTTGAGCTCGTGATCAAGTTGGTTTCTTATAAACCACCCCTTCTCCAAGAATCTGTGTTGGATACCCCTGAGCTAGTTGGTTAAGCTAAACAACAACTTGGAGAGTTGGAACATAAAAGCTTGTCTGACTTAGTTCATGTTAAGGGATATCTTTGTGTGTGTGCGTGTGTTGAAGAAAGATGATATCTCCATCGATTGGTCCTCGTGATCAGTTGTTGGATCTATTGCCTTGTCAAAACTTTGACTAGAGTATGGCTATCGTCGAGTCAAATCAGAACCAACGATGTTCATAATGTTGTCTTACTCGTGGTTGATCCCTCGAGCATACACCATTGCATCTTTTGGTCTGACCAATGCTATCACCCTGTTCACATGATGGTGGAAGTCCAGTGATATGGAAATTACGATGAGTTGTTGTTGAGCCCATCAGCTGCATTTTGTCCCCCCCCCCAATGATTCATGTTGAACATCAACCTAGTGTTGGAAACTTTGTAAGCCATGCCTTCGTGTTCCGTTCATGAAGCTTATGCTTGGATGGAAGAAGTGACTTCCTCGAATTCATGCGCATTTAGTGCAAGTTGCCGATGTTCATAATGTTGTCTTACTCGTGGTTGATCCCTCGAGCATATTGTGTGTATGATTGAAATGCTTGGTATGTGTGGGATCCGACAACCTAGTTGTTTATCATTGGTAGCCTCTCTTATGGGGAAATGTAGTCTTGTGCTTCCATGAGCCATAGTAGTCTGCTACAGCCCAGTTCACCGGAGTCCTGCTAGCCCAGCACTACTGCTCCGGAACACTTGACTGGCCGGCATGTGATTCACTTCGTTCCTGTGTCTGTCCCTTCGGGGAAATGTCACGCGGTGACATCCGGGCTACCAAGGACTCTGTCGGATCTCGGGTTCCGGCAAAACCCTCAAGGTTCGAACACTGGGGTGCACACGAAGATCTCCCCCTACCGAATCACGCCCTTAACCTCGCTACGATCTCAAAGGCTGGCTCAACGAACTCGCAACACAAGGGACACAAGATTTATTCTGGTTCGGGCCTCTGTTGTGGTGTAATACCCTACTCCAGTGTGGTGGTGGTGGATTGCCTCTCGGGCTGAGTATGAGCAGTACAAAGGAAAGAACAGTCTCCTGAGGCGAGGTGTTCTTGTGCTCTGTGAACTTGTGTGGGTGAGGATTACTATAGATGAGATGAGATGCCTCTCGATGTCTTCTGCCTCCTACTGTGGTGGCTAGTCCTATTTATAGAGGCCCTGGTCCTCTCCCCAAATATTGAGCGGGAAGGGAGCCAACAACGGCCAATTTGAAAGGGACATCTAGTACAACTTATCCTGACTAAAGGTGATCTTTGCCTGCCAAAGGCTCTGGTGGTGACGCCGTCTTGGGCTCCACGGCGACCTCCGTCCTGCTGGTCTTGGTCTCGTTGCACCGATATGGAAACCTTTGCTTGATGCCTCGGTACTCCTCGCCTGCGCTTGCCCCCTTAGCACCAAAGGGGAAACAAGGACACTATGCTCGCTGGCGCCCGCCTGGCCTTGGTCGTCATGGCTCATGTCACGAGAACCTCGCGAGGTTTGCCTTGCCTTGATCTCTCCGCCCCTCGCGAGCCAGCCTGGTGAGGCCACTCACGAGGAGGTCTTGTGTCATCCGCCTCGCGAGGCTTGGCCCCTCGTGAGGGTCTTGAATGCTTGTTGGTGAAGATGGGTCGTACGGACCCACTCGCAGAGCCATGCCATGGGACACAGGTAGGCAAGTCTGGGGACCCCCATTCCCAGAACACCGACAGTAGCCCCCAGGCCCAAGGCGCGCTCGGGCTTGGCTTCGAGGCGAAGCCAAAGGGCAAGTTCAGAGCGCCACGGGCCCCAATAGCCTGCGGCCTTGGTCGATGCGTGGCGGTTGATTGGACGCGGGCGTCTCCGCTTCCCCACACTGCCTCGGCAACTGCCCGACTTGACGAGTCACTACTGCGTGCAAGGAAAAACCCATCATTACCTGTGATCGTGGGGGGCGCTGGTTGGCCTTCTCCTGCTATAAATGGGGAGGGGGCAGAGCCCCCATCGCCCATCTCTTCCCATTCTTCTTGCTTCTTCCTCCTTGCTCCATTGCCAGCAGCGACGCTAATGGCGCCATCAAGGAGGTTCTCTGCCGCGGAGAAGGGGAAGGCCCCTCGCGAGGGGCCCGGCTCTCAAGCGCCCAAGCGTGGACGCGGCCGTCCCCGCAAGCACACGGCGACCCCCGCCGCCCCCCCCCCCCCCCGTTCCCGCGGTGGCTCCGCTGCGCGTGGCAGGGGTCGCTCCGGTCATGGCAGCCCTGTCGATGAAGGGAGACGTGTCGTGGTTGCGCGGCCTCCCCGGCCGCGCTTCCACTCGGTGGAGGTGCTGCTGGAGTTCGTCATCTGGTTGGAGAACCCGGCCGGCAACTGGCTTCAGCTCCCACGCTTCTTCGCCGACGAGCTGCCAGCCTCTAGTCCAGGCGGGCTCTGGCTGCAGGCGGACGGTTGCTGTAGCAGGGCATCTTAGGTCGCGGTCGAGGTCTCCGCCGTGGGAAACATAGCTCTGGCCCGCGGTTGGCAGACGTTCGCCCGCGCGCGCGGCCTGGGCAGGCAGTGCACCCTCCATTTCAAGTATGACGGTGATGCGACCCTCTACGTGAGGGTGTTTGGGGAAGATGGTCACCGCGTCGGGTGCTGCCCGGAGGTGAACGGCGGCGAAGAGGTGCTCGGCCTTGGCGACGGTCGTGAGGAGGATGAGGGCGAACCCGCCCTTGGTGCCGACCGCATCTCGTCCAGCTACGGCGGCTCTTCCCCCGGCGAAAGCTCCAGCAGTGGTGGCTACGACCAGCCGCCACGCCGCCGCGCCCGATTCGAAGGCGACAACAGGTCGTCTTGTCACCGCGCCTCCGTGAAGCGCGAGGAGGGGTCTGGGTGAGTTCAGGACGACGCAAGGATCCCGCCCCCGTGGATCACTGTAGGGTCAGGCGCCGCTTTTATTTTGTTCTTCCTTTTCTTCCTGTATCGAGAAAGAAACCAGTATGGGCCCTGGAGGGGCGTGTATCGAACTTTAATTTCTCAATCACTATGCTATGTTTATTGTTTCTGTGTTGTGTCGTTATTTTGTGTAGAGATAACTTAGCTTGACACGTTCGGGGTAGCCTCCTCTTCACGAGGCACTTCCTTCCTACTGCCTGCCAAGGCCTTCCTTGACTTGGTGGGCACTTAGGAACTGCAAAAAAATTGATAGGAGGCTCGCTAGGAGGCTTATCGTTCATCCGAGCCTTGACCCAGCGCTTCATATCACGGTACCCGAGGGCACGGATTAGGAGAGGTGCACCAGCTTGTGGGCTCGAACAAGGGTGCCTCACGAAAAAGCAGACGAAAGGCAGAGAAAGGAAAATACGCTCACGAGGGCGCCTGCCTAGCCCCCGCGCGAGGTATGCGAGAGAGAGTGCAAGCTAAACTGCAGCCGGAAACAGCGGTAAAAGGCGACAGCACCAAATCAGCAAAGAACTCCAGAAGCAAACTTCAATAAAAAGAGGGCGAGCCAACTACGGAAAGCAAATGAAAAGCCACATCCGGCACCTAGTCTAGTCTTCAAGTCTTCCCACCAACGCGGAGCTAAGTGTTGCCACTTGGACGTGGGAGGGAGCCCCCGAGGCCCGAGGGCGGCACTCCTGAGACTCCGGGGCGTGTACAGCCCCACTCATTATTATGTGAGAGTGTTACGAGCGGAGACCTTCACAGACACTGGGCCTTCTTCACAGGCGCTGGCCCTTTCTTCATGGCTAGATCTTCCGGAGGTGCTGGATGTTCCAGGCATTCTGGATGGGTACCCCGTCCTGCGTCTTCAGGCGCGCGGCGCCAGGCCTGGAGACGTGGGCGACCTAGAACGGGCCCTCCCACATGTGTGAGAGCTTATGCAGCCCTTCCCTGGAGAGCACCCGCCTCAGGACGAGGTCACCCACCTCAAGAGTCCTAGAGCGGACGCTGCACCAGTGGTACCGCCGCAGCGCCTGCTAGTATCTTGTCGCCCGTAGTGCAGCTTCGCGGCGGTGTTCCTCCCCCAGCACGAGGTCCATCCACCGCGTGGCGTCCTGCTGCGTCTCATCAAACGCCAGGACCCGTGCGGAGTGATGCTTGACCTCGTGAGGGAGAACCGCTTCCGCTCCGTAGACGAGGAGGAACGGGGTCTCACCCGTTGGCTTGGTGGCGGTGGTGCGGATTGACCACAACACGGACTGGAGCTCGTCGTGCCAGCCCCTGCCGTAGGCTTCGAGCTTCTCCTTGAAGGTCCTGAACTTGAGGCCTCTCAGGACCTCCGCGTTGCCGCGTTTGGCTTGACCATTGCTCTGGGGGTGCGCCACCGAAGCGTAGCAAATCTGCGTTCCAAGGTCAGCACAATATGTCTTGAAGAGATTACTGGTGAACTGCGAACTATTGTCAGTGATGATGCGGTTGGGGACCCCGAAACGGCTCACGAGACCCTTGATGAACTTGACCGCAGAGCCGGCTGGGATGGTGCGGACGGCTTCCACCTCTGCCCACTTGGTGAACTTGTCGATGGCAACGTAGAGGTATCGGTAGCCCCCTGGCGCTCGAGGTAACGGGCCCAGGATGTCCAGTCCCCAGACTGCGAACGGCCACAAGAGTGGGATGGTCTGGAGGCCCTGAGCTGGCTGATGGATTTGCTTGGCGCGGAATTGGCACGCCTCGCAGGACCTCACCAGCTCAGCTGCCTCGTTGAGCACCGTAGGCAAGTAGAATCCGCTGCAGAATGCCTTGCCGACGAGGGTTCACGACGACGAGTGGTGCCCGCTGTCCCCGCCGTGTATGTCGGCTAGCAGCTCTTTCCCCTGTTCCCTGGAGATACAACGCAGTGAAACATCATTTGGTCGCTTCCTGTATAACTCACCGTCCCGGATGCAGTATGCCGTGGCTTGTCGGGCCACACGCTCCATGTCCTCCTCCTTCTCTGGCAGCGTCCCTTGCATCAGGTATTCCTTGAATTCCTTGGTCCAGCATCCCTCCTGGGGCTCTAGCGTCAAGAGTAGGCGCGCTCCCGAGGTCGGGCCACAGGCTGGGGCTCCTATGGCAGGCGGCTACGGGAGTTCCTCCCGAGGCTGAGCTGTCCTTGAAAGCGGTGGTGTTGCCGATGGCTTGAAGAGCCGCTCCTCGAAGACGCCAAGCTCTTGGGGCTGCCGCTTGGATGCCCTTCTAGCAATGTTGTCAGCTTCCTTGTTGGTGCCACGGGGCACGTGCTGCAACTCCAGTCCCAGGAACTGCATCTCCATCTTGCGCACCTCCGTGAGGTATGCCTCCATGTGCTCGTCCTTCGGCTCATATACTTTGTTGGAGAAGTTGACGAGGAGCTGCGAGTCGCCCCCAACGGTGAGGCGCTTCACCCCCAGGGCTGCCGCAGCTTTCAGGCCAGCTATGAGGGCTTCGTACTCTGCAATGTTGTTGGAGACCTTCTCGCCCTACTGAAAGCAGAACTGCACGACGTAGTAGAGCTTGTCCTGAGTGGGCAAGATGAGCACTGCTCCAGCCCCCGCGCCCTGGTGTGCAAAGGCACCATCGAAATACATGACCTAGCCGTCAGGCGCCTCATCACCTGGCGAGATGGACTGATCCTCGCCTATTTCAAGTGTCGGGGCGTCCGTCCACTCTGCCATGAAATCAGCGAGTGTGGCTCCCTTGATGACCCCGGTGGTGCTGAACTCCAACTGGAATGCCTGCAGCTCGATGTTCCACTCAGCGACCCTTCCGACAAAGTTGGGGCTCCTGAGCACTCTCTCCAATGGCTAGGTTGAGACGGAAGTAGTGTCGCAACTTATGCGAGGCCACCAAGAGCGCGAGCAAGAGCTTCTGAAGCAAGGGATATCGTGCCCTTGCATCCCGCAACACCGTGCTCACGAAATACACCGGGTGCTCGACGAGGTCTGGTGCGCTGATGAGGCTCGTGTATTGTGGAAGTTGGGGCGTCTCCTGAGGTAGTGGAACCCCCAATGCTTGATTGCTTGTCAGGGTCTCGGCAGCGTCGTCCTGCTGAGCTTGACCCTCTGCTGATGCTGCTACGGCCCTTGCGGCACCTTCCTGATCTTGCATCATCTCGGCTGGTGGCGTAGCTCGGCGCGACGCGCCTTTGGCTTGGTGCTCCTCCCGAACCGCCACTAGAGTCGCGCTGGCGGAGTACGGGGTGGCGGCAAGACAAAGCACCAGGGGCTCGAGAGGTCGTGGCGCCACCATCACTGGAGGGCTGGTCAGGTATCTTTTGAGGTCTTGAAATGCTCGGTCGGCCTCCGGGGTCCACTCGAATGGGCCCTTCTTCTTCATCAGCTTGAAGAAGGGTAGGGCGCGCTCTCCCAGATGAAGCGTCCCAACGCAGTCACCCGACCAGCCAGCTTTTGCATTTCCTTGAGGGTTTGCGGTGGGCTCATGTCTTCAATGGCCTTGACCTTCTCCGGGTTGGCCTCGATCCCCATGTAAGACACAAGGAAGCCCAGCAGCTTGCCGAAGGGGACGCCAAAGACGCACTTCTCCGGGTTGAGTCGCAAGTCCACCTGGCGGAGGCTTTCAAAGGTTTCCTCCAGGTCCTGGATTAGGGTCCTCGCTTCTCGAGCCTTCACCACGATGTCGTCAACGTAGGCTTCAGCGTTTCTCCCGAGCTGTAGGCCCAAGGCGATGTGCATGAGCCGCTGGAAGGTTGCGCCTGCGTTGCGCAGCCCGAAAGGCATGCGAGTGTAGCAGTACACCCCACACGGGGTCAGGAAGGTTGTCTTCTCCACATCTTCTACTGCCATCTTGATCTGGTGATACCCTGAGAACGCATCCCGGAAGCACAGCAGGTCGCACTCGGGGTGGAGTCGACGATCTGGTCGATGCGTGGAAGCGGGAACGGATATTGGGGGTAGGCCTTGTTGAGGTTGGTGAAGTCGACGCACATTCGCTCCTTTCCGCCTTTCTTGGGCACGACGAAGGGGTTTGCCAGCCACTCGGGCTATTGAACCTCGTGAATGACACCCGCCGCCTCCAACTTACGGGTTTCTTGGACGATAAAAGCTTACTTCTCCGTGGACTGCCGCCTCGCCCTCTGCTTCACGGGGTGTACATTGGGGCACACCTTCAGATGGTGCTCTATCACCCCTCTCAGGACCCCTACCAGCTGGTCAGGCTCCCAAGCGAACACCTCCTTGTTTGCACGTAGGAACTTCACCAGCGCCTCCTCCTGGTCAGGATCGAGGTTGGCGCCTATGGTAAAGGTTGCCCCCGAGGATCCATCCTCCTCGACTGGCACTTGCTTGGTTTCTTCCTTGTCTTGAGTGAAAAACTGCTTTTCTTGGTTGGTGCGGCTCCCTTGGCCTTGGCGGTGTCAGCGTCGCTGGGCTGCGCTGCCGCGGCGGTCTTGAGGGCGAGCTTGAGCATCATCAAGGCTTCCTTGGTGCCCCCAACTAGTATGAGGACGCCCTTGCTCCCGGGCATCTTCATGAGGTTGTAGGCCGGATGGGTCGCCGCCATGAACTGAGCCAGGGACGGGTACCCGAGGATGGCATTGTACGGGAGGCCGATGTGGGCGATGTCGAAGTCGACCAGCTCGATGCAGTAGTTGTCACCCGTACCGAAGGTTACGGGAAGGCGGATCCGCCCCAGGGAGTGGGCGGAGCCTCCACCAACCCCTGAGAAAGGCTGGCTAGGCGCTCGAGTGGTACGTCCAGAAGGCTGAAGGCCTCAGCTGAGAGCACGTCGAGGCCGGCGCCGCCGTCGATGAGCGTCTTAGTGACGGACATGTTGCAGATGGTGGGCGCGCAGAGCATTGGGAGCATGCCCGAGCCGACAGTAGAGACGGGGTGATCCCCTGCGTCGTAGGTGAGGTCGGCCTCGGGCGCGGCCCAGCCCGGTGGAGCCCCCGAGCGCTTGGAACGACTTGATATGGCGATCCGAAGGCGGTGCTTGTGAGCCGCCTAGGAGGGTCGCAAGCGCGTGATGCGCCGGTGCCGCGTAGCGCGCAATGAAGAGGCCGCGCAGCTCCTCCCAAGATGCCACCATGGATCCGGGGAGGTTGAGCAGCCAGGCGCGCGGTGCGCCAGTGAGGGCCATGGGAAGCCAGTTGGCCATGACCTTGTCGTCGCCCCCGGCCTCGAGGACAGCCTCCTCGTATGCCAGTAGGAAAGCTGACGGGTCCGCCGCACCGTCGTAGCGCGGCGGCATTTCTGGCTTGAACTTGGGCGGCCACTGCACCTGCCGTAGGGCGGGGGCCAAGGCTCGGAGCCCCCTGGCCCCGTCGTCGGCATCAGTCATCAGAGCCGGGAGCGAGACGCCTGCCATGAGGGCGAAGTGCTATGGTGGCGGAGCGCAGATCGACGGAAGAAAAGCTACGGCGCCCCCCTACCTGGCGCGCCAAATGTCGCATCTCGGGTTCCGGCAAAACCCTCAAGGTTCAAACACTGGGGTGCGCACGAAGATCTCCCCTACCGAATCACGCCCTTAACCTCGCTATGATCTCAAAGGCTAGCTCGACGAACTCGCAACACAAGGGACACAAGATTTATACTGGTTCGGGCCACCGTTGTGGTGTAATACCCTACTCCAGTGTGGTGGTGGTGGATTGCCTCTCGGGCTGAGTATGAACTGTACAAAGGGAAGAACAGCTTCCTGAGGCGAGGTGTTCTTATGCTCTATGAACTTGTGTGGGTGAGGATTATTCTATATGAGATGAGATGCCTCTCGATTTCTTCTGCCTCCTACTATGGTGGCTAGTCCTATTTATAGAGGCCCTGGTCCTCTCCCCAAATATTTAGTGGGAAGGGAGCCAACAACGGCCAATTTGAAAGGGGACAGCTAGTATAGCTTATCTTGACTAAAGGTGGTCTTCGCCTGCCAAAGGCTCTGGTGGTGATGCCGTCTTGGGCTCCATGGTGACCTCCGTCCTGCCGTCCTGCTGGTCTTGGTCTCGTTGCACCGATATGGAAACCTTTGCTTGACGCCTCGGTACTCCTCGCCTGCGCTTGCCCCCTTAGCACCAAAGGGGAAACAAGGACACCGTGTGCGCTGGCGCCCACCTGGCGCCCGACTGGCCTTGGTCGTGATGGCTCATGTCACGAGAACCTCGCAATGTTTGCCTTGCCTTGATCTCTCCGCCCCTCGCGAGCCACCCTGGTGAGGCCGCTCCCAAGGAGGTCTTGTGTCGTCCGCCTCGCGAGGCTTGGCCCCTCGCGAGAGTCTTGGATGCTTGTTGGTGAAGATGGGCCGTACGGACCCGCTCGCAGAGCCACGCCATGGGCCACAGATAGGCAAGTCTGGGGACCCCCGTTCCCAGAACGCCGACAGACTCACCGAGGTAATGATGAAGTATGGGTTGTGGTGGACACGCTGACAAAGGTAGCTCACTTCGTTCCCATCCAAACCACCTACCAAGCCGATCAACTCGCACAGCTGTATGTGTCCAGAATAGTCAGTTTGTATGGAGTGCCAAGAACCATCACTTCAGACCGAGGTTCTCTCTTTACCTCAGCATTCTGGTCACGTCTCCATCAAGCCTTGGGGACCGCACTAAAGTATAGCACAGCCTATCATCCTCAGACAGACGGCCAGACTGAGCGAGTAAATCAAATACTTGAAGATATGCTCCGAGCATGTGCTTTGGCCCAAGGACACAAGTGGGAAGATTGTCTGCCGTATGCTGGGTTCTCCTACAACAACAGTTTCCAGACCATCCTGAAAATGTCACCATATGAAGCTTTGTATGGCTGTAAGTGCCGCACTCCGCTAAACTGGTCTCAAACCGGAGATACCGCATTTTCGGAACTGACTTAATGATGGAGGCTGAAAAGCAAGTCAAGGAGATCCGAGATAGACTACAGTTCGCTAAGTCCCAACAAAAGAGTTATTATGATGCAAAGCACCGTCAGATCAGCTTTGAACGCTGAGAATATGTATACCTCCGTGTCACACCTATGACAGGAGTCAAGAGATTTCAGACCCGAGGAAAACTGGCACCCAGATATATTGGTCCGTTCCCAGTTATGTCCAGAGTTGGTATAGTTGCTTATCAGTGGAACTGCCACTAGAATTGTCAGAAGTGCACAATGTGTTCCATGTCTCATAGCTGAGAAGGTGTATCTCGCCACCCGAGAAAAGGACTAATATGGCAGAGATAGAGCTAGCTAAGTATTTAACCTATGAGGAGAGACCGTTCCGAATATTGGATGAGACTGAAAGAGTCACTCGCAGTAAAGTGATAAAATTTTATAAGGTTCAGTGGGAGCATCACACCGAGGAAGAAGCAACTTGGGAAAGAGGAATTTTTAAGGGCATTCTATCCAGAATTGTTTTCCCGAGCAACCAAATCTCGAGGACGAGATTCATCCTAAGTGGGGGAGGTTTGTGACAGCCTTGTTTTTGCCCTATTTCTCTGCCATTTGATTTGAATTTGGAGTTTTTTTAGTCAACTCACTTGGACTTGATCACTTGGGCATATCCTTGATTTTCACCCAAGTGACCCGTGTCTCTCTCCAAATCATCATTTCATCTCTGATAAATCCCAAAGTGTCCATAGGAATATTTTTCATAATGAAAAATATTCATCTCCTTCTCTAAAAATCATTTCAGTCACATATGCTCCAAAGCAACCCTCATTTTCTTGCATCCAAAAATCTGAGAAAATTCCCAAATATTCTTTGGACCTTGGCACACCTCCCTGAGCAAAAATATTGCATGGGTATTTGGAATATTTTTGCTACAGAAATTTTTTCTGTTCTGGCCTCAAAATGCAGTTTCTGCAGGAAGTATATTATTCCTTGATCTAATGAAGCTGATTTTTCTTGATCGCCATTTCCCTCCTAAGAAAACCCTAACCCAAAGAGATTAGCCCTAAACTCCTTCTAGAACCTCTCCAAAAACAGTGCCCATACTTCTCTCCGGAAACTTGCTGCTTCGCTCTTGTTCAATCTAGTCGGCCTGGCAGTGTGCCATCTCATCTTCAAGACTAAACACTGCACGGACAACACGTTGGACATGGTTTGGCATCACTTGGGCGTCGGTTTGGTCGAGTTCGCGTGGTGACCGCGTGTGGACATGAGCTTTGGCACGCGTTCGACACGCTCTATAGTGCACCCGAGCCTCTGTTCAGCGTGTGCTCGTCTCAACGCTCGCCGCCAACTGCCGCACCGTGCCACCAGCCTCGACGCATCACCCCTGACCTCTCCCTGCCACTCACCGATGCCGGAGCCACCGGAGCAAGCACGGGCTCGACATAGCCAAGAGCACAGTGTGCCCGTGCCACTGTCTCCATCCGCGCCCGCGTCCTGTGCTCATCCGCGAGCTTCCAAAGTGGCCGCTTGATCGCTGCACCCCCTCCACCTCTCCCTGGCGCTCCTCGTCGTCGTGCGCCACCTTCTAGAGCCATCCGGCGGAGCCGAGAACCCCCACCCCCTCCGCCTATAAATAGCAACCCATCTGGCCTCTCCGAGCTCATCAAACCACTCCACCATCTCCCACAAGCAGTAGAGAAGCCGCAACCCGGCCGGGCAGTCCTCTGGCTGCCGTCCATAGCTCGAGCTGGCCGGCGATCCCCTCTGCTTGCCTCCAGCCTTCCCACTACTCCTCGAACTCCAGCTTCTTCTCTGGCGACTCCCTGGTGGTCCGTTGGTGCCAGCTGACCCTGTTGGAGCCCCTAGAATCGCCTCCTCCCACCGTCTTCTTCATCTCCGGCGGGATCCGACCATAGCCGCCGCTGGAGATGATGTTTTCGAGCTGCTCCGGCCACCTCTCGTCAAGCCATGGGTACAGGCAGGTGCGGCGGGATCTCCTCTGTCCATCCCTCCCTCTCAAATCGGCCAACGAGCCCTCCTCACTTACGAGAGCTCCGGCGAAGCACCGCCACCCCTCTGTTTCCCTCTCCCTCTACCCAACCCCGACAGGCGGGGCCCA
This sequence comes from Triticum aestivum, assembly GCF_018294505.1. Lineage (NCBI taxonomy): Eukaryota > Viridiplantae > Streptophyta > Magnoliopsida > Poales > Poaceae > Triticum > Triticum aestivum. Next base: position 153,049,114 of record NC_057805.1, read on the forward strand.
CTGTCAGCCTCTCGACTCATGCCCGAAGCGGTTCGAGTGGACGCGTATTCTCAGAATTCGTCTTCGACGTCACCCCCCTGGATTTCTTTTATGTCAAATTTAATTAAAATACTTTGACCAGCCATAACTTTTAAACCATAAGTCCAAATGAATTGATTCTTTTTGCATTGTGTTGGTACTAGAATATTCTAGCAGCACACCAATTTGGAGATTTTTTTTCTGCTGTCTAGAATTTTTGGTGAATTTCAGAATGATTCTTGATATTTTCTTTTGCTGTTTTTAAATGTTTTCAGAGGGAGAAGCTTGTCTTGAAGAGAACCAGGAGGAGTGTGAACCTCCTCTGCACTAAGGCAAGCCACACCAACATTTGCATGGTGTCATTTCAATATTTATGATTTTCCAACTTGAATATGAGTTATTTCATGCATTTAATTATTTAATGAATATTGCTTATGTTAGTTACTTTGTCATGGTTGAAATGCTTAGTTTACAGTAGAGTTGGAATGCTTGGACTAGTATGAGGCAGTAGAAGTAGTTTTAAAAGTATGTTTACAATTTGGTTATGATCGGTAGCATTTCTTTCCATATGTGATTTATGGTTTTAATATATTATGTCGTAACTAAAAATGATGAGTGTTAAAAACTAGTGAAGTGAAATCAGTGAAGTTAAGTGATGACTAGTGCAAGTAGAAAACTTTGATGATGTTGATCTGTTTACTTTAAGTGATATGTGATGCATGTTGAATAGTTGCATGTTCACGGAATATTCTAACTCGAGTTATTTTCATTTCAAGTGAAACCTGATGTTAATTCAACTTGAACATAATGTTGATCGAGTCATGGTGCCACTAAATCGAGTTTTTCCTAATGCAACCACATCTGCATTTATGGGAAGGCCTTTATTCGGTCTATTGTCATGCCTCTGGTCGGTACCTCCAATGAGGGAAGGTAATGGGTGTGCGGTACCCTGGCTCGGTAAGCAGACATAACGTTGTGTGCCCGTTGTTGTTATGGTACCCTATCCCCGTTTGGGACCGTTGATTTGTTTTGCCACGACGGTGGCCGTTGGCTGTCTTTGGTAGACATCGGGGCCACCCATGACTTAGCCCAGAGGGGAGTTGGTCGGAGTGGTCAGGAGAGTGTCATGGAAATGGGAGGGTTCTATCGAAATGTCGTTGGTCCACCCGAATGGGAGTGCGAGGCCATGGGATCCGTGATGTGGGTGCAGTGTGCTAACCTCTGCAGAGTGTTTATTAAATCTATCGATAGCCCCATCCTCGGTTACAGACATAGCTCGTGAGTAACTCACACCATGGATCAACATGATTAAGCAATCTTGCACACTAAACTTATGCTTGGCACTGATTATGTGCTGAGATTTGTGAGACCATGAAGATCGTCGGTGTCGTGGGAACCAAAGCGTTGGTTCATTTGTGATCCGGAAGTGATCACCGTATGATGATGTTGGTTACGAGGTAACCCATTTGGTAAGAGAGTCCAACGGACTCGGTGCACCAGTTTGATTCACTTCATCAGTAGTATGTTATTGCATTGTATTTAACTTGATCAATTATGTTGATATGGTTTGCCATTATTCTTATGCTTGTTGTGAGCTTGCAAGTACATTCAATGTACTGACCTGGCGTGCCATGCCAGATTTCAGGAAAGTCTTACCGGATCGGTGTGCTTCCTGCGTCTAGATCGTGTCCACAGTGGTGTCCCTGTGCTATGGAGTTCCGCTTCATCGTCGTTCCGCTGCCGCGTAGTTGTCGCGATCGAGGCCCTTTCATGTTCATTAAATAATGTACATATTGTTCAGCCGCACCGTGTGTGTCGCTTGGCCTCGCTACTTGATGTAGTATCGAACTTATGTTTCCGCTAGCATCAACAAAGCAATTATTTTCTATACCAAGATGTTGTGTGTTGCCAGAAGACTTGATCTCTGGGCTGGCAATGCAAGGTAAACCGGTTGTTCTGTGCTGGATTGCCACAGACAACATGATATTGTTGAAACTGATGATGAGCTTGAAACCGAAAATCTTAAGACACCTACTAGAACTAGCCCTCCCAGATATGAATTGCCAAAGGTACCGGAAGGTTATGTTATGAATGAGGAGACAACTAGAGATATTCTTGCTTGTAAAGATAGAGATCATCTAGAGAAATTATTATGCATGTATAAAGAAGAATCTTTGAATGCTAGAATGCAATATGATCCTAAGTTTGCTACTTCACCTATCTTTATTGATGATAAGGATTATGAATTCTCTGTCGACCCAAAGTTAATTCCTTTGGTTGATTCTAATCCTTTCCATGGTTATGAAGCTAAAACTGTTGTGGCACATCTTACTAAGTTGAATGACATAGCTACCCTTTTTACTCATGATGATAAAACTCGCTATTACTATATTCTCAAACTATTTCCGTTCTCATTAAAAGGTGATGCTAAGCTTGGTACAATACTCTTGCTCCTGGTTGTGTGCGTAGTCCCCAGGATATGATTTATTACTTCTCTGGAAAAAAAATTCCTGCTCATAAGAAACAAGCTGCCTTACAGGAAATACTTAACTTTATGCAAATTGGAGAAGAGAGTCTCCCACAAGCTTGGCGGAGACTTTGCCAGTTGCTTAATGCTTTGCCTGATCATCCTCTTAAGAAAAGTGAAATACTTGATATCTTCTATAATGGACTAACCGATGCTTCTAGGGATTTCCTAGATAGTTGTGCTGGTTCTGTTTTCAAGGAACAAAATATTGGGCAAGCTGAAGAATTATTGAATAACATATTGAATTTTTTTGATGATTTGACTCTTCCTGAACCACCGCCTAAACCCACTCCAAATAAGAGGGGTATCTTATATCTCAGTCCCGAAGATATGCAAGAGGCAAAGAAATCTATGAAAGAAAAAGGTATTAAAGCTGAGGATGTCAAAAATTTACCTCCTATTGAAGAAATACATGGGCTTGCTACACTGCCACCACCTAAGGTGGTAGAGGTAAATTCTCTAATGAAATTCAATGATAACCTCACAATATGCATCCTAGTCAATGCCTTTATGAGTTTGAAAACTACATTAGAAAGCAAGATCACTTCAATGCAAATGTTATGAAACAATTGAAATACAATTCTGATATGATTGCTTGCTTGACTGACTTGTTATTTAGAATCTCAAATGATGTTAGAGGTGTGGGGAAGCATGCTTCTATGGTTCAAACTCAATTGGAACAAGTTGCTAAATCTCAAAGAGAGTTGCTAGATGAAATGAATAATAATATAATTGACTTTGTTGTTAGAGTAGCAGCTAGAGGAGGTAAGATGACTCAGGATCCACTTTATCCTGAGGGACACCCAAAAAGAATTAAACAAGACTCTCAAAGAGTTAACACTGATGCATGTAGTCCTTCTAAAAATAAAAAGAAGAAGAAAAATGATAGAATTTGCATGCCTCTAGTGAACCTGAAGTAGAGAAACCTCCTGATAATGATAATGAAATTTCTATCTCTGATGCTGAAACTCAGTCTAGTAATGAACACTCGCCTTCTGATAATGAAAAATATAATGATGAGGTTCGTGAAAATACTCAAACAAATAGTAAAGAACCAGACAATGATGTTCAGATCGAACCTACAACTGATCTTGATAACCCACAACCCAAGAATACATGATATGATAAAAGAGACTTTATTGCTAGAAAACACGGTAAAGAAAGAAAACGGTGGGTTCAAAAGCCTATGCCCTTTCCACCTAAGTCAACTAAAAGGAAAGATGATGAAGAATTTGAACGCTTTGCTGAAATGCTGAGGCTAGTCTTTTTGGGCACTCGCTTGACTGATATCCTCAAAATGCCTCCTTATGCAAAGTACATGAAAGACATCATCACCAATAAGAGAGAAATACCAGAAGCCAAAATCTCCACCATGCTTGCTAATTATACTTTTAAAGATGGAGTACCTACAAAACTTGGAGATCCGGGAATACCAACTATACCATGCTCCATTAAAAGAAATTATGTGAAAACTACTGTATGTGATTTAGCAACTGATGTTAGTGTTATGCCTTTCTCTTTATATAAAAGATTTGATTTGAATAAACTCACACCTACTGAAATATCTTTGCAAATGGCTGACAAATCAACTGCCATATCTATCGGTATTTGTGAGGATGTGCCTGTTGTTGTTGCTAATGTTACTATTTTGATTGACTTTTTATACTTGAGATGCCCGAGGACGACAACATGTCGATTATCCTTGGTAGACCCTTCTTGAATACTGCTGGGGGTGTTATTGATTGCAATAAAAGCAAGGTCACTTTTCATATCAATGGTAATGAGCATACAATGCACTTTCCGAAGAAACAATTCCAAGTGAATGGTATTAATGTTATTGAAAAATCTCCGACAATCACTATTGGAAGTTTTCAACTACCTCTACCTACTTCCAAAAAGATATATGAAATGCTTATTTTTGGGGAAATTCATATCCCTGTTGAGGTAACTTAGTGATTTACGAAAGTTCTTCAGTTTCGTGCTAATCGAAAGTGGTTGTTAATAAGACTTGATCAACCTTATTAATGGATCATTTTTAGAGGTATGAAGTTGGTGAATTTAGTAAGCACTACCTTCTGTCTCTACTTTTTTTTTCTGTCTTTGTTAGTTAAATAAAATAACATGCCATGTTCTGTCTGTTTTCTGAATTTCCCGTACAATAAAGAAAAATGACCCAAAAATAGAAGTTCTCAGAATGCTTACGATTTGTTTCTGAATATTAAAGATTTTTTTGTGCAAATAATATCAGAGGAAGGTGCACCAAGTGGGCACAACCCACCTGGGCGTGCCAGGACAACCAGGCGTGTCTTGGTGGGTTGTGGGCCCCATGTGGGCCCCCTCACTTATCTCTTCATCCCACATCATCACCTACCTCCAGAAAAAAACCACCATTTCTCTCTCTCTCTGTCGTGTTCCTGCTCTCAAACCCGCAAATTTCGATCTCTTTGCTCAAAGCTCCGTTTACGAAACTATTTTGGGGGATTGTTGCGTGGTATGTGACTCCTCCGTTTGTCCAATTAGTTTTTGCTTTAGTGGTTTATATTTTGAATAATTAGCTACTCTTGGTGCTATTGTAGATGAGCTTGCATGTTGAATTCTTAGAGTTCTAAGTAGTTTGAATGCTTGCTATGGCCTCTACGTATCCCTATGAGTAGTTGCTACCAATTTTGTAAAGGTTTGTTGATAATTTTTTCACCCAAATATTTCAGAAAATTGTACGCGAATATGATGAACCTCTTTGGAAGAAGGTCTTTGAAGAGGAGATCCTCGAAGGCATCTTCTAGTGACAGTTCCATTCGTTGGTCTTATGTTGAACCAAGTGAAAGCTCCATACGAGATGCCACCACCAAAACATGCCTATGGCCATGCGATGATTATATGGTATGCATGGGCATTAAGGAGGAATTTGAGCAATATGTTCACCATGCCGGTCTCGGTCCCTACGTTTCAGATAAGTGCAACCAACACCACACTCTCACTGAACCATTTGTCAAAGTATTTAAATTCCATCCCCGTGAGTCTAGGGTGTCATTTAAATTGTATGAAAATTCATTTACCATATCACTAGAGAGATTTGCTCACCACTGCAAAATTCCATTCTGGGGTTCGCTTGACGAACCACCAAGAGCTGAGTTCCAAACATTTTTGACTAGCCTCTGCTACAGTGAGACGAGGGGAGTGACGCAAGGTAGAATAAAGAGCATTCACTTTCCCACAATTCAGTACTTTACATTATTTAATGGAAAATGTATAGTAGGCAAACAAGATTGTAGTAAGCTTTGTGCTCCAGACTTGAACCTCATCCACACTGCTCTCACTTGTGACAGAAATTATAATCTTGGAGCGATTGTTGCACGCGGGTTGCAACACAACGCTAGTAGTGGTTATTTTTATGGTGGAATTTATGCCACATGTTTAGCAAGAGAGCTGGATGTTTCACATTTGCCCTATGACCCTATTTTACCCATGCAGTATTTAGATTTTGATGCTATGAAATGTCAAAAGATCCTTAGAGGTGACCTCAATAATTTCACCTATAAATTGATGTTTAATCAAGAATCCATGGTGTACACATATTTGCATGCGCCTGCTCTCTGTGATTATCACAGCAAGGGAAGATATTTTGTTCTTGAGAGCGAGGCCCGAGCTCACAACGCGGCGGTTGTGGCTGCACGATAGGCCGAGGCATCGAGAGCCTCCGTGAGCTACCACCCCATCTATTATCCAGGCTACTGACCGATTACCAAGTTAGGCCAAAAGCCTAAGCTTGGGGGAGTACGTATTCCCACTGACATTACATTCATGTTCGCACATTTCATTCCAGTTGTCAGTGTCCACACTTTTCCATTGTATTATCCATGTTAAATTTATTTTCTCGCTTTCTTCTTGTGTGTTCGAAAAACTTTGAGAAAATACAAAAATATTCCCTGCTTCTTTTTAATTTTTCTTTCTAGAGTAGTTAGCTATAGCACTAAAAAGAAAACCCAAAAAGATTTCCTTGCTCTTGTTTTGCTTGTTGGGAGCTTTCCCATGTAAATAGTTTTCTCATTTTTGCTTTTTTCCTTTTATTTGCTTGTTCAAAAAAACCAAAAACTCCAAAAATATTTCAGTGTGTTTCTCTGAATTTCTTTTCTTTTTGAGTCATACCGAGGAGAAGACCACGATGAAAATGTTGAGTGGCTCTCATTTGCATAATTGTTGATCTAAAAAAGAGCCCATTTTACCTTGTCTTCTCCTGTTGAATAAAATGTTTGCAGATTCTGGCTTAGTCCACGGCACTCTTGCACTATTATTATTTTCACATTGTTCGGTCGTGCAAGTGAAAGGCAATAATGACGATATATGATGAACTCGCCGTGGCAGAGAGAAACGGGTATGAACTCGACTTGTTCTGTTTTTGTAAATATGTTTAACCTAGTATCCATGATTCAGCCCATTATGATTAAATGTGTTTGCAATGACAATTAGATATTATAGTTTCTCATGCCATGCATAAGTAGCTAGGGGTGCATAATGATTTATCTTGGATATCAACATTGCGTTAAAATGATTGTGATGTAGTATTATGATATGGTATCCTCTTCTGAATGTTCGAGTGGCTTGACTTGGCACATGTTCATGCATGTAGTTGAATCAAAGCCAACATAGCCTCTATGGTATTTATGTTCATAGTGTTCATATCCTACTCATGCTAGTGTCCAATGTTACTTATGCATAATGCATGTTCATGGCCGTTGTAGCTCTCTAGCTAGCCGCTTCTCAACCTATTTGCTAGCCTTCGCCTGTACTAAGGGGGATTCTGCTTGTACATCAAAAACCTTGAACCCAAGTTATCCCAGATGAGTCCACCATACCTACCTATATGCGATATTACCCTGCCGTCCTAAGTAAATTTGCATGTGCCATCTCTAAAAACTTCAAATAAATATCTTTTTTGTGTGCCTGGATCATTCATGGAACGACAAGAGGTACTCAGTATCTTCCATGCTAAGCGGGTTATTCTCAGGATGGGTGTTTATTCACTCACCATCGCATGAGAAAAAGGGCGGTAATAGGGATGCCCAGTCCCAAACTGCAAAAAGAATTGATCTTTCAAATAATCAAACAAAAACTACAATGGAGTCATAACCTTTACTTTATTGCTTCGGAACCGCCACTAGCGTGGTTAGCATGGAAGATATTGATAACTGATGGTCGTGAAGTAAACAAGAAGGGTGCATGTCTCAAAATATCATTTACCTCTGTTTTAAAAACTTGAGCTCTGGCACCACTACAAATCACTGCTTTCCTCCATGAAGGGACTTTCTATTTACTTTTATGTTGTGTCATCACCTTCTGAAATAAGCGCCAGAACCTAAGAGCACTGCTGTCATGCTGATGCATTCTGTGTTGCTAATGTTGGGTGCATCATGACTGGATCTTTTCTAAAATGAATTACAATGTTTAGTCGCTGCTTGAACTTTGGAGGTGCTCTGCATTTATGTTTTGCGGTCTCAGAAAGGGCTAGCGAGATACCACTATTGTCATATTATATCATGGTTGTTTTGATAACGTGTTGCTGTTTGAGATATCTTATTATTGCTCGCTAGCTGATTATGTCATTGATATGGGTTAATATAATTTTTAAGAGTTATTGTCGGCATGGTTAGTTATAATATTGGCCGAAAACCTGGGTGTTGTTTAGGCTTATTTATGCAAACGAGAGCAAAAGAGTTCGTAAAAGTTTTTCTTTTTCACTTTCAGTTTATCAACTGAATTTCTTAAGGACAAGCAAAGGTTTAAGCTTGGGGGAGTTGCTACGCCTCCAACGTATCTACTTTTCCTAGCGCTTTTCCTCTTGTTTTGGACTCTAATTTGCATGATTTGAATGAAACTAACCCCGGACTGACGCTTTTTTCAACAGAACTACAATGGTGTTGTTTTTTAAATAAATAAAGGTTCTCGGAATGGAACGAAATTTTGCAAGGATTTTGTATATCAATAAAGAGAATTTCTGGAGCCAAGAACCACCGGAGGGGGCACCTGGGTGGGCACAAACCACCAGGGCGCACCCCCCCTCCAGGCGCGTCCAGGTGGGTTGTCCCCACCTGGTGGCCCTGTGGACCCTGAAACTGATGCTATAAAATCACATATTTCCAGAAAAAATCAGGGAGAAAGAATTATCGCGTCCCACGAGACGGAGCCGCCATCACCTCCTATTCTTCATCGGGAGGCCAGATCTGGAGTCCGTTTGGGGCTCCAGAGAGGAGGGTCATCGATCTTCGTCATCACCAACGCTTCTCCTTCGCCAATTCCATGATGCTCCCCACCAGCAGTGAGTAATTCCTTCGTAGGATCGCTGCTTAGTGAGAAGTTTGATGAGATTCATCATGTAATCTAGTTAGTTTTGTTAGGGCTTGATCCCTAGTATCCACTATGTTCTGAGATTGATGTTACTATGACTTTGCCATGCTTAATGCTTGTCAATTTGGGCCCGGGTGCCATGATTTCACATCTGAACCGTTTATGTTATCACCATTATATCCATGTTCTAGATCCGATCTTGCAAGTTATAGTCACCTACTACGTGTTATGATCCGGCAACCCCAGAGTGACAATAGTCGGGACCACTCCCGGTGATGACCATAGTTTGAGGAGTTCATGTATTCACCATGGGTTAATGCTTTGTTCCGGTTCTCTATTAAAAGGAGGCCTTAATATCCCTTAGTTTCCATTTGGACCCCGCTGCCACAGGAGGATAGGACAAAAGATGTCATGCAAGTTCTTTCCATAAGCACATATGATTATTTACGGAATACATGCCTACATTATATTTATGAACTGGAGTTGGTGCCGTATCGCCCTAGGTTATAACTGTCACATGATGAATATCATCCAACAAATCATCGATCCAATGCCTACGAAATTCACTTATATTGTTCTTGCTAAGTTACTACTGCTATCGTTACTGTTGCACTTGCTATAAAACTCCTGCTATCACTGTTACCGTTACTATTCCTGCTGTTACTACTATCAAAACTATCATGCTACTTTGCTACAGATCACTTTGCTACAGATAATTAATCTCCAGGTGTGGTTGAATTGAAAACTCAGCCGCTAATACTTCCAAATATGCTTTGGCTCCCCTTGTGTCGAATCTATAAATTCGGGTTGAATACTCTACCCTCAAAAAATGTTGTGATCCCCTATACTTGTGGGTTATCACACCTACACACAAATAAAAAATACTCGCAACCAACGTATTAAAGGGGTTTTAAATCCCTTTCGGGTAACGGCGCCAGAAATTGGCAAGTGGACGTGAGATAGTTGTAATAAATTGATAGATAGATCGCCAAATAAAATAAAGTGCAGCAATGTATTTTTGTATTTTTGGTTTAATAGATATGAAAATAAAAGAAAATAAAAATAGATCGAGATGGCAAATATAATAAAGAAGAGACCCGGGGCCGTAGGTTTCACTAGTGGCTTCTCTCGAGAAAAATAGCAGACGGTGGGTAAACGAATTACAGTTGGGCAATTGATAAAACTTCAAATAATCATGACAATATCCAAGCAATGATCATTATATAGGCATCACGTCCAAGATTAGTAGACTGACTCCTTCCTGCATGTACAACTATTACTCCACACATCGACCGCTATCCAACATGCATCTAGTGTATTAAGTTCATGGAAAAATGGAGTAATGCAATAGAATGATGACATGATGTAGACAAGATCTATTTATGTAGAAATAGACCCCATCTTGTTATCCTTAATAGCAACGATACATACCTGTCGGTTCCCCTTCTGTCACTGGCATCAAGCATCGTAAGGTCGAACCCATCAAAAAGCACCTCTTCCCATTGCAAGATAAATAGATCAAGTTGGCCAAACAAAACCCAAATATCAGAGAAGAAATATGAGGCTATGAGCAATCATGCATATAAGAGAGCAAAGAAGACTCAAATTACTTTCATGGATAAAAAGATAGATCTGATCGTAAACTCAAAGTTCATCGGATCCCAACAAACACACTTCAAAAAATAGTTAAATCATATGGATCTCCAAGAGACCATTGTATTGAGAATCAAAAGAGAGAGAGAGAGAGAGAGAGAGAGAGAGCAAGCGATCTAGCTACTAACTACGGACCCGTAGGTCTACAAAGAACTAATCACGCATCATCGGAGAGGCACAAATGGACATGATGAACCCCTCCGTGATGGTGTATAGATTGGATCTGGTGGTTCTGGAACTTGCGGTGGATGGAATTGATTTTCGTCGACTCCCCTAGGGTTTCTGGAATATTGGGGTATTTATAGAGCAAAGAGGCGGTTCGGGAGGCCACCGAGGTGGGCTCAACCCACCAGGGCACGCCTGGGCCTCCAGGCGCGCCCTGGTGTCTTGTTCTCACCTCGGGCTCCCTCTTTGGTACTTCTTTGGCCCACTAGATGTCTTCTGGTGAAAAAAATTCCACAAAAAGTTTCACTGCATTTGGACTCCGTTTGGTATTGATTTCCTGCGATGTAAAAAATATGCAGAAAACTGCAAATGGCACTGGGCACTATGTCAATAGGTTAGTGCCAAAAAATGATATATAATGACTATAAAATGATTGTAAAACATCAAAGAATGATAATATAACAGCGTGGAACAATAAAAAATTATAGATACATTGGAGATGTATCAGCATCCCCAAGCTTAATTCCTGCTCGTCCTCGAGTAGGTAAATCATAAAAACAGAATTTTTGATGTGGAATGCTGCCTAACATGCTCATCACATATTCTTTCCTTTGTAGTATGGACATTTGGACTTTTATATGGTTCAAAGCAATAGTCTAGTTTTGATATGAGACTTAAATACTCAAGCATATCAACAAGCAACCATGTCTTTCAAAATATCAACGCTAAAATAAGTTATCCCTAGCCCATTATGCTCAATCGTTGACCTTTCATGAAACACACTTGCATATTAGCTACACCCAATGCTTAAGTACGATCATAGTGCCCCTTAGTTGGTGCTTTATAAGAGAAGATGGAGACTCAAATTAAAAATAAAAATTGCATAAAGTAAAAGAAAAGCCCTTCGCAGAGGGAAGTAGGGATTTGTAGAGGTGCCAGAGCTCAAAGCGAAAAAGATAGAGATAAAAACATTTTGGGAGGCATGCTTTTCCTATCAACGAGAACGATCGAATAGTTCCCAATACTTTCCATGCTAGATATATCATAGGCGGTTCCCAAAGAGAAATTAAATTTTATTCTTTTTTCAACCATACTTTCACTGTCCATGGCTAGCCGTATCCATGGGTGCCTTCCATACCAACACTTTCCATGGAATTTATTATTCGACAACATAAAGTAAATTCATTTTTCATTTTGGGACTAGGCATTCCTAATACCTTTGCCTTACTCTCGTGCAATGAGAAGTGAATAAACACTCATCTTGAGAATAACATATCTAGCATGGAAATATATTAGCCACCCCCTACCATTTCATGAGCCGTTTGAGCACACAAAAGAGAAATTTATTTTGAAATTAGAGATGGCACATACAAAATTTGCTTAGAACGGCAAAAGAATACTGCATATAGGTGTGTATGGTGGACTCATGTGCCAAAACTGGTTTAAAGGATTTTGGATGCACAAGTAGGATCATACTTAGTGCAAAATGAAGGCTAGCAAAAGACTGAGAAGCGACCAACCAAGAAACAAAAAATATCATAAGCGAGCATTAAGTATAATTAACACCGAATAATGCACCACAAGTGGGATGTAATTTCAGTGCATAACTATTGACTTTCGTGCTTGCATAGGGAATCACAACCCTTAACACCAATATTCTTACTAAAGCATAATTACTCATCAACATGACTCACATATCACATCATCATATCTGGAAACTATTACAAGGAATCAAGTTTATTTTGTCCAATGATCTTCATGAAAGTTTTTATTATATCCTTCTTGGATATCTATCACTTGGGGATAATTTTCATGTGTTGCTTTGATAAGCTCAAACAAATATAAGTGAAGATCATGAGCATAATATTTCTTTCTCTCAAATTAATTTAAGTGAAGCAAGAGAGAATTTCTTTAAAAAATTACTAATTCTCAAATAAATCTAAGTGAAGCATGAGAGAATTTCTTCAAAAATACTAAAGCACACCATGCCCAAAAAGATATAAGTGAAGCACTAGAGCAATTCCATAACTCATAAAGATTTAAGTGAAGCATAGAGAGCAATTCTAACAAGTCATGGCGTAATTTTGGCTCTCTCAAAAAGGTCTGTCCAGAAAGGATTCAAGACTTAAAATAAAAAGCAAACCAAGCAAAGACTCATATCATACATGATGCTCCAAGCAAAACTCATAATATGTGACGAATAAAAATATTGCTTTGAGTAAAATAATGATGGTCATTAGAAGAAAGAGGGGATGCCACTCGGGCATCTCCAAGCTTAGTTGCTTACTTCTCTTTGGATAATAGCTTGGGATGCCATGGGCATCCCCAAGCTTAGGCTCTTCTAACTCCTTATTCCTTCATCCATCGTAATATCACCCAAAACTTGAAAACTTCAATCACACAATACTCAACAAAACCTTCGTGAGATCCGTTAGTATAAGAAAGCAAATCACTACTATAAGTACCGTTGCAAACCCATTCGTATTTTATTCTTGGATTATATCTACTGTATTCCAACTTTTCCATGGCAAAAACTCTTCAAAGAAACCCATAGAATCATCAAAACAAGCACAGAGCGCAAAGAAAACAGAATCTGTCAAAAACAGAACAGTCTATAGCAATCTGGATATTTCGAATACTTCTGTAACTCCAAAACTTCTGAAAATTTAGGACCACGTGAGAAATTTGTATGTTAATATTCTGCAAAAAGAATTAGTATTTTATCACGCTTCTGTTACAAATGAGAATTATTTTCATGAGCGCAAAAGTTTTTGTTTTTCAGCAAGATCAAATCAACTATCACCCAACATGATCCCAAAGGCTTTGCTTGGCACAAACACTAATTAAAACACAAAAAACACAATCATAACAATAGGATAATTGTGCAAACACTCAAGAACATAAATATAAAGACAAAAATAAATTTTATTCATTGGGTTGCCTCCCAACAAGCGCTATCGTTTTAAGCCCCTAGCTAGGCCTAAGATTTCAACGATGCTCACACGAAAGATAATAATTGAAATACAAAGAGAGAATCATGAAACATGTGACAACCACATTTAAGTCTAACATACTTCCTATGCATTGGAATTTATAGGAAAACAAATTGTTAAGACAAGAAATATCTACCATACGCAAAGGAGTGGAATAAAACATTGACAATCTCAACATAACGAGAGGAAATTTAATAACATGAAATTTTCTACAACCATATTCCTCTCTGATAATAATTATATGTAGGACCATAATCAAATTCAATAATATAGCTATCATGTAAAATTTTCTCTTCATGATCCACATGCATGAAAATTTTATGATCTTCCAAGATAGGGGGATTAACATCATCTAAAGTCATGACCTCTCCAAACCCACTTTCATCAAAAAATTCATAAGATTGAATACTCTCCAAATATGTGGGATTATTTTTACCTAAAGTTGACACTCTTCCAAACCCACCTTCAAAGTTATTGCAAATAACATATTCATCATGAGGCTTAAATAAATTTTCAAGATCATAAGAATCATTGTCACCCCAATCATGATTATTGCAATAAGTAGCGGACATAGCAATATTAGCATCCCCAAGCTTGGGGTTTTGCATATTATTAGCACAACTGACATTAATAGAATTTATAATAACATCATTGCAATCATGCTTTTCATCTAAGGAGCTATCAAGAATCACTTTATAAATTCCTTCTTTTAACACTTCATGACAATTTGCATATTCATGAGTCTCAAGCAAAACTTCATAAAGATAATCTCGTGAACTCAATTCAACAGCAATGGGTTCATCGTAATTGGATCTCTTAAAAAGATTAGCATGTGGATGAGGATCCATATCAATTGGTTTTTAGCAAGCGAAGATGCAAGCAAATAGAAGACACATGGCAACACAAGCAAACATGAGATCTAACGAGAAAACGGCGAACGAAAAAGAGGGTGAATAAAAACAGCAAATTTTTGTGAAGTGGGGGAGATGAAAACGATAGGCAAATGGAAAATAATGTAAATTGCAAGGAGATACTATTTGTGATTAGGAACCTCATAGATGTTGACGATGTCTCCCCGGCAACGGCGCCAGAAATTCCTTTTGATGTTTGCTTGAACTACGTCGGTATTTCCCCAAAGAGGAAGGGATGATGCAGCACAACAATGGTAGATATTTCCCTCAGTGATGAGACCAAGGTTATCGAACGAGTAGGAGAACCACACAACACTAAGTGAACGGCACCTGCACACAAATAACAAATACTCGCAACCCGATGTATTAAAGGGGTTGTCAATCCCTTTTGGGTAACGGCGCCAGTAATTGGCAAGTGGACATGAGATAGTTGTAATAAATTGATTGATAGATTGCCAAATAAAATAAAGTGCAGGAAGGTATTTTTGTATTTTTCGTTTAGTAGATCTGAAAATAAAAGCAAATAAAACAAGATCGCGAAGGCGAATATAATAAAGAAGAGACCTGGGGGCCGTAGGTTTCACTAGTGGCTTCTCTCGAGAAAAATAGCAAACGGTGGGTAAACGAATTACTGTTGGGCAATTGATAAAACTTCAAATAATCATTACGATATCCAGTCAATGATCATTATATAGGCATCACGTCCAAGATTAGTAGACCGACTCCTTCCTGCATCTACTAATATTACTCCACACATCGACCGCTATCCAGCATGCATCTAGTGTATTAAGTTCATGAAAAAATGGACTAATGCAATAAGAATGATGACATGATGTAGATAAGATCTATTTATGTAGAAATAGACCCTGTCATGTTATCCTTAATAGAAACGATACATACGTGTCGGTTCCCCTTTTGTCACTGGGATCAAGCACCGTAAGATCGAACCCAGCAAAAAGCACCTCTTCCCAATGCAAGATAAATAGATCAAGTTGGCCAAACAAAACCCAAATATCGGAGAAGAAATACGAGGCTATAAGCAATCATGCATATAAGAGATCAAAGAAGACTCAAATAACTTTCATGGATAAAAAGATAGATCTTATCATATACTCAAAGTTCATCGGATCCCAACGAACACACAGCAAAAAAGAGTTACATCATATGGATCTCCAAGAGACCATTGTATTGAGAATCAAAAGAGAGAGAGGAGGCCATCTAGCTACTAACTACGGACCCTTAGGTCTACAAAGAACTACTCACGCATCATCAGAGAGGCACCAATGGACATGATGAACCCCTATGTGATGGTGTCTAGATTGGATATGGTGGTTCTGGAAATTGCGGAGGCTGGAATTGATTTTCGTCGACTCGCCTAGGGTTTCTGGAATATTAGGGTATTTATAGAGCAAAGAGGTAGTTCGCGAGGCCACCGAGGTGGCACAACCCACCACGGCGCACGTGTGCCTCCAAGCGTGCACTGGTGTCTTATGCTCACCTCGGGCTCCCTCTTCGATACTTCTTTGGCCCACTGGATGTCTTCTGGTCCAAAAAAATCCACAAAAAATTTCGCTGCATTTGAACTCCGTTTGGTATTGATTTCCTGCGATGTAAAAAACATGCAGAAAATAGCAACTGGCACTGGGCACTATGTCAATAGGTTAGTACCAAAAATGATATAAAATGATTGTAAAACATATAAGAATGATAATATAACAGCATTGAACAATCACAGACCCTTTACGGGGAAGGGTACGAGGAACCGCTCGCTAGTCCGGAGGAAGGCCCCGCCGGGCTGCTCCCCAAGCTTGCCACGTCGCTCGAGGGCATTGTCGCTGGTGTGGGCCCCATGGTGGAGGGGGAAGCTCGCGCGCTT
This sequence comes from Triticum aestivum, assembly GCF_018294505.1. NCBI lineage: Eukaryota > Viridiplantae > Streptophyta > Magnoliopsida > Poales > Poaceae > Triticum > Triticum aestivum. The sequence continues at coordinate 153,065,599 of NC_057805.1, forward strand.
TTTACCTCGACCGTGACACGCATCTTCAGCCACCTCCACCTTCGGGACCCAAGCTTCGACCTTGGCGTGCTACTCGAACCTGTGGCCCCTGAGTTCCACGACGCTGCCGCCAAGGCCGTGGGGAAGCAGGTGGAGGCCCTGCTAAGTTCCTCTGCGTCGACCCCATGACCGGAGCCGGTGGCGAGGACAGCGGCGACGTTGTGGACGACCCCCCCCCCCCCCCCGGGGCGAGCAACGACGACGTCCAAGGCTGAAGAAGAGGTCCGAAGGCGGCGCTTCCTCCCGTTTTAATCCTGTAACATTTACCGTGCCTCGTGGAGGTGTGAGAACTTCTGCTTTGAGTTTTAAGAGACAATATGTTTTGTAATAATTTTCTAGGATTTCGCGATTTCCTTTAAGTTTGCTTTAGTGTTTTGCGTCGGCAGGGCCCGGCCCCGCGCATACCTAATCCGCCGTTGGGCCGTCCGGATCACCAGGACAAGACCAAGGGGTGAGGGGCTACGTGACCAATGAGGCCCCTGATTTGCGATGCTCAGGGGTCCCCCTTGAGGTATGAACAGCCCCCGGGAAGGAGACGTGAGTGTCGTTTTTACCGTTCTGCGTCGGCAGGGCCCGGGCCCGCGCATACCTCAGCCGCCGTTGGAGCGTCCGGATCACCACGACGAGACCAGGGGGTGAGGGGCTACGTGACCAGTGAGGCCCCTGAGTCACGATGCTCAGGGGTCCCCCTTGACGTAAGAACAGCTCTCCATACCTTTCCTAAACGGGCTTTCGCTCGGGAGGGACGCGCGAAGACCAGGTCCGAGGGACCTGGTGAGGTGGTATACGCCAGCCGTGACCTGAGCGTAGCCCCCATGTCCAGCCCCCTCGCGTGACCGTCCTGAGGGAAAAGCGGTGCGGTGAGGCTGAGCAGCGAACCTGGTGGCTCTCCTGAGGTTACTGTGGCCGCTAGGTTGCCCTCAGTTTTTTATTCACCAGCGCGGAGCATGGTGCTTCCGCTCTTGCACGGGCATAGCCGCTCCTCGACCGTGTCGTCCGCCAGCGCGGAGCATGGGGCTTCTACTAGTGCGTGGGTGGAAGCTCCCTCTGAGGGGAGACTCCGGGGTGTGTACAGCCCCGTCCTGGCACGTGGCTTGCACGGCAAGATTGGAGGAGGTGTGTATGGGCACTCGTGAGCCAGCGCGGGACTCACGAGGCCCTACCTCAAGGCGGGTTGCTACTGAATTTGGTTTGGAACATTTGCAAGGGTCCTGCGAGATGGATAGGTAGCCTGCACCAAGTGAGTCTCCTCAGGATATCGCATGAGAAGGCCAAACACCAATTGTCGGATCACGGGTTCCGGCAAAACCCTTAAGGTTCGAACTCTGGGGTGCGCCCGAAGTTCTTTCCCTCCTACCGATCCACGCCCTAGCTTGCTAAGATCTCGCGGACGAACTCGGCGAACTCACAGCACAAGAGACACAAGATTTATACTGGTTCGGGCCACCGTTGTGGTGTAATACCCTACTCGAGTGTGGTGGTGGTGGATTGCCTCTTGGGCTGATGATGAACAGTAAAAGGGGAAGAACAGCCTCCTGAGGTTGAGGAGTTCTTGTGCTTGGTGTGTGGCTAAGGATCAGATGAGATGCCTCTGAATGAGTTATCCCCTACGGTGGTGGCTAGTCCTACTTATATAGGCCCTGGTCCTCTCCCCAAATATTGAGCGGGAAGGGAGCCAACAACGGCCAATTTGAAAGGGGACAGCTAGTACAGCTTATCCTGACAAAAGCGGTCTTCGCCTGCAAAAGGCTCTGGTGGTGACACCGCCTTGGGCTCCATGGTGACCACCATCTTGCCGTCCTGCTGGTCTTGGTATCATTGCACTGATATGGAAACATTTGCTTGATGCCTCGGTACTCCGTGCATGCGCTTGCCTCCTTTGTACCAAAGAGGAAACAAGGACGCTGCGCGCGCTGGCGCCCGCCTAGCGCCTACCTGATCTTTGTCGTCATGGCTCACGTCACGAGAACCTCGCGAGGTTTGCCTTGCCTTGATATCTCCGCCCCTGACAAGCCAACCTGGTGAGGCCGCTCCTGAGGAGGCCTTGTGTCGTCCGCCTCGTGAGGCTTGGCCCCTCACGAGGGTCTTGAATGCCTTGTTGATGAAGATGGGTCGTACAGGCCTGCTAGCACAGCCACGCCGTGGGCCGCAGGCATGCAAGTCTAGGGACCCCCGTTCCCAGAACACCGACAGTAGCCCCCGGGCCCAAGGCGTGCTCGGGCTTGGCTTCGAGGCGAAGCTAAGGGTCAAGTGCGGAGCGCTGTGGGCCCCGAAAGCCTGCGGCCTTGGTCGACGCATGGCGGTTGATTGGACGTGGGCGTCTCCGCTTCCCCACGCTACCTCGGCAACTGCCCGACTTGACAGGTCCCTGCAACATGCAAGGGAAAACCATCATTACCTGTGATTGTGGGAGGTGGCGGTTGGCCTTCTCCCGCTATTAATGGGGAGGGGGCACAACCCCCGTCGCCCATCTCTTCCCAGTCCGCTTGCTTCTTCCTCCTTGCTCCTCTGCTAGCAACAATGGCACCGTCGAAGAGGTTCTCTGCCGCGGAGAAGGGGAAGGCCCCCTGCGAGTGACCGGCTCCCCTGTGCCCGAGCGTGGACGCGGCCGGCCCCGTAGACACACCGCGACCCCCGCCGCGGCCCCCCGCTCCCATGGTGGCACCGCTGCGCGTGGCAGGGGTCGCTCCGGTCGCGGCAGCCCCGTCGATGAAGGGAGACGCACCGTGGTTGTGCGGCCTCCCCGGCCGCGCTTCCACTCGGCTGAGGTGCTGCCGGAGTTCGTTGTCTGGTCGGAGGATCCGGCCGGCAACTGGCTTCAGCTTCCGTGCTTCTTTGCCGACGAGCTGCTGGCCTCCGGTCTAGGTGGGCTCTGGCTGCAGGCGGACGGTTGCTGCAGCAGGGCTTCTTGGGTTGTGGTCGAGGTCTCCATCGCGGGCAACATAGCTCTGGCCCATGGTTGGCAGACGTTCGCCCGCGCGCGCGGCCTGGGCAGGCGGTGCACCCTCCACTTCAAGTACGACAGTGATGCGACCCTCTACGTGAGGGTGTTTGGGGAAGATGGTCACCGCGCTGGGTGCTGCCCCGAGGTGAACGACGGTGAGGAGGTGCTCGGCCTTGGCGACGGCCGCGACGAGGGCGAGGGCGACCCCGCCGGCCGCGCCTCGTCCAGCTACGGTGGCTCTTCTCTCGGCGACAGCTCCAGCAGCGGCGGCTACGACCAGCCACCGCGCTCGCTTCGAAGGTGGTAGCGGCTCGTCTCGTCACCGCGCCTCCGTGAAGCGCGAGGAGGGATCTGGCTAAGCTCGGGACGTCGCCAGGGGCCTGCCCCCATGGACCGCTGCAGGGCGAGCGCCGCTTTTGTTTTGTACTTCTTTTCCTTCCTGCATCAAGAATGAAACTATTATGGGCCCGGAGGGGCGTGTCTCGAACTATGATTCCTCAATCATTATGCTATGCTTGTTGTTTCCGTGCTGTGTCGTTATTTTGTACAGAGATAACTTAGCTTGGCGAGTTCGGGGCAGCCTCCTCTTCACGAGGCACTTGTTTCCTCATGCCCGCCTTGACTTAGTGGTCGCTCAGGAACTGCAGAAAATTCGTTAGGAAGCTCGCTAGGAGACTTATCGTTCACCCAAGACTAGATCCAGCGCTTCGTATCGCGGTACCCGAGGGGCATGGATTAGGAAAGATGCACCAGCTTGTGGGCTCGAATGAGGGTGCCTCGCGAGAAAGTAGACAGAAGGCAGAGAGAAGGAAAAGCGCTCGCGAGGGCACCTGCCTAGCCCCCTCGCGAGGTATGCGAGAGAGAGAACGCAAGTGAACTGAAGTCAGAAACAGCGGCAAAAGGCAACGGAACCAAATCAGCAAGGAACACTAGAAGCAAACTTCGATTGAAAGAAGGGGAGCCAACTACGGAAAGGAAATGAAAAAGCCGCGTCCGGCACCTAGTCTAGTCTTCAAGTCTTCTCACCAGTGCGGAGCTAATTGCTGCCACTAAGACGTGGGAGGGAGCCCCCGAGGCCCGAGGGCTGCACTCCTGAGACTCCGGGGCGTGTACAGCCCCACTCATTATTACGTGAGAGTGTCACGGGAGGCAATTATTCACAGGCACCGGGCCTTCTTCACAGGCACTGGGCCTTGCTTCATGTGTAGAACTTCCGGAGGTGCTGGATGTTCCAGGCATTCTGGATGGGTACCCTGTCCTGCGTCTCCAGGCGCGCGGCGCACGGCCTGGAGACATGGACGACCTTGAACGGGCCCTCCCACATAGGTGAGAGCTTGTGTCGCCCTTCCCTGGAGAGGACCCGCCTTAGGACGAGGTCGCCCGCCTCGAGCATCCTGGAGTGGATGTCGCGGCAGTGGTATCGCCGCAGCGCCTGCTGGTACCTTGCCGCCCTCGGTGTAGCTTCGCGGCGTCGTTCCTCCCCCAGCATGAGGTCCATCCGCCGCGTGGCATCCTGCTGCATTTCATCAAACGCCAGGACCCGTGCGGAGCGATGCTTGACTTCCTGAGGGAGGACCACTTCGGCTCCGTAGACGAGGAAGAACGGGGTCTCGCCTGTCGGCTTGGTGGCGGTGGTGCGAATGGACCACAACACGGACTGGAGCTCGTCGTGCCAGCCCCTGCGGCAGGCCTCGAGCTTCTTCTTGAAGGTCCTGGTCTTGAGGCCCCTCAGGACCTCTGCGTTGGCGCGTTCGTCCTGACCATTGCTCCTGGGGTGCGCCACCGAAGCATAGCAGATCTGCGTTCCAAGGTTAGCACAGTATGTTTTGAAGAGGTTACTAGTGAACTGCAAGCCGTTGTCGGTGATGATGCGGTTGGGGACCCCGAAGCGGCTCACGAGACCCTTGATGAACTTGACTGCAGAGCCAGCGGGGATCGTGCGGACGGCTTCCACCTCCGCCCACTTGGTGAACTTGTCAACGGCAACGTAGAGGTAGCGGTAGCCCCAGGCGCTCGAGGGAACGGGCCCAAGATATCCAGCCCCCAGACCGCGAACGGCCACGTGAGCGGGATGGTCTGGAGGAACTGAGCTGGCTGGTGGATCTGCTTGGCGTGGAACTGGCAGGCTTCACAGGACTTCACCAGCTCGGCCGCGTCGTTGAGCGCCATGGGCCAGTAGAATCCTCTCCAGAATACCTTGCCGACGAGGGTCCGTGATGACGAGTGGTGCCCGCAGTCCCCACCGTGTATGTCAGTTAGCAACTCCTTCCCCTGGTCTCTAGAAATGCAATGCAGTGAAACATCATTCGGTCGCTTCCTGTACAACTCACCGTCCTGGATGCAGTATGCCGTGGCGTGCCGGGCCATGCGCTCTGCGTCCTCCTCCTTCTCCGGCAGCGCCCCTTGCATCAGATATTCCTTGAATTCCTTGGTCCAGCATCCCTCCTGGGGCTCGAACGCCAAGAGTAGGCGTGCTCCCGAAGTCGGGCCACAGGCTGGGACTCCTGTGGTAGGCGGCTATGAGAGCTCCTCCCGAGGCTGAGCTGTTCTCGAAAGTGGTGGTGTTGCTGACGGCTTGAAGAGCCGCTCCTCGAAGACGCCGGGCTCTTGGGGCTACTGCTTGGATGCCCTCTTGGCAATGTCGTCAGCTTCCTTGTTGGTGCCCCGGAGCACGTGCTGCAACTCCAGGCCCAGGAACTGCTTCTCCATCTTGCACACCTCTGTGAGGTATGCCTCCATGTGCTCGTCCTTCGGCTCGGATATCTTGTTGGAGAAGTTGACAAGGAGCTGTGAGTCGCCGCTAACGGTGAGGCGCTTCACCCCCAGAGCTGCCGCGGCTTTCAGGCCAGCTATGAGGCCTTCGTATTCTGCGATGTTCTTGGAGACCTTCTCGCCCTGCTGGAAGCAGAGCTGTACAGCGTAGTAGAGCTTGTCTTGAGTGGGCGAGACGAGTACTGCTCCAGCCCCCGCGCCCTGGTGCGTGAAGGCCCCATCGAAATACATGACCCAGTCGTCGGGCGCCTCACTTCCCGGCGAGGTGGACCGGTCCTCTCCTACTTCCAGCGTCGGGGCATCCATCCATTCTGCCACGAAATTAGCAAGTGCAGCTCCCTTGATGACCCTGGTAGTGCTGAACTCCAACTGGAATGCCTGCAGCTCGATGTTCCACTCAGTGACCCTTCCAGCAGAATTGGGGCTCCTGAGCACTCTCTCGAAAGAGTAGACTGAGACGACCTTGATGGGGTGGCCCTGGAAGTAGTGCCGCAACTTGCGCGAGGCCACCAAGAGCGCGAGAAGGAGCTTTTGGGGCATGGGGTGTCATGCCCTTGCGTCTCGCAACACCATGCTGACGAAGTACACCAGGTGCTCGACGAGGGCTGGCGCGTCGGTGAGGCTCGTGTCTTGCGGAAGCTAGGACGTCTCCTGAGGTGGTGGAACTCCTGACGCCTGATCGCTTGCGGGAATCTCGGCGACGTCGTCCTGCCGAGCTTGGTCTTCTATTGATGCTGCTATGGCTCTTTCTGCGCCTTCCTGATCTTGCGTCATCCCAGTTGGCGGCATAGCTTGGCGCGGCGCGCCCTTGGCTTGGAGGTCCTCCCGAACCGCCACCAGCGCCACGCTGGCGGAATACGGAGTGGCGGCTAGATGGAGTACTAGAGGCTCGAGAGGTCGTGGCGCCACCATCACCGGAAGGCTGGTCAGGTATCTCTTGAGGTCTTGAAAAGCTCAGTCGGCCTCCGGGGTCCACTCGAATGGGCCCTTCTTCTTCATCAGCTTGAAGAAGGGTATGGCGCGCTCTCCCAGTTTGGAGATGAAGCGTCCCGACGTAGTTACCCGACCAGCCAGCTTCTGCATTTCCTTGAGGGTCTGCGGTGGGCTCATGTCCTCAATGGCCTTGATCTTTTCCGGGTTAGCCTCGATCCCTCTGTGGGACAAGAGGAATCCCAGCAGCTTGCCGGAAGGGACACCGAACACGCACTTTTCTGGATTAAGTCGCAAGTTCACTTGGCGCAGGCTCGCGAAGGTCTCCTCCAGATCTTGGATCAGGGTTTTTGCCTCCCGAGACTTCACCATAATGTCGTCGACGTAGGCCTCCGTGTTTCTCCTGAGCTGCCGTCCTAAGGCGATGTGCATCAACCACTGAAAGGTCACGCCCACATTGCACAGTCCGAAGGGCATGCAGGTGTAGCAGTACACCCCACACGGGGTCAGGAAGGCTGTCTTCTCTACATCTTCTACCGCCATCTTGATCTGGTGATACCCTGAGAACGCATCCAGGAAGCACAGCAGGTCGCACTCGGCGGTAGAGTCAACGATCTGGTCAATGCGTGGGAGCGGGAACGGATCTTGGGGGCAGGCCTTGTTGAGGTTGGTGAAGTCGACGCACATTCGCTCCTTTCCGCCTTTCTTCGGCACTACGACGAGGTTCGCCAGCCATTCGGAGTACCGAACCTCGCGAATGGTGCCCGCCGCCTCCAACTTGCGGGTTTCTTGGATGATGAAGGCCTTCTTCTCCGTGTACTGATGTCTCGCCCGCTGCTTCACCGGGCGTACATTGGGGCACACTCTCAAGTGATGTTGAATCACTTCTCTCGGGACCCCCACCAGCTGCTTGGGCTCCCATGCGAATATCTCCTTGTTTGCACGCAAGAACTTCACCAACGCTTCCTCTTAGCCTGGGCCGAGGTCGGCGCCTATGGTGAAGGTGGCTCCCGAGGATCCGTCTTCATCGACTGGCACCTGCTTGGTTTCCGCCTTGTCTTCGGTGAATAGTTGCTTATTCTTGGTTGGTGCCGCTCCCTCGGGCTCGGAGGTGCCTGCGTCGGCGGGCTGCGCCACCGCGGCGGTCTTGAAGGCAAGCTTGAGCGCTGCCAGGGCCTCCTTGGCATCCCCCTTGATGGTGAGGACGCCCTTGCTTTCAGGCATCTTCATGGGGTTGTAGGCCGGATGGGCTGCTGCCATGAACTGGGCCAGTGCTGGGTACCCGAGGATGGCATTGTACGTAAGGCCGATGCGGGCGATGTCGAAGTCGACCAGTTCAGTGCGGTAGTTGTCGCGCGTGCCGAAGGTGACGGGGAGGCGGATCTGCCCCAAGGAGTTGGCGGTGCCGCCGCCAACTCCTGAGAAAGGCTTGTTGAGGCTGAGCCGCTCGAGCGGCACATGAAGAAGGCTGAAGGCCTCCACGGAGAGCACGTTGAGGCCGGCGCCGCCGTCGATGAGGGTCTTGGTGACGGCCACGTTGCAGATGGTGGGCATGCAGAGCATCGGGAGCATACCCGAGCCGGCGGTGGTGACGGGGTGGTCTTCTGAGTCGAAGGTGAGGTCGGCTTTGGGCGCAGCCCGGCGGAGCCCCCGAGCGCTTGGAGGCCGCGCCGATCTGGCGAAGGAATGGCTTGACATGGCGATCTGAAGGCGGCGCTTGAGAGCTGCCTAGCAGGGCCGCGACCGCGTGGTGCGCTGGCGCCGCGTAGCGCGCAATGAAGAGGTCGCGCAGCTCCTCCCAAGATGCCACCGTGGATCCGGGGAGGTTGAGCAGCCAGGCGCGCGGCGCGCCGGTGAGGGCCATGGGAGACCAGTTGGCCATGGCCTTGTCGTCACCCCCAGCCTCGAGGACAGCCTCCTCGTACGCCAGGAGGAAAGCTGTCGGGTCCACCGCGCCGTCGTAGCGCGGCGGCATCTCCGGCTTGAACTTGGGTGGCCACTGCACCCGCCGTAAGGCGGGGGGCAGGGCTCGGAGCCCCCCGGCCCGCCTGATCTTAACCGTCATGGCTCACGTCACGAGAACCTCGCGAGGTTTGCCTTGCCTTGATCTCTCCGCCCCTCACGAGCCAACCTGGTGAGGCCGCTCCTGAGGAGGACTTGTGTCGTCCGCCTCGCGAGGCTTGGCCCCTCGCGAGGGTCTTGAATGCCTTGTTGATGAAGATGCACCGTACAGTACTGCTAGCACAGCCACACCATGGGCCGCAGGCAGGCAAGTCTGGGGACCCCCGTTTACAGAACGCCGACACCAATAACCCTAGGAGGTGACGTGAATGGGGCCGGCCCGCCAGATAGAGCTCAGCCGTTGGGTCAGTTGACACTGTAGGGACGGACCCGAGCACAGACGCCGTGCCTAGTCTTCTCATGCGAAAATCCTAAATAAATACAACCGGCGCGTGGCTCCCGCACCGGTGAGGCACCGGGTCGTGCGCCCTAACTTACCCGCTCTTGATTATCTCATCCGAGAACAAGGCACCAAGGACCATGGGAGGTGACGTGCACGGGAGCTGGCCCGCGAGACAGAGCTCAACCACTTGGGTTTAGCGATGCTACAAGGACGGACCTCGGCACAGATGTCGTGCAAGTCCTTAATCATGAGGCGGTTGCGGGCGGGTTTGCAAGGGCGTACCATGTTCATGGCGACGAAGCACCGGACAGGCAGGTGATGACATAAAGCAACTCATGAAAGGGTAAGGTCAATTCTGATATATGCGAAAAACGATACATGTCGCGGGGACGGACCCATACGACTTGAGGATAATGCAGCCCGAGGAATGCCCCCAACTAAACAAACCAAAACGTGTCACCTGGCACCGTTGTTGAAAAAGTGTTGGAGTAGCTGAAGACGTGTGCCTCAGAAGTCATTCCTCACGAGCCGTCCAGCTCCCGAAACTCATGAGGCTCCGGAGGCCTGGGGGGCTCACGAGGGCTCGTCACCTCCTCCATCTGGACCGCCTCGTGCCTGGCCTCGTGAGCCTCCAGGACGGCCCGCATGTGGCGCTGGTGCGCAGTGGCAATGCTCGGTAGGCCGAAAGGCATGCGAACATAGCTGTGAGGGGGGCCCTCGCACCGGCCTACGTGGGACGGTCAGAAGAGCTCCTGAGACATGGCTCTATTGAGCCCTGGGATGTTGACGCAGGTGCGCAGCTCGCTGCCCTCCCCAGGGGAGGGAGTTGCGGCGGGTGGAGCGAGGCGACGCTTGCCCCGCATGGCTCTCGCTTCCTGAAGCTCTTCGATTGCCTTGGTAATGAACTCCTGAGCGCCTGGCGCCTCGCCCCCTGTGCTCTTCTCGCGGAAGCGCGCGTTGAAGCACGCCTCCACATGGTCCCCGAACGCCTACCTCGTGATGCTGGCCAGGCCGGAGGCCCTCCAGAGGAGAGCCCCCAAGCCCAACCTGAGAGGGGCACCGGGCGCGCCTTCCTATGTGGGAGGGGAAGGTGCCCCATCAGTGGGCGCGAGACCTGAGGCACGATCGTCAGACATCCCATCCTCCTGAGATCCTCGGCGGAGCAGCTGCTTCTTCTTCTTGGCAATGACCTCCGGGGGTAGACGATGCCTTCGTCATCCGGGTTCTCGACCGACGCAGCCTGGTAGGCGCGCTCAAGGGAGCACACCGCATCCTTTTTGTCGCTAGCGACCGTGATGATGCCGCCGCTCCCCGGCATCTTGAGGACATTGTAGTCGTGGTGAGCTGCAGCCATGAACTTGGCTAGAGTTGGATATCCAAGGATGGCGTTGTACGGGAGGCGAATGTGGGCGACGTCAAAGTCGACGAGCTCAGTGTGGTAGTTGTCGCGCTTGCCGAAGGTGATGGGGAGGCGGGTCTGCCCTATGGGGACAGTGGAGCCGTCAGTCACCCCCGAGAAGGGACTGGTAGGCTAGAGTTAGTCGTACGGCACCTGGAGCGTGTTGAACATCTTGACGGAGAGAATGTTGAGCCCCCGCCGCCATCGATAAATGTCTTAGTGACGATGACGTTGCTGATGGTAGGCGAGCAGAGCATCGGGAGCACGCCGGTAGTGGCCGCGCACTTTAGCTGCTCAGTAGAGTCGATGGTGATGGCGTACTTGGACCACCATAGCGGATGCATTGCCTCAAGCTTGGGGAGGGCCGCATTCACCTCGCGAGCGAACTGCTTAAAGATGCGATGGGAGGCGGGGGCATGAGCGCCGCCTAGGATGCAAGCAATAGCACGAGGCTCTTGGAAGCCCCCAGCCCCATCATCTTGGTGGTGGTCGTCGTTCCTCCTTGGTGGTGGCAGCAGCGGAGGAAGGCCAGCATTGCCCTGAGGGCAGTTCTCACGAGGTTCATCCCTCCAGGGGCCTTGCAAGGTTGGCCCTGCCAGCGATCCTCACGAGGCTGATCGTGCCAGTCCTGGCGGGGGTCGTGGTTGTCCCAGCGTCCCCCACCTCGGCCTCCACCTCGTCCATACCCGTGGTCGTTGCGCTCGGGGCACCGGCCAAGGTGCCCATCTCGAATGGCCCTGAGCTCTTGGCAGTCATTGGTGTTGTGGTTGTGCACATCGTGGAAGATGCAGAACGGACGGCTGCCCTTGGAGGACTCTGGGTGGTCGCAGCCGCGCTTCATCTCAAGTTCGGCCGCGAGCACAGCTGGGCCCTTGCGCTTCACATCCTTGGCCTTGGCCTTCTTGTCCTCTGGATCGGCCTCCGGGAGCTCAAGGAGGGAGAGGCGACCTTCCTCGGCCCTCGCACACCTGGTTGCCATGTTGAACATCTTCAGAGCCGAGCACAGGTCCTCGTGTATGGCGAGCTCTTCCTTCATCTTGACATCTCGGACGCCATCAGTGAACGCTGAAATGATGGCCTCATCCGACACCTTAGGGATCTTGAGACGAACGTTGGTGAAGCGCTAGATGTATTTGTGTTCGCACATGAACACGTCATCGTGTACCTCCAATGCTGAGGGTGATGCACCGCAGCTCACGTCGAATGCGACCCGGCCGGAAGCGTGGTACGCAAGCAATCCGGCAGGTGCTTTTGTAGAGCCGAAACCCCACACGCCCGGGAGGGACCCCGTCAGGGCGCACGGCGGCTATGGTCTTTCCTAGGTCGAACTGATCGCCCCTAGCGCCTCGAGGTCCGCCGCCCTGCAAACGAAGAACGAACGAAGAACGAGGAAGAAGAAGAACAAGGGAGAGAGATAAAAGTAAAGGTAAAAGTGGTAGATGATTTGTTCGATTATGTGTCGTTTTCAATAGGCCGTCACCCCTAACATATATAAGAGGCAGCTGGACTTCCCTTACAAGTAAAGGATTCATCTAGGCTTACCTTACAAGAAAATTACATCAATTCACGTCATACATTCCTAGTTTCAGTCCAACTCGGATTCAGCCCGAATCTGTCTCATACTTTTGTTCTGCTTCTTCCGCGGGCCGTAGAAATCGCATACTAACTCGGATGGAGTCGAGTTCAACATCAAACTTATCAACCTCGATGATCTTCATAATACAACGTGGGTCACTTCTCCTTTTAAGGCCATCTTCATGAATTTTAGGTCCCATCTTTAAATGTGGGTCGGATTCAATTATGTAGTTTTCTGAACTGTTTGAGTCTTGTAACAACTCTGCAGGCCGTATACTATCTCCGACGATGATGACTCCAAAAGCAAACTTGACTGCTTCGACTATACACACAACTTCCATGTATAACACTTTTCCATCCGAGGTCATCTAAATAACCTTTCGAGCCCATCTCCAACTTCTGGTCGGATTGACTTTGACAGCCTCCACTTTCCCGGCAAGCTTTCCATGCCGGCAAGGTTTCCACCCCAGCAAGCTTTCCAGATTGGGAAGGTTTCCAGGCCGGCAAGCTTTCACACCGGGAAGGTTTTCACCTGGCAAGCTTTCACACCAGCAAGCTTCTAGGCAAGGTTTCACCCCGGCAAGCTTTTCGCGCCAGCAAGCTTTCCGCGCCGGCAAGCTATTCATTGTGCCGGCAGGCTTTTTACTCAGCCGGCCAGCTTCATTCAGCCGGCAAAGGAAGAATAACTCACGCGACTCATCAGACATCACCTAGGTGGGTGTCTGGTCCCTCACGTCACTTTTTCACTCAGGACCGGTCCGCAAAGTATTGCCTCTAACTTTTGCATATGAACTTGGATTGAGACGATTTCTATATCAAAATCGATCGTTTCGACAAGACGAAGACAATTCGTCTAGATAATTTTTCCATATGAGGCCGTCTTGGGGGCGTAATCAGCCGAATAGTATTCTGAATACAGAATCTCAGTACTTCGAACACAACTTCGGCCTTACAGATGAGATCGGATGGCTATGGCCCAAATATCAAAGTTTCTCCTTCTGAAGATACAAAACTTTCGCACTCTAAGCACTTTTTTATTTGAGACCATCTTAATTGTGTTTTTGACCATGCCAAAATCTGGTGTTAACACATGCCCCCCTGTTTTCCGGTAAAGGTTGTGTGCCGAAAAATCACTTGCACATATCTTGTTCTAAGGACGATGTCAACACTCCATCGGCCATTTATTTTTCTCAGGACGATAATCAGGTATTGGCCATGTTTGTGCTAAGGGCGATAATCATATATCAGCCATTGCCTACTTAGGCTTCTTGCCACACACTTGGGTGATATTTCTTCAAGTACTTGCCATTGAGAGCTCGAGGTAACAGTGCCCCTTGCACGGATTCCACCATATAAGAGTTTCCGGGGACTACTCTTGTAACCCTAAAAGGACCTTCCCAACTCGGAGACCACTTCCCGAATTTTCTATCTCTTGAACCAATCAGTAGAATCACTTTCCAGACAAGATCACCAACTTGAAAATTCTTCAATTTAACTCTCTTATTGTAAGCTCTTGCTGCCCTCAACTTGTCTCTCTCTATGGCCATCAAATCAGCCAAACCTTTATCGGCAACCACTACAGGAATCAGCTACTTTGCCGTCCGCCAAGGCAAACAGCAAAGGCATGGATGGCGGACGCAAAGGCCTTTGCCGTCTGCCGCGGATGGCAAAAGGCTCCGACAAAGATAGGATCGGTAAAGACATACTTTGTCGTCTGCTTTCTGAAGCGGACGGCAAAGGGGCCTTTGCCATCAGCGGCTGACGGCAAAGAAAGTAGACGGCAATAAATTCGATGTTAGTTCGTTAGGTGGCTAACGGCAGTCTTTGCCATCAGCGGCTGACGGCAAAGAGTATCAGGCCTTTGCCGTCGGCCAAATGACGTCAGTTGGACGTCACTGCCCACCAAGGCTTTGCCGTCTGCCACTGTAGGCAAAGGCTTTGCCGTCCGCCACTGTAGGCAAACTGACCAAATGGGTCAGCTTCCAGGAAACACAGGTGGCTGCCATGTGGCTTCTTTGCCGTCCGCGGCGGACGACAAAGAGCCCTTTGCTGTCGGTGGCAGACGGCAAAGAGCCTGCATTGCCTCTTTTTCTGTTTTTTTTAATCCAACAATTTTCACAGCAAATATATATGACATATATATATATATATATATATATATATATATATATATATTTCACAGGGCTATTTCACAGCAAACATATGACATATCCAGCACATATATATATATATATATATATATATATATAAGTTTCATCGTGCATACATATATAGTTCCATCCATTCATACATAGCAAGTTGCACATACACATTGTTCCATCCATACATATTACAATGCAAAGTTTCATCAAGATAGAAAGTTCCATCATAGCAAGCTAGAAGAATACTAGAAGAGAATGAAAGAAAAAGCAAGCACTCCATCATAGCAAGCTAGCTTCCGTGAAGTGAATGAAATCTGCAAAATGGCAAATAAGAAAGTTAGAAAAAGGTGACTAGAAGAAGAAGACTAGAAGAAGAAGTATATGTCATTTATGAGCTAACTTAGGCGAAATGGATAACTTAGGTGAAATGGATCATTTATGAGCTAACTTAGGTGAAATGGATCGTTTGTGAGCTAACTTAGGTGAAATGGATCGTTTATGAGCTAACTTAGGTGAAATGGATCGTTTCTGAGCTAATTTAGGTGAAATGGATTGTTTGTGAGCTAACTTAGGTGAAATGGATCTTTTATGAGCTAATTTAGGTGAAATGGATCGTTCGTGAGCTAACTTAGGTGAAATGGGCCATTTATGAGCTAACCTAGGTGAAATGGATCGTTTATGAGCTAACTTAGGTAAAATGCATCATTTTAGAGCTAACCTAGGTAAGATGGGTCATTTTGGAGTTAACCTAGGTAAAATGGGTCATTTTAGAGCCAACTAAGGTAAAATGGGTCATTTTAGAGCTAACCTAGGTAAAATGGGTCAATTTTTAGCTAACTAAGGTAAAATGGGTCATTTTAGAGCTAACTTAGGTAAAATGGATTGTTTTGGAGGTAACTTAGGTAAAATGGATTGTTTTGGAGGTCAGTAAGCTTATTAAGTCATTTTGGAGGAAATAAAGCTAAGTCTAGGTCTTTATGCATTTGTTAAGCAAAACACTAGAGAAACTTACCGTGATCATGGAGGTGTAGGAGCCGGCTGGCTCGTGCCGGTAGCTGGATAAGGATCGTGCGATGCTTGTCTAGAGTTACGCTGCACCAAAGATCATTTCCAATGTCTCGTTAACATGATGACACGCAAATGTGAAGACTAGCAAGTAATGTCCATTCAAATTAAACTCACCGTGGTCCCAGGAGCAATCTCTGGCATCGATGGAGTGGTCTGACCGGATTTCTCGCACACAGACTACACATTTGGTTTTGACGACTCAGTCATACTAGTTAGTAATGAGACAAACACTACATGAATGTTTTGGCTAATCTGCAGAAGAAACTTACCACAAGGAGCTCGTACATGGCCCTTGCCTGCATGTCATTCCGTGCCCTCTCCTCCTCCAACATCTTTGTCGTCCTCTCCTCCAACTCCCGCTGCCTCTCCGCCGCCTCCGCCAGAAGTTTCTCCATTCTATCTCTCTCACTCTGTATAGCAGCCTGCAACACCACTCCTCGTTAGCATTTGTAATCATTGATGGAGGCACACACAATGTAATGGAGAAAGATATTTGAGTACGTATAACTAACCTTGAAGGCGAGTTGGAATGGTCGTTCAAGAGGCCTTATCTCAGGAGCGGAGCTCGACTGGCGCGCCTTGATCTCCGGGAGAGTTCTAGGACAACGGATAAGTCCATCTACAATGGCTATCGAGCCATGGGACCTCCCGCCACCAGCTATCATCACCAGCTCTGGATCAATGGGACCCTGGCTCAGGTTAAAGTCCTCCCCTTTCCTCGCCTTCCCCTGATCTCTATATTTCACGAGCTTGTCGTGGGAGGAGATGTTGGTGAAGTTGTTTGCATCATCGAGGTCAGACGGAGAGAATGTCTTGACTTTCTTGTAAGAGGCAGTATGGGCCATGGCATAGAGGTCGTACACCTCTGGCACCTTATCCGCCTTATTGTAGCGTGACTGAAAGAGAGAAACAAAGTAAATTAGTAATTAAAGGGCTCAAGCTAGCATGATGAATGAATTGCATGAATCATGAAGCAAACCACATACCCAGTTCAGCCCGAACTGATATAAGTTGGAGCTGCCTTGATGGTGTGGCACACCTTCCATTTGGGCACGTTTGTCCATGGCCTCGTTGTGGACGGCTAGCCATTCTTTTGAGCACCACTCATTGACCAACACCTCCCAACAATCCATCCGATCCGCACACCATCTCGGAGGCGCCTAAGTTAGCAAATAGAAACTTGAGCGCTACGGCTATGAATTACTAAATGAAAGGAAGTAAGTACAAGGCCTTAGGAATTACCTTCATGTACTGCTCCTTACTCAGGAACTTCTCGCGGCACATCGGCTTGGTCTTCTTTATACCACGCAAGGCATAGTAGTCTCGAAAAGACTGCACCCGAGCCTCGTGCCGTAAGTTCTGTAGTAGGCGCTTGCAGACGTTATCGATAACATTTGCCGCCTCCTCCTTGTATCCCTCCTCACACCTGTAGAATGTCTGCAATCAAATGAGACAATATTGATTAGTACAATTAATAACTAGCTAGTTGAAGATTTTAATTGTGTAAAGGAGAAATTACCAGAACTTTTTGATCACCACGTCTGCCCTCGTGTCGCACAAGACACTGTCGATAATCTCACCAGGCGGGGCCGGGGCAGCCAAGTAGTGCTCCTAGCTCAATCCAAGCTCTGGAAGCCGACCCTCACCAGGCAACGTGACAAACCCCGGGAAGTTTTGCCGGCAAAGCACTCCAAGGACGGAGTTGGGCCGGCGGACCTTCTCATGGTGGTCCCAACCCCTGCAGCATGACAAGGCCAACGCATTAGATATTTGAAGAAACGTGAATGCAGAAGGTACAAAAAGATTAAATGCACTTACCTCTCCCCATCAGGGAAAATCAACCACCTCTGCTCGCGGGTCGCCGGCACAGACAGGAGCCGTGTACAACCACGCTGGTAGACGGTGCCCCCTCCTCCTCAATATCAGTCGACTCCCTGCCATCATCAGCATGGCCACTCGGCCCCTCAGGCTGATCCGGCCAGGTACCCCATCCAGACGTGTGCTCGTCCGGGGTCTCGTGGGCCGAAGGCCCGTGGACCCGAGGCTCGTGGGCCAAAGGCCCGTGGACCCGAGGCTCGTGGAACGAAGTCCGTGGAGTCTCCTCCTCGGACGAGTCCACCCTAGCAGTTATGTGCTCGGGTGAAACAGCTGGGGGTGGCGGCGAGGAAGGCACCCTAGCAGTCACCCTACCTCCTCTCCCACGACCACGTGCTCCAACTCCTCTCTTCTTCCCTCCCTTACCTCGTCCCCTGCTGGGCACCGCGGTCGATGAAGACGAGCCCGCCGGTGCCGCCATACTGTCCAGCAACGCTCGGCGGAGAGGTGCGTGTGGAATGGAAGGACTCCCTCCACGCACCGACGAAGAAGGGGCCTCGGAGCACTCCGGACCAGCGCCCACCATCTTTCAATACCTGCCATGACAAAGAGTAACGATATTACTACAACATAAAAAAAATACCGACATGAATAATAATATATGATGTTTTTCATAACAAAATCGAAAAATATATATGATGTTTAAATCTACCCGATCAACACAATTATATATGATGTTTTTCATAACAAAATTTTGTTGCTATCTGTTCCAATGAAATCTTGGCAAAGATTTGCTTTCACATACACAACCAGTCATGCATGTAAGCACACCCATCTTTATAGCGCTACAGAATTAATTAATTTCTGTTGTTGGGCAAAGTTCTCTACAAAATCATGCTACTATATACCATATGTTTTTCTTTTACTGTCGATGGTAGGTAGGTCCATGGACTAAGTGTCTATCTTCTTTTGGAGTACACTACTACAGGAGATGATGAGATTAGAGCAGAAGCTACTACTAACCACTACTACTATTATATCTAAATTAAAGCTTCATGTAACCACCGGCGCTCTGCTCTTTTCAGCATGATCCCCCTATGACATGATTAAAGCAGTTGTTCTTCATTTTTTAGCAGTTGCACAAAGTTTTTTCTTTTCCTTGAGAAAAAAAGATCACTTTTATCTTTCAAATGTCTGCCTGAATGGGCTCTTTCAAGGAAGATAAGATGAGTGTTTCGCAGCTCATTAACAATGACATGGCATCAAAAAGGGAAATGCTCATGTTGATCCCTTAAGGCACAGGGTGCTTTCAGAGAAACAACACTCCATGTGACATGATTCTCTGATCAACGTCCAGGAGCTTTCATCCCACACACCCAGCCCCTGTGCAAGGTGGATGCAGACATGTGCAAAACGAATGAAATTTAGAGCGATTCAGCGGTTCGAAAGATATGATTAGGACTTGACAGAGCATATAAGTCAGCTTTAGATCTCTCTTTCTTTTGCATAAAAGAAATACATGATTTGGAACAATTTTAGAAATTCATGAAGAACCTATAATAATAATAATAATTCATGAAGAACTTATAGTAATGTAGCATGATTTGGAACAGATTTCATATTCTTCTTTTCTTCTTCTTCTTTTTTCATCTTGTTTCTACTTCTTTCAATAATATGACTAATTATCTATAACACTAAAATTAAACAGCAAAAAAAAGAAAAAAAGAAAAAAAATAACTCACCGGAGCCAATGGGGGCCGGGGTATCGCAGCGGCAGGGTGGCGGTGGAGCTCAGGGGGGCGGTGAGCGGCGGCGCCGAGCCGGCAGGGAGGCGGGGGCGATGGGGCCGCGGTGGCGCCGGGGTGGTGGGCGGATGGTGGGGGCAGGGGGCGGTGTGGCGGTCGGGCGGCGACGTGGTGGGGCACCGGGGCGGCGGGATGGTGGGGCGTCGGCGGGTGGGGCCGGCGGGTTGGTGGGGCGACGGGGCAAGCGGCGGCGGGTGGCGGGGGCGGCGATGGGTGGCTCTGGTCGTCGGGGCAGAGAGAGGGAGAGAAACAGAGAGATAGAGGGGCGGGGTGGGGCTTGGCCGTTAGTTAGGTTAGTTCTTTGCCATCCGCTTTTTTCTCTTTGCCTAGCAGACGGCAAAGAGGGGGTCATTAAGTTTTTTCTAATCAGCTCTTTGGTGGGGGGGCACCTCTCTCTTTGTCGTCTGCCAGCTGACGGCAAAGATTCTTTATCGTCCGCTAGCAGACGACAAAGAATTGGCTGATGGCAAAGACCTTCTTTGCCATCAGCCAATGCTTTGTCGTCCATTTTCTGTAAGCGGACGGCAAAGACCTTCTTTGCCGTCAGCCAGCAGATGGCAAAGAACTGGCAGACGGCAAATAAGCTAATTCCAGTAGTGAACCTCATCAATATTGTCCATCATCAAGTTATAAAAGTCTACTGCCGATAAGTCATTTTGTTTGGCTATTCTCAAAGCATTCAAGTTTACTTCCACCGACAAAAAAGCCTCTTGACCATATACTAGCTCATATGGAGTCACCTTCGTAGCACCATGCCTTGAGATCCTATGTGCCCACAAAGCTTCAGACAACAACTCATGCCATCTCCTTGGATTATCCTCAATCTTATTCTTGATAAGCTTGATTAGAATTTTATTGCTGGACTCAGCTTGTCCATTAGCTTGGGCATAATACAGAGAGGAATTGAGCAACTTTATGTTATAAGATTCGGCAAATTCTCTGACTTGATATGACATGAAAGATGAACCTTGATCTGTAGTTAATGTTTGGGGAATGCCGATTCTATGATTAATGTGCTCAGTTATGAATTGGATTACCTCTGTATGTGTTATTCTTGAGAGGTACTGCCTCAGACCATTTAGTGAAATAATCGGTTGCTACAACGCGAACCGATGCCCCTTTGAGGAAGACGGGTGAATTTCTCCAATAAAATCTAAACCCCATCCTTTGAAAGGCCACGGCTTGACAATAGGATGTAACATAGCAGCAGGAGCCAATTGAATATCACCAAATTTTTGACAAGCCTCACACCCTTTGTAATATCTGAAGCAATCATTAATCATAGTCAGCCAATAAAACCCAGCATGTCGTAGTAACCATTTCATCTTGGGAGCCGACCGATGAGTGCCACAAACACCTTCATGAACCTATCCCATAGCAACTCTCGCTTGGTCCTCGTCCAAGCACTTTAAAAGAAGAACATCAACCGTTCGGCGATAAAGACCACCATCTCTCATTGTGTACTTGAAAGCCATACGCCGAACAGCCCTATCCACCCTTCTGCTAGGATCACATAAATAATCAATGATGGGTTTCCTCCAGTCTTGATTTTCTCCTGCATTGAATTTTTCATTAGTGGCCGAAACGATGGGCTCCGGTTCGGCCTCCCCTATGTTGGCAGGACTAGACATCGGCCTTTGAGAAATATGAAACATGCCATGATCAATATGATAGCCGGATGCTTGTTGTGCCAACTCATTTGCTCTCCAATTGTCATGTCTAGATATATGATCAATGCTAAAATAATCCAAAGTAGAAATTATATCTAGACATTTAACAAGATAAACATTAATTAATTCCTCAAAACATTGAAAGACTTTGGATATTTGTTGCACTACTAATAATGAATCACCAAAAGCCTCAATATGTGTAGCACCTATGACAAGCAACATCTCTAAGCCAAATAACAATGCTTCATATTCGGCTCGATTATTTGTGCAAAAATATTCTAAGCGGCATGACGCTTCAAAAACAGCACCACGAGGAGATATATAAATAATACCAACACCTTGGCCATTGCTACAAACTGAACCATCAAAGTATAATCTCCATGGTACTAACGAGACAAGGTTTATATCAATACCATTCTTGTCATCAATCCGATGCTCTACAATAAAATTAGCAATGATTTGGCCTTTCATGGATTTCAGAGATTCATAAGCCAAATCATAATCAATTAAAGCATAATCCCACTTGCCAATTCTACCACTAAGAATTGGCATATGCAACATGTACTTGATGACATCGGTTTGACAAGCTATAATGAAAGTACTAGGCACTAGATAATGTCTCAATTTTGTGCAAGCATAATATAAGCATAAGCATAATTTCTCAATAAATGTATACCTTGTCTCGGCGTCCAATAAGCGTCGGCTCAAATAAGTAATAGCGTGATCTTTTCCTTCGGTCTCTTGAGTCAAAACAGCACCAATAACACCTTCCTCCGCTGCAATGTAAAGTCTAAATGTCTCCCTGTGCCTGGGCGCTTTCATAACTGGAGGAGTGCAAAATATTTCTTAATCATATCAAATGCCTCTTGTTGTTTTGCCCCCCAAGTAAAATCAACATCATTCTTTAACCGAAGGATAGGAGTAAATGCATCAACCTTCCCTGATAGATTGGCTATGAATCTCCTCACATAATTGACCTTGCCAAGGAATTTTTGCGTATCTCTGTTGCATGTTGGAGCCTCTACTTTTTGTATAGCTTCTATCTTTTTGGGATCAATTTCCACGCCATCTTCATGAATAATGAAACCCAGAAACTTCCCAGCCGACACACCAAAGGCAGACTTCAAAGGATTCATTTTCAGCCCATATTTCTTCATTCTTTCAAAAGCCAAACACAAATCGGCTAAGTGAGATGCAAAAGCATCCGATTTGACAACAATATCATCAATATAGACCTCAAGGATAACACCAAGTAAATCATGAAAAATTAAATGCATAGTCCCTATGATACGTGGGGCCGGCATTCTTTAACCCAAAGGTCATCACCATCCACTCAAAAAAACCAAGGAAACCGGGGCATCGAAAAGCCGTTTTGGACATGTCCTCTTCGGCCAAAAAAATCTGATTATACCCCGCATTACCATCAAGAAAGCTAATGACCTTATGTCCAAAAGCATCATTAATAAGCATATCGGGTATTAGCATGGGATACTCATCTTTAGGTGTAGCTCTTTTCAAATCTCTGAAATCAATGCACACCCTCTACTTGCCAAAGCCTTTTTTCTCTACTCGCACAATGTTAGAAATCCACTCGGCATACCTGCAAGGTTTAATAAAATTAGCTTTAAGCAAACGACCGATCTCTTCCTTGATCCAGTCATACATTTTTGGATTAAACTTTCTGGCCAATTGCTTGTATGGTCTAAAACCGGCCTTTATATATAACCGATGCTCCACTAACTCTCGGCTTAAACCTGACATCTCATGATATTCCCGTGCAAAGCAACAAACCTATTCTTTCAACAGCTCGATCAACTTAGCTTTATGATCAGCTCTTAAATTTGCGTTTACAAATGTCGGACTAGGAATTGAACCATCTCCTATATCTATCTCTTCTAATGGATCGGCCGATGTAAAACCTTGTCCTAATTTATCCATATCATCTAACTCTTCTATGGACTCATACATATCGTTCTCATTGGACCGATATTCTACAAGACGCTTTTGTAACCACTCTGAGTTAGGATCCATTTAAATACATCATACCTTGGAGCCGATTATCTCCAACCGGCTTTAAAGAAATGGGCATGAAACCACTTTTTGTGGCGCTAAGAAAAACAAATTATCATAAGTCGCGCCCCGTCAAGCAAGTAGCATTACGATGCTGCCAATCCACCGATGCATCGGCCAAAGCAACACAGGCCGAATTATCCGTATGAATGACCTCCACTTCATCATCCACCCACTGGATCAAAAATTGGTGCATAGTGGAAGGCACGCACTGGTTTGCATGAACCCAATCACGGCCTAGTATGACGTTGCAGTTACCTTGCAACTCAGCAACAAAGAACGCAGTAGCCAAAGTTTTGCTTCCGACTGTAAGTTCCACATACATCACACCTTTGGCTTCAATTTTCTCTTTGCCTTCAAATCCATTAAGCACCATATTGGTCTTGATTAATTGTTCATCAGGCAAACCCAATTTTTTGAAGACCGAATATGGCATAAGATTCACCATAGCACCACCATCGACAAGCATTCTAGCAACCGGCGATCCATTAATATGACCTTTAAGGAACAATGGCTTCAAGTACGTCACTTGTTCTTTTGGCTTCTCGAATATAGAATTGTTAGGACCAAAATCTAGCTGGGCTACTTCTCCTTCTTCATATATAGCACGAAATTCAGTGGGTAAGTAATACACCATATTAATATCCATACCTTCATAGACCGGTGTAGACTCATAATCAAGCATTTCATCTCCTTCCGCAAGCATGTCCACTAACTCCGAAATATATCCAAGGGAAGAGGAAGTAGTAGGCAAAGTGGACGATGTAATAGTAGCCGCATCATCATCCGTTGGTGGTGTAGGTGTTGCTATAATCAATGCAGAAGCTGCTATATTTTCCTTTTGCTTTGGCCTCCACACTTGTTTTGGGGGTACCATGGGACGGCTTTCATTGAATAACTTATCCCTTAGCTTTTCTGCTTCTTGTTCCTCCTTCTCATGACTCCTCATGCGCTGCAATCTCCTTTTTTGTGCCTTGGTCAGACCGGAAGGACACCACTTAGGCTGAGTATATTTTGGATCCCTCGACTTGGCCTTCCTTGTGCTAGCTTCATGATCATTAGCCATGGGGCCTTGCTGGATCGCAGCCACATCTTTATTAGAATCAGCCGGATTATCAACAATAATCGGCTCTTTGATTTTTAATTCTTTAGTGCCTATCATAATAGTTTCAGCACTAGAATTCTTCTCCTTTTGCTTGCTAGGCTCTGAAATTTCAGCACTTGGTGATTTAGCACGCCACACTTGCTTGCTAACCCTTTTTTTTATTATCTTGCATTGGCCGAATGACACCATTGTTCAAATGGCCTCGTGTGGGATAAGAAAGTCTCTCATGAATGGGCCTCCTTGGTTCTGCCCAACCCGGATGAAAAGCATAAGGGGCCATTGGGGGCTGCCCCCATCCTCCATTGAAGCCTCCCATGTAGTATGGCGCATAAGGGGGTGGCGCCATCCATGGTCCTAGTGCCCATGACCCGTATGGCCTTGCACGATGCTGAAATTCTTCCCGAGGAGGTGACCTTGAGCGCTTTAAATTCGATGACCGGTTAGAGCTAGAACCGGCCGCTTGATTGGCATACTTGGACAACAACATATCAAACGTTGGCTTGATTTTCTTGCGCTGCACTTTAGCTTCATTCATCTTCCACTTGCCAACCTCTAGACTCTTGGGCTTAACAAATTTGACATGAGTGTTCTCTTGCACTTGTGGTTGCCCCCCGAGTGTAGGATTCTTGATGGTGATCTTGATTATCTCCTTGCCATCGGGTTGCTTGTCAACCACAACTTGTCTCCCCAAGACCTTGTGGCTCTCCTTATTTTTCCTGGGCTCACCAATGGCAATATTACTCTTATTAGCTGATTTGACTATGCTGGGCCGAATTGACATCTTCTTTCCCTCCAAATCCATGGTGTTCATTGGGAAAGGTTGCTTATCAACTTGCATCTCAGAAAAATTCAATCGTCCGTCATTAATGGCCGATTGTATCTGTCGTCGAAAAATTTTACAATCATTAGTAGCATGAGAAAACGAATTATGATATTTGCAATAGGCACGCCGTTTCAGCTTTTCAAACAGCGGTAAAGTATGAGATATTCTAATAATCTCCGCTTGCAATAAAGCATCAAATATTCTATCACACTTAGCAATGTTGAAAGTAAATTTCATCTCTTCATTAGATTCTTAAATCGTCTTTAAATCATTGCAAGTAAATGGTTTGGCCCTAGATGACCAAACAAATTCAGCAGCATAAATATCACCCTCATCGTTCGAGTGGTCACTATCATACTCAACCATATTCATCTTAGGACGATCAGTTTTATATCTATGCATCTCTTTAAGATCTTTGCTTTGGATTTCTTGATCCAAAGCCCTTTGCAAGACTTGGTTGATATTTAAAAACTCATGTCCTTCTAGCCTTTCTCTAATGTGAGTTCTCAAACCACTAAGCACAAGATCAGCCAAATCTCTCTCGGTTATCACCAAACTATAGCACCGGTTTTTTTGTATCTCTAGATCTCTTGACGTAATCAGAGACCGATTCATCATGGTTTTGTCTAACCGATGTAAGATGTGACAACTTAAGCTCATTATCGCCACTATAAAAGTGATCATGAAATTTATGCTCTAGCTGCGACCAAACCCGAATGGAACCATGTGGTAAAGAAGAAAACCATGAAAATGCAGTACCAGTTAATGAAAAAGGAAACAAAGGCACTTTCAATTTATTTAGCAAGCCTGCCTCACCTAATTGTGCTAAATATTGACTAACATGCTCCCATGTGGTTTTTGTGCCTTTACCGTTAAACTTAACAAAATCTGGAATTTTATATCCCGAAGGGCACTGGATGGCATCAAAGTACTCGGGGTACGGCTTCGGGTAAATCCGATTCCGAGGTAACTCAACTCCAAAATTCTCTCGAAGCATCTTAGACATCTCCTCTCTTAAATTAGCTAGGGCATCGTCTGTAGTAGACGATGAAGCTTGCTGATGTGGCATAGGAGGAGTGGGACTACTAGCTGTAGGTAGGAACTGTGGCATGTATGCCGAACCATAGTTCGATAGTAGCCGACTGGTCGTACCTGTAGGTAGGATTTGGTTCGGCGTTTCCACCGAACCTGGCATGCTCATAATAGGATTAATGGGTGCAGCCACAGTCTGATTTGTTGGCTAGGATAATAAGTCATCGACATGGGAGGCGCCGATGAAATAGGTAAAGCCAGATTAGGGTTTTGCACACTAGCAGCTACACCACCATTACCACTAGATGATTGAGACATATTCTTCTGAGCATTAGTATTTTCTATGAAAGTTTGATAAACCAGATTGTTACCATCAGCAATACGACTCTCAATCTCAGCCCACTACTGAGGAGAAAAGGTAGTACTCACAGAGGGTTTAACCTGCCCGGCTTGAAGAGGAGGGAACTTGATTTCTTCAATCGAAGTGATGTTGCCTTGGCGATCCTTCTTGAACTTTGCAAGGAACTCCTGCAAGTCCTTCTCCTCACGCGCCTTCTTGTACTCCTCATAGACTTGGCGATGATCGGCCGATATCTCATCAAGACTGGGTTTAATGATGTTATTAGCGTCTACCTCAGATGGCTTGGGAAGATCGGACATGGTGGATGATGATGATTGATCTTAAGTCCCCAGTGGAGTCGCCAAAAAGTGTGTTCGCACATGAACACGTCACCATGTACCTCCAACGCCGAGGGTGATGCACCGCAGCTCACGTCGAAGGAGACCTGTCCGGAAGCGCGTTACGCAAGCAATTCGGCACGTGCTTTTGTAGACCCGAAACCCCACACGCCCGGGAGGGACCCCGTCAGGGCGTGCGGTGGCTATGGGCTGCCCTAGGTCGACCTGATCGCCCCTAGGGCCTCGAGGTTCGCCACCCTGCAAACAAAGAATGAACGAAGAACGAGGAAGAAGAAGAACAAGGGAGAGAGATAAAAGTAAAGGTAAAAGTGGTAGATGATTTGTTTGATTGTGTATTGTTTCAACCGGCCGTCACCCCTAACATATATAAAAGGCGGCTGGACTTCCCGTACAAGTAAAGGATTTATCTAGGCTTTCCTTACAAGAAAATTACATCAATTCACGTCCTACAGTCCTAGTTTTAGTCCAACTCGGATTCAGCCCGAATCTGTCCCATACTTTTGTCCTCGGGGCGTAATTAGCCGAAAAGTATTCTGAATACAAAATCTCAGTACTTCGAACACAACTTCAGCCTTACAAATGAGATCGGATGGCTATGGCCCAAATATCAAAGTTTCTCCTTTTGAAGATACAAAACTTTCTCACTTTAAACACTTTTTATTTGAGGCCATCTTAATTGTGTTTTTCACCATGCCAAAATCTGGTGTCAACAATTTGTGCAAGGTCTCCCCTGGCTGCTGCTTGATGCGCCGCAGGTCACCAGCGGGAGGAGCACGGTCGTGGTGCCCTGGAAGTTGGCAATGAAGCGCTCTCGCATTTCATCCCAGGAGGAGATCGATCCCGTGGGGAGGTTCAGGAGCCACGAGCGTGCGCCATCCTTGAGGGCCCTGGGGGAATAGTTTGCCATGACCTTCTCGTCGCTGCTGGCTGCCTCGATGCTCAACTCATAGAGCTGGAGGAACTCGACAGGTTCAGGGGTGCTTGAACTTCCTAGGCCAGACGACACGGTGCAGCTACGGGGTGAACGTGCGGCAGCCCGCCACGCTCACGGGAGACTACCGTAGAAGACGAGCCTGGTCTTGGCGCTCGCGCACCACCGCCTCGGGCAGCACGCGGTCTTGACATGGTGGTGATGGGAGCGCATGCGCCTCTCCTTGGGGCCGCTACACCACTTGGCAGCTTTCTTCATCGCGTGCTGGCGCCCTGCATGGAAGGTCGCACTGAGGGACCTCACGCCTTGGCTCGAGGGCGGCATCTTGCCTGGGAGGCAGAGGAGGCGCACTTTGGGCCACGTCGCCCGCGAGAGGTGGCGGGGAAGGCAACGAGCGGGCAGGTGTAGGGGCCTCTCCAGCGGCGCTAACAAGCTCGGCGATGTGGTCCAGCCAGTCCTCATAGAGGTCATTGGTTGGGCGATAGCATAGGAGCTCGCGCGCCATGAGCAGCGTAGCCTACGCGTTCACCGGCCCGCGATGAACATGGGAAGATGAAGCAGCAGCCGGAGTAAGCGATGGAGTGGCGGTGCGCCCATCACGCCGCACAGATGTTGGAAATGTGCCCTAGAGGCAATAATAAAATATTTATTATTATATTTCCTTGTTCATTATAATTGTCTATTGTTCATGCTATAATTGTATTAATCAGAAACCGTAATACATGTGTGGATACATAGACCACAACAAGTCCCTAGTAAGCCTCTAGTTGACTAGCTCGTTGATCAATAGATGGTTATGGTTTCTTCACCATGGACATTGTATGTCGTTGATAACGAGATCACATCATTAGGAGAATGATGTGATGGACAAGACCCAATCCTAAGAAGAGCACAAGATCGTGTAGTTCGTTTGCTAGAGCTTTTCTAATGTCAAGTATCATTTCCTTAGACCATGAGATTGTGCAACTCCCGGATACCGTAGGAATGCTTTGGGTGTATCAAACATCACAATGTAACTGGGTGGCTATAAAGGTGCACTACAGGTATCTCTGAAAGTATCTGTTGGGTTGGCATGAATCAAGACTAGGATTTGTCACTCCGTATGACGGAGAGGTATCTCTGGGCCCACTCGGTAATGCATCATCATAATGAGCTCAATGTGAGTAAGGAGTTAGCCACGGTATCATGTGTTACGGAACGAGTAAAGAGACTTGCCGGTAACAAGATTGAACGAGGTACAGGGATACCGACGATCGAATCTCGGGGAAGTGACATACCGATAAACAAGGGGAATTGTATACGGGATTGATTCAATCCTTGACATTGTGGTTCATCCGACGAGATCATCGTGGAACATGTGGGAGCCAACATGGGTATCCAGAACCCCCTGTTGGTTATTGGCCAGAGAGATGTCTCGGTCATGTCTGCATGGTTCCTGAACCCGTAGGGTCTACAAACTTAAGGTTCGGTGACGCTAGAGTTGTTAAGGGAAATTGTATGTGGTTACCGAAGGTTGTTCGGAGTCCCGAATGAGATCCCGGATGTCACGAGGAGTTCCAGAATGGTCCGGAGGTGAAGAGTTATATATGGGAAGTCCAGTTTCAGCCGCCGAAATGGTTTCGGGGGTTATCGGTATTGTACCGGGACCGCCGAAAGGTGTCTGGGGGTCCACCGGGTGGGGCCACCTGCCACGGAGGACTTAGTGGGCTGAATATGGGAGGGAACCAGCCCCCTAGTGGGCTGGTGCGCCCCCCCAGGGCCCAAGGCGCCTAGGGTTGGAAACCCTAGGGGGTGGGGGCGCCTCCCACCTGTTTGGGGGGCAAGTCTCCCCCCCCCTTGGCCGCCCCCCTGTAGATGCATCTAGGGGGGTCGGCCCCCTCTCCCCTTCACCCTATAAATAGTGGGGGTGGGAGGGCAGCCGCACCTCAGCCCCTGACGCAGGCCTTCCACCTTCCAACTCCTCCTCCTCCTCCGTAGTGCTTGGCGAAGCCCTACCGGAGAACCGCAAGCGCCACCACCACGCCATCGTGCTGCCGGAGTTCTCCATCAACTTCTCCTTTCCCCTTGCTGGATCAAGAAGGAGGAGACGTCCCCAAGTTGTACGTGTGTTGAACGCGGAGGCGCCGTCCGTTCGGCGCTTGGATCGGATCTTCCGCGATTTGAATCGCCGCGAGTACGACTCCATCAACCGCGTTCTTGTAACGCTTCCGCTTAGCGATCTTCAGGGGTATGAAGATGCACTCCCTCTCTCTCGTTGCTAGCATCTCCTAGATTGATCTTGATGACATGTAGGAAAATTTTGAATTATTACTATGTTCCCCTACAGTGGCATCATGAGCTAGGCCTATGCGTAGATTCTATGCATGAGTAGAACACAAGTAGTTGTGGGCGATGATTTGTTCAATTTGCTTACCGTTACTAGTCCTATCTTGATTCGGCGGCATTGTGGGATAAAGCAGCCCAGACCGACGTCACACATATGCTTACATGAGACAGGTTCCACCGACTGACATGCACTTGTTGCATAAGGTGGCTAGCGGGTGTCTGTCTCTCCCACTTTAGTCGGATCGGATTCGATGAACAGGGTCCTTATGAAGGGTAAATAGCAATTGGCATATCACCGTTGTGACTTTTGCGTAGGTAAGAAACGTTCTTGCTAGAAACCCATAGCAGCCACGTAAAACATGCAACAACAATTAGAGGACGTCTAACTTGTTTTTGCAGGGTGTGATATGTGCTGTGATATGGCCAAAAGGATGTGATGAATTATATATGTGATGTATGAGATTGATCACGTTCTGGTAATAGGAATCACGACTTGCATGTCGATGAGTATGACAACCGGCACGAGCCATAGGAGTTGTCTTAATTTATTGTATGACCTGCGAGTCAATATAAATGCCATGTAAATACTTTACTTTATTGCTAACCGTTAGCCATATTAGTAGAAGTAATAGTTGGCGAGACAACTTCATGAAGACACGATGATGGAGATCATGATGATGGAGATCATGGTGTGATGGTGATCATGCCACACCTCGAAGATGGAGATCAAAGACGCAAGATGATATTGGCCATATCATGGCACTTTATGATTTGCATGTGATGTTTGTCATGTTTACATCTTATTTGCTTAGAACGATGGTAAACTAAATAAGATGATCCCTCACAAAAATTTCAAGAAATGTGTTCCCCCTATCTATGCACCGTTGCGAAGGTTCGTTGTTTCGAAGCACCACGTGATGATTGGGTGTGATAGATTCTAACGTTCGCATACAATGGGTGTAAGCCAGATTTACACATGCGAAACACTTAGGTTGACTTGACGAGCCTAGCATGTACAAACATGGCCTCGGAACACGAGAGACCGAAAGGTCGAACATGAGTCATATGGTATATGCGATCTACATGGAGATGTTCACCGTTGATGACTAGTCCGTCTCACGTGATGATCGTGAAGGAAATATGCCCTAGAGGCAATAATAAAATTGATGAACAGGATCATATCATTAGAGAATGATATTGGTTTCTTCATGACTTGTACATGTTCCTATGACTATGAGATTATGCAACTCCCGAACACCGGAGGAACACTTAGTGTGCTATCAAACGTCACAACGTAACTGGGTGATTATAAAGATGCTCTACAGGTGTCTCGGATGGTGTTTGTTGAGTTGGCATAGATTGAGATTAGGATTTGTCACTCCGATTGTCGGAGAGGTATCTCTGGGCCCTCTCGGTAATGCACATCACTATAAGCCTTGCAAGCAATGTAGCTAATGAGTTACTTGCGGGATGTTGCATTACGAAACGAGTAAGGAGACTTGCCGGTAACGAGATTGAACTAGGTATGATGATACCGACGATTGAATCTCAGGCAAGTAACATACCGATGACAAAGGGAACAACGTATGTTGTTCTGCGGTTTGACCGATGAAGATCCTCGTAGAATATGTAGGAGACAATATGAGCATCCAGGTTCCGCTATTCGTTATTGACTGGAGATGTGTCTCGGTCATGTCTACATAGTTCTCGCACCCGTAGGGTCCACACGCTTAATGTTCAATGACGATTCGTATTATGAATTTATGTGATTTGATGTACCGAAGGTTGTTTGGAGTCCCGGATGAGATCACGGACATGACGAGGAGTCTCGAAATGGTTGAGACATAAAGATTCATATATTGGAAGGCTACATTCAGACACCAGAATGGTTCGGGTCGTTCCGGATAAGTTTCGGAGTACCAGCGGTTACCAGAACCCTCCCCCCCCCCCGGAAGTTATTGGGCCTCATGGGCCTAGTGGTGGAAGAGAGGAGGCGGGACAAGGTGTGGCACCCCCTAGCCCAAACCAAGTTGGACTAGGGCTAGGGCCCCCCCCCTTTCCTTCTCTTCTTCCTCTCCTTCCTTCTTCTCCTACTTGGACTAGGAAAGGGGGAAACCTACTCCTACTAGGAGTAGGAATCCTCCCCTTGGGCGCGCCCCTTGTGGCCGGCCCTCCTCCTCCTCCCCTCCTTTATATACGGGGGAGGGGGCACCCCATAGACACACAAGTTGATCTTTAGCCGTGTGCGGTACCCCCTCCACAGTTTCCCACCTCGGTCATATTGTCGTAGTGCTTAGGCGAAGCCCTGCATCGGTAACTTCATCATCACCGTCACCACGCCGTCATGCTGACGAAACTCTCCCTCGGCCTCAACTGGATCAAGAGTTCGAGGGACGTCACCGAGCTGAACGTGTGCAGATCGCGGAGGTGCCGTGTGTTCGGTACTTGATCTGTTGGATCGCGAATACGTTCGACTACATCAACCGCGTTACTAAATGCTTCCGCTTTTGGTCTACAAGGGTACGTGGACACACTCTCCCTGATCATTGCTATGCTTCTCCTAGATGAATCTTGCATGATCGTAGGAAAAAATTTAAATACTACATTCCCCAACAGTGGCATCCGAGCCAGGTCTATGCGTATATGTTATATGCACAAGTAGAACACAAAGAGTTGTGGGCGATAATAGTCATACTTCTTACCAGCATGTCATACTTTGATTCGGCGGTATTGTTGGATGAAGTGGCCCAGACCGACATTACATGACCGCGTTCATGAGACTGGTTCTACCGACGTGCTTCGCACACAGGTGGCTAGTGGGTGTCTGTTTCTCCAGCTTTAGTTGAATCGAGTGTGACTACGCCCGGTCCTTGTTGAAGGTGAAAACAGCACACTTGATGAAAAATTGTTGTGGTTTTGATGCGTAGGTAAGAACGGTTCTTGCTAGGAGCCCGTAGCAGCCACATAAAACTTGCAACAACAAAGTAGAGGACGGCTAACTTGTTTTTGCAGGGCTTGCTGTGATGCGATATGGTCAAGACGTGATGATATATAAATTGTTGTATGAGATGATCATGTTTTGTTGGCAGGAGCCATATGGTTGTCGCTTTATTGTATGAAATGCAATCGCCATGTAATTGCTTTACTTTATCACTAAGTGGTAGCGATAGTCGTGGAAGCAATAGTTGGCGAGACGACAACGATGCTTCGATGGAGATCAAGGTGTCAAGCCGGTGACGATGGTGATCATGACGGTGCTTTGGAGATGGAGATCAAAGGCACAAGATGATGATGGCCATATCATATCACTTATATTGATTGCATGTGATGTTTATCCTTTATGCATCTTATTTTGCTTAGTACTGCGGTAGCATTGTAAGATGAGCTCTCCCTAAAATTCAAGGTATAAGTGTTCTCCCTGAGTATGCACCGTTGCTACAGTCCGTCGTGCCGAGACACCACGTGATGATCGGGTGTGATAAGCTCTACGTTCACATACAATGGGTGCAAGCCAGTTTTGCACACGCAGAATACTCTGGTTAAACTTGACGAGCCTAGCATATGCAGATATGGCCTCGGAATACTGAGACCGAAAGGTCGAGCGTGAATCATATAGTAGATATGATAACATAGTGATGTTCACCATTGAAAACTACTCCATCTCACGTGATGATCGGACATGGTTTAGTTGATATGGATCACGTGATCACTCAGATGATTAGAGGGATGTCTATCTAAGTGGGAGTTCTTAAGTAATATGATTAATTGAACTTTAATGTATCATGAACTTAGTACATGATAGTATTTTGCATGTCTATGTTGTTGTAAATAAATGGCCCGTGCTACTGTTCCGTTGAATTTTAATGCGTTCCTAGAGAAAGCTAAGTTGAAAGATGATGGTAGCAACTACACAGACTAGGTCCGTAACTTGAGGATTATCCTCATTGCTGCATAGAAGAATTACGTCCTAGAAGTACCGCTAGGTGCCAAACCCGCTGCAGGAGCAACCCCAGATGTTATGAATGTGTGGCAGAGCAAAGCTGATGACTACTCGATGGTTCAGTGTGCCATGCTTTACGGCTTAGAATCAGGGCTTCAACGATGTTTTGAACGTCATGGAGCATATGAGATGTTCCCGGAGTTGAAGTTAATATTTCAAGCAAATGCCCGGATTGAGAAATATGAAGTCTTCATTAAGTTCTACAGCTGCAAAATGGAGGAGAATAGTTCTGTCAGTGAGCATATACTCAGAATGTCTGGGTACCACAATCACTTGACTCAGCTGGGAGTTAATCTTCCAGTTGATAGTGTCATTGACAGAGTTCTTCAATCACTGCCACCAAGCTACAAAAGCTTCGTGATGAACTATAATATGCAAGGGATGGATAAGACAATTCCCGAGCTCTTCGCAATGCTAAAGGATGCAGAGCTAGAAATCAAGAAGGAGCATCAAGTGTTGATGGTCAACAAGACCATTAGTTTCAAGAAGAAGGGCAAAGTAAAGAAGGGGAACTTCAAGAAGAACGGCAAGCAAGTTGCTACTCAAGTGAAGAAGCCCAAGTCTGGACCTAAGCCTGAGACTGAGTGCTTCAACTGCAAAGGGACTGGTCGCTGGAAGCGGAACTGCCCCAAGTATTTGGTGGATAAGAAGGATGGCAAAATGAAAGTTATATTTGATATACATGTTATTGATGTGTACCTTACTAATGCTTGTAGTAGCACCTGGGTATTTGATACTAGTTCTATTGCTCATATTTGCAACTCAAAACAGGGGCTACGGATTAAGCAAAGATTGGCTAAGGACGAGGTGACGATGCGCGTGGGAAATGGTTCCAAAGTCGATGTGATCGCCGTCGGCACGCTACCTCTACATCTACCTTCGGGATTAGTCTTAGACCTAAATAATTGTTATTTGGTGCCAGTGTTAAGCATGAACATTATATCTGGATCTTGTTTGATGCGAGACGGTTATTCATTTAAATCAGAGAATAATGGTTGTTCTATTTATATGAGTAATATCTTTTATGGTCATGCACCCTTTGATGAGTGGTCTATTTTTATTGAATCTCGATAGTAGTGATACACATATTCATAGTATTGAAGCCAAAAGATATAAGTTTAATAATGATAGTGCAACTTATCTGTGGCACTGCCGTTTAGGCCATATTGGTGTAAAGCGCATGAAGAAACTCCATGCTGATGGGCTTTTGGAATCACTTGATTATGAATCACTTGATGCTTGCGAACCATGCCTCATGGGCAAGATGACTAAAACTCCGTTCTCCGGCACAATGGAGTGAGCAACAAACTTGTTGGAAATAATACATACTGATGTATGCGGTCCGATGAGTGTTGATGCTCGTGGTCGGTTTCGTTATTTTCTGACCTTCACAGATGATTTAAGCGGATATGGGTATATCTACCTGATGAAACATAAGTCTGAAACATTTGAAAAGTTCGAAGAATTTCAGAGTGAAGTGGAAAATCATCGTAACAAGAAAATAAAGTTTCTACGATCTGATCGTGGAGGTGAATATTTGATTTACGAGTTTGGTCTTCATTTGAAACAATGCGGAGTAGTTTCGCAACTCACGCCACCCAAAACACCACAGCGTAATGGTGTGTCCGAACGTCGTAATCATACTTTATTAGATATGGTGCGATCTATGATGTCTCTTACTGATTTACCACTATCATTTTGGGGTTATGCTTTAGAGACGGCTACATTCACGTTAAATAGGGCACCATCTAAATCCGTTGAGACGACACCATATGAACTGTGGTTTGGCAAGAAACCCAAGTTGTCATTTCTTAAAGTTTGGGGCTGCGATGCTTATATGAAAAAGCTTCAACCTGATAAGCTCGAACCCAAATCGGAGAAATGAGTCTTCATAGGATACCCAAAAGAGACTGTTGGGTACACTTCTATCACAGATCCGAAGGCAAGATATTCGTTGCTAAGAATGGATTCTTTCTAGAGAAGGAGTTTCTCTCAAAAGAAGTGAGTGGGAGGAAAGTAGAACTTGATGAGGTAATTGTACCTGCTCCCTTATTGGAAAGTAGTTCATCACAGAAATCAGTTATAGTGATTCCTACACCAATTAGTGAGGAAGCTAATGATGATGACCATTTATGGACTGGTGCAAGCATCTCGAAGTTGGAATATACGCTTTGATAGTGTGATCAAGGCATATGGTTTTATACACACTTTTGGAGAAGCCTATATTTACAAGAAAGTGAGTGGGAGCTCTGTAGCATTTCTGATATTATATGTAGATGACATATTGTTGATCGGAAATGATACTGAATTTCTGAATAGCATAAAAGGATACTTGAATAAGAATTTTTCAATGAAAGACCTCGGTGAAGCTGCTTATATATTGGGCATCAAGATCTATAGAGATAGATCAAGACGCTTAATTAGACTTTCACAAAGCACATACCTTGATAAAGTTTTGAAGAAGTTCAAAATGGATCAAGCAAAGAAAGGGTTCTTGCCTGTGTTACAAGGTGTGAAGTTGAGTCAGACTCAATGCCCGACCACTCCAGAAGATAGAGAGAAAATGAAAGTCATTCCCTATGCTTCAGCCATAGGTTTTATCATGTATGCAATGTTGTGTACCAGACCTGATGTGTGTCTTGCTATTAGTTTAGCAGGGAGGTACCAAAGTAATCCAGGAGTGGATCACTGGACAGCAGTCAAGACCATCCTGAAATACCTGAAAAGGACTAAGGATATGTTTCTCGTTTATGGAGGTGATAAAGAGCTCGTCATAAATGGTTACGTCGATGCAAGCTTTGACACTGATCCGGATGACTCTAAGCCAGAAACCAGATACGCATTTATATTGAATGGTGGAGCTGTCAGTTGGTGCAGTTCTAAACAGAGCGTCCTGGCGGGATCTACGTGTGAAGTGGAGTACATAGCTGCTTCAGAAGCAGCAAATGAAGGAGTCTGGATGTAGGAGTTCATATAAGATCTAGGTGTCATACCTAGTGCATCGGGTCCAATGAAAATCTTTTGTGACAATACTGGTGCAATTGCCTTGGCAAAGGAATCCAGATTTCACAAGAGACATAAGCACATCAAGAGACACTTCAATTCCATCAGCGATCAAGTCAAGGAGGGAGACATAGAGATTTGCAAGATACATACGATCTGAATGTTGTAGACCCATTGAATAAGCCTCTCTCACGAGCAAAACATGATCAGCACCAAGACTCCATGGGTGTTAGAATCATTACTATGTAATCTAGATTATTGACTCTAGAGCAAGTGGGAGACTGAAGGAAATATGCGCTAGAGGCAATAATAAAGTTGTTATTTATATTTCCTTATATCATGATAAATGTTTATTATTCATGCTAGAATTCTATTAACTGGAAACTTAGTACATGTGTCAATACATAGACAAACAGAATGTCCCTAGTATGCCTCTACTAGACTAGCTCGTTAATCAAAGATGGTTAAGTTTCCTAGCCATAGACATGTGTTGTCATTTGATGAATGGGATAGCATCATTAGAGAATGATGTGATGGACAATACCCATCCGTTAGCTTAGCACTATGATCGTTTAGTTTATTGATATTGCTTTCTTCATGACTTGTACATGTTCCTAAGACTATGAGATTATACAAATCCCGAACACCGGAGGAACACTTAGTGTGCTATCAAACGTCACAACGTAACTGGGTGATTATAAAGATGCTCTGCAGGTGTCTCCGATGGTGTTTGTTGAGTTGGCATATATCGAGATTAGGATTTGCCACTCCAATTGTCGGAGAGGTATCTCTGGGCCCTCTCGGTAATGCACATCACTATAAGCCTTCCAAGCAATGTAGCTAATGAGTTAGTTGCGGGATGATGCATTACGGAATGATTAAAGAGACTTGCCGGTAACGATATTGAACTAGGTATGATGATATCGACGATCGAATCTCGGGCAAGTAACATACCGATGACAAACGGAACAACGTATCTTTTTGTGCGGTTTGACCGATAAAGATCTTCGTAGAATATGTAGGAGCCAATATGAGCATCCAAGTTCCGCTATTGGTTATTGACTGGAGATGTGTATCGGTCATGTCTACATAGTTCTCAAACCCGTAGGGTCCGCACGCTTAACGTTCGATGACGATTTGTATTATGAGTTTACGTGATTTGATGTACTGAAGGATGTTCGGAGTCCCAAATGAGATCACGGACATGATGAGGAGTCTCGAAATGGTCGAGACATAAAGATTCATATATTGGAAGGCTACATTCGGACACCGGAATGGTTCGGGTCGTTTCGGATAAGTTTCGGAGTACCGGGGGTTACCGGACCCCCCCCCCAGGAAGTTATTGGGCCTCATGGGCCTAGTGGTGGATGAGAGGAGGCAGGCCAAGGTGTGGCGCCCCCCTCCCCTAGCCCAAACCGAATTGGACTAGGGCTAGGGCCCCCCCTTCCTTCTCTTCTTCCTCTCCTTCCTTCTTCTCCTACTTGGAAAGGGGGAAACCTACTCCTACTAGGAGTAGGAATCCCCCCCTTGGGCGTGCCCCTTGTGGCCGGCCCTCCTCCTGTTCCCCTCCTTTATATACGGGAGAGGGGGGCACCCCATAGACACATAAGTTGATCTTTAGCCGTGTGCGGTGCCCCCCTCCACAGTTTTCCACCTCGGTCATATTGTCGTAGTGCTTAGGCGAAGCCCTGTGTCGGTAACTTCATCATCACCGTCACCACGCCGTCGTGCTGACGAAACTCTCCATCGGCCTCAACTGGATAAAGAGTTCGAGGGACGTCACCGAGCTAAACGTGTGCAGATCGCGGAGGTGTCGTGCGTTCGGTACTTGATCGGTTGGGTCGCGAAGACGTTCGACTACATCAACCGCGTTACTAAACGCTTCCGCTTTCGGTTTACGAGGGTACGTGGACACACTCTCCCCGCTCGTTGCTATGCTTATCCTAGATAGATCTTGCGTGATCGTAGGAATTTTTTTGAAATACTACGTTCCCCAATAGATCGGACACGGCCTAGTCGATTCGGATCATGTATCACTTAGATGACTAGAGGGATGTCTATCTGAGTGGGAGTTCATTAAATAATTTGATTAGATGAACTTAATTATCATGAACTTAGTCTAAAATTGTCTTTACAATATCTATCTTGTAGATCCAATGGCCCATGCTAATGTTGCCCTCAACTTCAATGCGTTCCTTGAGAAAACCAAGCTGAAAGACGATGGTAGCAACTATACGGACTGGCTCCGTAACTTGAGGATTATCCTCATAGCTGCCAAGAAAGCATATGTCCTTGAAGCACCGCTAGGTGACGCACCCATTTTCCCAGCAACTCGAGACTTTATGAACGCCTGGCAGTCGCGTAGTGATGATTACTCCCTTGTTCGGTGCGGCATGCTTTACAGCTTAGAACCGGGGCTCCAAAAGC
Source organism: Triticum aestivum (assembly GCF_018294505.1). Classification (NCBI taxonomy): domain Eukaryota; kingdom Viridiplantae; phylum Streptophyta; class Magnoliopsida; order Poales; family Poaceae; genus Triticum; species Triticum aestivum. The sequence goes on from NC_057805.1 coordinate 153,104,576, forward strand.
ATTTTGAGCAACACGGAGCATATGAGATGTTCCAAGAGCTGAAAATTTCCAAGCTCATGCCCGGGTCGAGAGATATGAAGTCTCCGACAAGTTCTACAGTTGTAAGATGGAGGAAAACAGTTCTGTCAGCGAGCATATACTCAAAATGTCTGGGTTGCACAACCGCTTGTCTCGGCTGGGAGTTAATCTTCCAGATGACTCGGTCATTGGCAGGATCCTCCAATCACTTCCACCTAGCTACAAGAGCTTTGTGATGAACTACAATATGCAAAGGATGGAGAAGTCCATTCCTGAGTTATATTCAATGCTGAAATTAGCGGAGGTGGAGAGCAAAAAGGAACATCAAGTGTTGATGGTGAATAACACCACTAGTTTCAAGAAAGGCAAGGGTAAGAAGAACCTCAAGAAGGACAGAAAGGGAGTTGCCGCGCCCGGTAAGTCAGTTGCCGGGAAGAAGCCAAAGAATGGACACAAGCCTCAGACTGGGTGCTTTTATTGCAAGAGAAATGGTCACTGGAAGCGGAACTGCCCCAAGTACTTAGCGGATAAGAAGGCTGGCAACGCCAAAGGTATATATGATATACATGTTATTGATGTGTACCTTACCAGCGCTCGTAGTAGGTCCTGAGTATTTGATACCGGTGCGGTTGCTCACATTTGTAACTCAAAACAGGAGTTGCGGAATAAGCGGAGACTGGCGAAGGACGAGGTGACGATGCGCGTCGGGAATGGTTCCAAGGTCGATGTGATCGCCGTCGGCACGCTACCTCTACATCTACCTTCGGGATTGGTTTTAAACCTCAATAATTGTTATTTAGTGCTAGCTTTGAGCATGAACATTGTATATGGATCTCTTTTAATGCGAGATGGCTACTCATTTAAATCCGAGAATAATGGTTGTTCTATTTATATGAGAGATATGTTTTATGGTCATGCCCCGCTGGTCAATGGTTTACTTTCATTGAATCTCAAACGTCATGTTACACATATTCATAGTGTGAATGCCAAAAGGTGTAAGGTTGATAATGATAGTCCCACATACCTGTGGCACTGCCGCCTTGGTCACATTGGTGTCAAACGCATGAAGAAACTCCATGCAGATGGACTTTTGGAGTCTCTTGATTATGAATCATTTGACACGTGCGAACCATGCCTCATGGGCAAAATGACCAAGACTCTGTTCTCCGGAACAATGGAGCGAGCAACCAACTTGTTGGAAATAATACATACTGATGTATGCGGTCCAATGAGCGTTGAGGCTCGCAGTGGCTATCGTTATGTTCTCACCCTCACTGATGACTTGAGTAGATATGGGTATGTCTACTTAATGAAACACAAGTCTAAGACCTTTGAAAAGTTCAAGGAATTTCAGAGTGAGGTAGAGAATCAACGTGACAGGAAAATAAAGATCTTACGATCCGATCGTGGAGGAGAATATTTGAGTCGCGAGTTTGGCACACACTTAAGGAAACGTGGAATTGTTTCACAGCTCACGCCGCCTGGAACACCTCAGCGTAATGGTGTGTCCGAATGTCGTAATCACACTCTATTGGATATGGTGCGATCTATGTTGTCTCTTACAAATCTACCGCTATCATTTTGGGGTTATGCTTTAGAGACTGTCACATTCACTTTAAATAGGGCACCGTCGAAATCCGTGGAGACGACACCGTATGAATTATGGTTTGGAAAGAAACCTAAGCTGTCGTTTCTGAAAGTTCGGGGATGCGATGCTTATGTCAAGAAACTTCAACCTGAAAAGCTCGAACCCAAATTGAAAAAATGCGTCTTCATAGGATACCCTAAGGAAATTATTGGGTATACCTTCTACCTCAGATCCGAAGGCAAGATCTTTGTTGCCAAGAATGGATCCTTTTTGGACAAAGAGTTTCTCTCGAAAGAAGTAAGTGGGAGGAAAGTAGAACTTGATGAGGTACCCCCTCTTGAACCGGAGAGTAGCGCAGCTCTGGAAGATGTTTCTGTGGTGCCTACACCAACTAGAGAGGAAGTTAATGATGATGATCATGAAACTTCGGGTCAAGTTACTGCTGAACTTCGTAGGTCCACAAGGACTCATTCCGCACCAGAGTGGTACGGCAACCCTGTCCTGGAAATCATGTTGTTAGACAACGGTGAACCTTCGAACTATGAAGAAGCAATGGCGGGCCCGGATTCCAACAAATGGCTTGAAGCCATGAAATCCGAGATAGGATCCGTGTATGAAAACAAAGTATGGACTTTGACGGCGGCAAGCCATAGAAAATAAGTGGATATTTAAGAAGAAGACTGACGCGGATGGTAATGTGACCGTCTATAAGGCTCGTCTTGTCGCTAAGGGTTATCAACAAGTTCAAGGGGTTGACTATGATGAGACCTTCTCACCCGTAGGGAAGCTGAAGTTCGTCCGAATCATGTTAGCAATTGCCGCATTCTACGATTATGAGATCTTGCAAATGGACGTCAAAACGGCATTCCTTAACGGTTTCCTCAAGGAAGAATTGCATATGATGCAGCCGGAAGGTTTTGTCGATCCTAAGAATGCTAACAAAGTATGCAAGCTCCAGCGCTCCATCTATGGGCTGGTGCAAGCATCTCGGAGTTGGAAAATTCGCTTTGATGAAATGATCAAAGCGTTTGGTTTTATACAGACTTATGGAGAAGCCTGTATTTACAAGAAAGTGAGTGGGAGCTCTGTAGCATTTATCATATTATATGGGGATGACATACTATTGATGGGAAATGATATAGAACTTTTGGAAAGCATAAAGGCCTACTTGAATAAGTGTTTTTCAATGAAGGACCTTGGAGAAGCTACTTACATATTAGGCATCAAGATCTATAGAGATAGATCGATACGCCTCATTGGTATTTCACACAGTACATACCTTGACAAGATATCGAAGAAGTTCAATATGGATCAGTCCAAGAAGGGGTTCTTGCATGTATTGCAAGGTGTGAGATTGAGCACAGCTCAATGCCCGACCTCGGCAGAAGATAGAGAAAAGATGAGTGTCATCCCCTATGCCTCAGCCATAGGCTCTATTACATATGCCATGCTGTGTACCAGACCTGATGTGAACCTTGCCGTAAGTTTGGTAGGGAGGTACCAAAGTGATCCCGGTATGGAACACTGGACAGCGGTCAAGAATATCCTGAAGTACCTCAAAAGGACTAAGGATATGTTTCTCGTTTATGGAGGTGATGAAGAGCTCGTCGTAAAGGGTTACGTCAATGCTAGCTTCGACGCAGATCTGGATGACTCCAAGTCGCAAATCGGATACGTGTATATTTTGAATGGTGGGGCAGTAAGCTGGTGCGGTTGCAAGCAAAGCGTCATGGCAGGATCTACATGTGAAGCGGAGTACATAGCTGCTTCGGAAGCAGCTTTGGAAGGAGTCTCGATGAAGGAGTTTATCACTGACCTAGGAGTGATTCCCAATGCGTCGGGCCCAATGACTCTCTTCTGTGACAACACTGGAGCTATTGCCCTTGCCAAGGAGCCCAGGTTTCACAAGAAGACCAGGCACATCAAGCGTCGCTTCAACTCCATTCGTTAATATATTCAAGATTGAGACATAGATATTTGTAAAGTGCATACGGATCTAAATGTCGCAGATCCGTTGACTAAACCTCTTCCACGAGCAAAACATGATCAGCACCAGAACTCTATGGGTGTTCGATTCATCACAATGTAACTAGATTATTGACTCTAGTGCAAGTGGGAGACTATAGGAAATATGCCCTAGAGGCAATAATAAAGTAGTTATTATTATATTTCCTTGTTCATGATAATTGTGTACTGTTCATATTATAATTGTATTAATCGGAAACCGTAATACATGTGTGGATACATAGACCACATCATGTCCCTAGTAAGCCTCTAATTGACTAGCTCGTTGTTCAATAGATGGTTATCGTTTCCTGACCATGGACATTGGATGTCGTTGATAACGGGATCACATCATTAGGAGAATGATGTGATGGACAAGACCCAATCCTAAGCATAGCACAAGATCGTGTAGTTCGTTTGCTAGAGTTTTTCTAATGTCAAGTATCATTTCCTTAGACCATGAGATTGTGCAACTCCCGGATACCGTAGGAATGCTTTGGGTGTATCAAATGTCACAACGTAACTGGGTGGCTATAAAGGTGCACTACAGGTATCTCCGAAAGTATCTGTTGGGTTGGCACGAATCGAGACTGGGATTTGTCACTCTGTATGACAGAGAGGTATCTCTGGGCCCACTCGGTAATGCATCATCATAATGAGATCAATGTGACTAAGGAATTAGCCACGGGATCATGCGTTACGGAACAAGTAAAGAGACTTGCCGGTAACGAGATTGAACGAGGTATGGGTATACCGACGATCGAATCATGGGTATCCATATCCCTCTGTTGGTTATTGGCCGGAGAGATGTCTCGGTCATGTCTGCATGGTTCTCGAACCCGTAGGGTCTACACACTTAAGGTTCGGTGACGCTAGAGTTGTTATGGGAAATTGTATGTGGTTACCGAAGGTTGTTCAGAGTCCCGGATGAGATCCCGGACATCACAAGGAGTTCCGGAATGGTCCGGAGGTGAAGATTTATATGTGGGAAGTCCAGTTTCAGTCGCCGGAATGGCTTGGGGGGTTATCTATATTGTACCGGGACCACCGAAAGGTGTACGGGGGTCCACCAGGTGGGGCCACCTGCCTCGGGGGACTTAGTGGGATGAATATGGGAGGGAACCAGCCCCCTAGTGGGCTGGTGCACCCCCCCCCCCCAAGGGCCCAAGGCGCCTAGGGTTGGAAACCCTTGGGGGTGGGGGCGCCTCCCACCTGCTTGGTGGGCAAGTTCCCCCCCCCCTTGGCCACCGCCCCCCTCTAGATGCATCTAGGGGGACCGGCCCCCTCTCCCCTACACCATATAAATAGTGGGGGTGGGAGGGCAGCCGCACCTCAGCCCCTGGCGCAGCCCTTGCACCCTCCAACTCCTCCTCCTCCTCTGTAGTGCTTGGCGAAGCCTTGGCGGAGAACCGCAAGCTCCACCACCATGCCTAGCTGCCAGAGTTCTCCCTAAACTTCTCCTTTCCCCTTGCTGGATCAACAAGGAGGAGACGTCCCCAGGCTGTACGTGTGTTGAACATGGAGGCGCCGTCCGTTTGGCGCTTGGATCGGATCTTTCGCGATTTGAATCGCTGTGAGTACGACTCCATCAACCGCGTTCTTGTAACGCTTCCGCTTAGCGATGTTCAAGGGTATGAAGATGCACTCCCTCTCTCTCGTTGCAAGCATCTCCTAGATTGATCTTGGTGACACATAGGAAAATTTAGAGTTATTACTACGTTCCCCAACAATAGAAGGCTGCAGCGGCGAAGCCTGCTGCTCATGGGCCGTGGGGCCGGCATTTGCCGCCGGCGGTGGGGAACGACGGGGGCGCCGTTGCCCGTAGGTGCTGTCTGGGCGATGCGGGTGGCGGGGGCAGCCCCGCACTCAGCACGACTCGATGAGCGTCAGCCATGGGGACGGCAGAACGGTGGCGAATCGGCCGGTGGGAGAGAGGCTCCGACACACCCCTACCTGGCGCGCCAAATGTCGGATTCGGGGCTCTGCAGACCCAAAAAGAATCGAACTCTGGGGTGCGTGCGAAGAAATCAATCTCCCCAGCCTACCAACTCGCTGCTCTCACGGCCTAGCTCGATGAACGGGAAAGGAAAGAGACACGGCAGTTTACCTAGGTTCAGGCCACCTTGCGGTGTAAGACCCTACTCCTACTTTGTGGTAGATTAGCCTCTAGGTGGGATGAGGATGAACTAGTACAGAGGAAGAACTGCCTCAGGAGGTCTGTTCTTGTGTTGGTGTTAGCCGGTGAGGGTTCGGCTGGCTCGATCCCGATCTATGGTGGTGGATAACCTCTATTTATAGTGGCCTTGGTCCTCTTCCCCCAAAATGAAGGTGGGAAGGGATCCCACAACGGCCAAGTTTGAAGGGAGACAAATAGTACATCTTATCCTGACGAAAGGTGGTCTTCGCCTGCAAAGCTTCTGGCCATGACGTCGTGGTGGGCTCAGCGATGACCTTCGTACTGCCGTCCTGGCGGTCTTGGTCTTGTAGCCCGGAAATGGAAACCTTTGGCTGATTCCTCGGGACTCCGCGCCTGCGCTTGCCTCCTTAGCACCGAAGAGGAAACATGTTGTACTGCGCCCACTGGCGCCCGCCTGACCTTGGTCGTCATGGCTTGCGTCACCTTAACCTCACGAGGTGGGCGCCTGCATAGGAATCTCCGCTCCTCAGGAGCCCGCCTATGGAGGCCACTCCCTCTGGAGGTCTTGGCGTCGTCCGCCTCGCGAGGGCCTTGTGTTGTCGATGCTGAAGATGGGTCGTACTAGGCCGCTAATGGAGCCACGCCGTGGGCCGCAGGCAGGCAAGTCTGGGTACCCTGGTTCGCAGAACGTCGAGAGCCCCTTCCTCTTTGGGGAAATACTAACGTAGTTCAATCCACATCAATGTGTATTACCGAGAGGGCCCAGAGATACCTCTCTGATACTCGGAGTGAAAAATCCTAATCTCGATCTATGCCAACTCAACAAACACTTTTGGAGATACCTGTAGAGCATCTTTATGATCAACTAGTTACGTTGTGACATTTGATAGCACACAAGGTATTCCTCCGGTATCCAGGAGTTGCATAATATCATAGTCGAATGAATATGTATTTGACATGAAGAAAGCAATAGCAATAAAACTGAACGATCATTATGCTAAGCTAACGGATGGGTCTTGTCCATCACGTCATTCTCCTAATGATGTGATCCCATTATCAAATGACAACACATGTCTATGGTTAGGAAACCTTAACCATCTTTGATCAACGAGCTAGTCTAGTAGAGGCTTAATAGGGACACGGTATTTGTTTATGTATTCATACATGTATTTAGGTTTCCGATCAATACAATCCTAGCATGAATAATAAACCTTTATCATGAATAAGGAAATATAAAATAACAACTTTATTATTGCCTCTAGGGCATATTTCCTTCAGCCAACGTGTCATGGGAGGAATGGGGGCGCCCCACGTTCCATCATGCGCCATGCGTCAAGCCTGGCCCGCAGGTGGTTGGTGCCCGCGCCGTTTCGCCCTCTAATAGGCGGAGACGTGCGTGCCGCGGGTCCGGGGGCTACCATCGGGTCCGTGGGACAGGGGGTACCTATTAGGCCTATCTGTCTTCGGCCCAGGGCGTGGCGGATATCCATGGATCCAGCAAGTGGGCCACCAGCAAGCACTACAGGCAAGACCTCTCGAGAGGCCCCTTGCCTTGCGAGTCCCCCCCCCCCGTCAGCAGGCCTCCTGAGACTGCTAGGCAGCTCCATCGGAGCCTCGTGAGGCCCCCTCACAAGGTGGTTTCCCGAGGCCCCCTCGTGGGGCCAAGCAAGTCAAGAGTACTCAGTCAGTCGCGTGGCCCCTCATCTTCACGTGGGTGATGCGCGCAATGACGAACAGTGCCAGAGGCCGCGCCAGCAGGCGCGGACGAAGAGGGTTTCCCGTTTTGTGTTAAGGGAGCAGGGCCAGTGTGCCGGTTCCCAAAGCAATCCCCAAAGCTTGCCTGATTGGTGCAAGAGGACCATGACAATGGGCGCGCAGGGCGGAGGTCATCACCAAGCCCACCGGCACGTCATGGACGGTGTCTTTGCAGGTGAAGACCGCCTTTTGTAAGGATAGACTGCGCCCCTGCCCCCCTTCAAATTGTCGTTGTGTGGCAACCCTTCCCGCCAATGTTTTTGGGGAAGAGGACCAAGGCGTGTATAGAGGTGGGCAAGGCGTAGCTGTGAGAAGGACGATTCTTCCACATAGCACTTGTACTCTCATTTCTCCCTCGCGAGTGCAATCCAACCACCAAAGCCGGAGCAGGGTTTTACACCACAAGGTGTCCCGAACCTGGGTAACTGCCGTGTCTCTTGCCGCTCCTGCTAGCCCGCGCTCTCCGTATGCTCGCCGTAGTTGGTAGCGGCATGGAGTAGGGCGGTAGAATCGAGCGCACCCCAGAGTTCAAACCATTGGGTCCCCAGAGCCCCGATTTCGACAATATTGTTTAGGGTTGAAATTACCTCTATAAGCATTGTTGTTGAAATTATTTCTAGAGACAAAATTCACATCAATAGCATCATTATTTTGCTCAATCAAAGTAGATAGTGGCACATCATTGGGATCAACATGAGCATTTTTACAAGCAAGCATTTTCATAAGAGCATCCATTTTATCACTAAAAGTAGAAACTTCTTCAACAAAGTTTACCCTCTTACCAGTTGGACCTCTTTCAATGCACCATTGTGAATAGTTTGTCATTATATTATCAAGGAGTTTTGTAGCTTCTCCCAATGTGATTTCCGTAAAAGTACCACCTGCAGGACAGTCTAGAAGATTTCTCGACACAAAGTTCAGTCCCGTATAATTTTTTTGGATTATCATCCATAAGCTTAAAACTATGAGTGGGACAATTTCTAATCATTAGTTTCATTCTCTCCAAAGATTGTGCAACACGTTCATGCTCAAGTTGCTTAAAGTTCATAAATTTATTTCTGAGAGAAATAATCTTAGTGGGAGGAAAATACTTGGCAATAAAAGCATCCTTATACTTATCCCATGAATCAACACTATTGTGAGGCAAGGATGAAAACCAAGTTTTAGCACGATCTCTTAGTGAGAAAGGAAATAATTTCAACTTAATAATATCATTTTCCAAATCTTGTTTCTTTTGCATATCACATAATTCAACGAAGGTATTGAGATGGGATGCGGCATCCTCACTAGGATTTCCAGAAAATTGTTCTTTCATAACAGGATTTAGCAAAGCATCATTAATATCATATGACTCCGCACTAGTGGCGGGAGAAGCAATTGAAGTACTAATGAAATCATTATTATTAGTATTTGAAAAGTCACACAACTGAGTGTTCTCTTTAGACATGGTGACAAACAAGCAAACAATGAGCAAATAGACAAAATAAAATATTTTTGTGTTTTTGTTTTTATGAGAAGTGGAGGGAGATGGAAAAGAGAGGAAAATAAAAAGTAGAGCAAGTAGATGATAGCCTGTATGTAGGAACCTGATAATAGTTTGATGATGTCTCCCCGACAATGGCGCCAGAAATTCTTCCTGCTACTTGTAAACTGCTTCGATTTTCACCAAAGAGGAGGGGTGAAGCAGTACAGTAGAGATAAGTATTCCCTCAGCAAGAACCAAGGTTATCGAAACAATATCGGAACCACACAAATTCCCGTCTTCGGTACCTACACACACAAAAGCAAATACTTGCACCCAACGCGGGCAAGAGGGTTGTCAATCCCCTTGAAGTCGTTACTTGCAAGAATTAATTCTGATAGTGTTAGATAGATAAAACAAAAGTAAATAAATTGCAACAAAGTATTTTTGGTTTTAATGATATGGTAAAAGTAGACCTAGGAGCCATAGTTTTCACTAGCGGCTTCTCTCTCGAAGACATAGCATACGTGGGAGAACAATTACTGTTCGGCAATTGATAGAAAAGCGCATATTTGTGACAATGATCATGTATATAGGCATCACGTCCGTGACAAGTAGACCGACTCCTACCCAGCATCTACTACTATTACTCCACCAATCGACCGTTATCCAGCATGCATCTATGGTATTAAGTTCATGACAAACAGAGTAACGCTTTAAGCAAGATGGCAAGGTGTAGACAAAGTAAACACAATCAATATGATTAAACCCCGTAGTTTTACCCTTAATGGCAACAACACAATACGTGCCTCGCTACATGTACTATCACTGGGTGAGGACACCGCAAAATTGAAGCCATCCCAAACCACCTCTCCCGCCGAAAATAAATCAATCTAGTTGGCCAAACCAAATGGTTAGATCGGAGACAAATACAAAGCTATAAGAATCATGCATAATCAAGTTCGAAAAAGTCTCAATTACTTTCAATGAATAATCTGATCATAAACCCACAATTCATCGGATCCCAACAAACACACCGCAAATAAGATTACATCGAATAGAACTCCAAGAAGATCGGGGAGAACATTGTATTAATGATCAAAGAGAGAGAAGAAGCCATCTAGCTACTAGCTATGGACCTGTAGGTCTGTGGTGAACTACTCATGCATCATCGGAAGGCAGCAAGGATGATGTAGAAGCCCTCCGTGGTCGATTTCCCCTCCGGCAGAATACCGGAAAAGGCCTCCAGATGGGATCACGAAAGAACAGAAGCTTGCGGCGGCGAAAAAAGTGTTTCAGGTGGCTCTCTGGGGCTTTCCCAATATTTGATAATTTATAGAAGTGGAATTAGATCAGACAGAGCCACGTGGGGCCCACAAGGTAACATGACGCCCTACCCCCACCCCGAGGGCACGCCCTATTGCCTTGCCGTCTCCTCGCTTCGCATATGGTCTCCTCCAAAAGCATCTAGGGTCTCTTATGTCCATAAAAAAATCGTTAAAAAGTTTCGTAGCATCTGGACTCCGTTTGGTACTAATTTTCTGAAAAACCAAAAACAAGTAGAAAACAACAACTGGCACTAGGCACTGAGTTAATAGGAGTTCCCAAAAATGCATATAAAGCATCCAACATTGATAATATAATAGCATGAAACAATCAAAAAATATAGATACGTTGGAGACGTATCATGTGTGTGCAGGTATTGTTGATGTTCATTTAGGTGAGTCTCCTACTAGTTCGATAAACATTAGTTCTTAACTGAGGGAAATACTATCTGCTACAATACTACATCACCCTTTCTCTTCGGGGAAATTGCAACCCCTATCACAAGTAGCAGCGAGTGAGGAAACAGCTGGCGATGCGCGCGTCGTTCTCGCCAGGAAAGTTTTGCAAGAGATCTGACCTCTTTTTTCTTTTCCTGTGAAACGTGAAGGGAAGGAAGAAATACTGTATTGGAATAGGATTTCATTCCTTTAAACCAAAGGCCTCCAAAGGATATTTTCCTACAAAAATCTTATCCTCCAAAATTCCTATAGAAATCATGTGAACCAAAGGAGGACTTAGCCACTGAGTCAACATCAAGTTTGAGTTAACTAAGGAGGGCGCGACCTACTAGAAGGAAAAGGACCGGTTTTCTTTAATTGTTTCTTCATTTTTATTGGTTTTTCTCCTTTTTTTTCTTTTCTTTTGTTTTTTATTTCCTTATTTCTTCTCCATTTTTGGTTTTCCCTTTCGGTTTTACTTTAGTGCTTCCATTGTTTTATCGGGTTTTCTTTTCTTACACATTTTCCTTTTTTCATCCTTTGGTTTATTTTGTTTCTTTCTTGGTTTTCAACTTTTATTTGTTTCTTTATCGATTTTCACTATTTTTATTCATTCATTTTGCATTTTTTCTTTAGTTTTATTTTTCATTCTATTTTCCCTTGGTTTATTTTGTTTCTTTTTTGGTTTTCATTATTTGTCTTGTCCTTGTTTCTTTTGGTTTTCATTCTATATTTCTTGTATATGTCAAGAACATTTTTCTAATACATGTTTAACATTTTTCCAATACAAATTTAGCATTTTTCAAATACATGTAAACACTTTTTTATATACATATTTTAACATTTTCAAATACAAGATTAACATTTTTAATACATGGTCAACATTTTTTCTATACACAATTATAAACTTTTTCTAATGATTGATTAACACTTGTATATAAATTATCAAAATTTTCCATCATTTTTTAATGCAAGGTAAAAAAAACTATGCACATTTAGCATTTTTCAAATGCTTGATTAACTCGTTTGAATACTTGTTCTGCATTTTTTCAAATTCCCGTTTAAAATTTTTACATACATTATCAATTTTTTCATCATTTTTTAATACATGGTCAATTTTTTTGTACACACGTTCAAAAGTTTCTAAATGCTTGATTAACATTTTTTAAATACTTGTCCAACATTTTTTCAAACCCTTAATTAACATTTTTATACGTGATCAAATTCTTTGTATACATTTTCTCTATACACGTTTAATATTTCTAAATACTTGGTCAACATTTTCACAATGTTTTATGGAGAGTGATTTTTTATATATTTATTTTGAATATTGGGAGATATAAATAAAAGTAAAAAAAGGAAAATATAAAAACAGAAAATGTGAAGAAGAAAAAAATGACGTTGTAGTTCTCGCGCCGCTGGGCCTGCCCAACTCGCGCCACACTTGAGCGACAGTTCCCTCTGTGTCGCGTGAAGCTAGAAATAGGGCCCCTAACACTAGTGCTGCTATTTACGTGAGTGGCCCACGTAACAGACATTTCTTTTCATTTAGCCCACCCAGCAATGGGCATTCAAGCTCCGCCACTGCGTGAGTGGAATTTGTTTTCTGCGAGTGGAGTGTGTGGGTGGATTTCAGCGAGCAGGACAATCCCATTGTCTGGGTTGTGTTTGCATCCACCTGCAAATTCTGTTCTCCCTTGTCTCTTCCTTACTCCTTCCCCACACACATCACACACGTACAGAGACAAGCCAATGACCGTGGCCCTGCTCGGCTGCTCCTCGCTGACTCTGCCTCCACTCCACATACATCACTAGGAGCAACAACCCAAGCGAAACCGAACAAGCACCACCGCGGTGTTCCTCTCAGTTCAGTCCACTCCAGTCCAGTGTTCCTTTCCAGCCATGCGTAGCGGCAACGCCAAGACATGCAGGGCTAAAGATGGCACTGCCACTGCACCCACCTAGCTGACTGCCACTCTCTGCAGCTGAACCCCAGCGCGTGCGTATGTTATTAGCAAGAGGAACATCATTTCATTAATCATCATCTAATTACATGCCAGAGATTAACAAGCATGCATGGATGGTTCCACAGACTTGGTCCATGGAAGAAGAAGAAGAAGATGGTGCATGCAGATACGTGTTTGGTACTGCTGCAGAAAGTAAGTACACCTTGATGATTATTCACAACAATCATGCCAAGACATGCGTAATTGCTGCCTTCTTGTGTACATAACTATACAAGCATCATTCTGCTTGTAGACTAGTAGGTTCAGGAGAATATTGATCACATGTATTAGAGCCCAAAAGGCACGTATATGTAGAGCTACAAAACCAGCCTATGCTTGTCCTCCAAGATCTAATCCAAGTGGAAAAGGAAAGGATAGATGGGGAGGTTCGGATAGGAAGGGAAAAGATTACATGAAGAATATATCCCTAATACATGCTACGTATTCTTGCACCCCCCCCCCCCCCCACCCCCCGCAGTCGAAGCGTCATTCGAGGTGATTCCAAGACTCGATCGAAATGCTTCGAATGAATTTGTTGGAAGCCCTTTGGTCATGATGTCCGCAAGTTGATGAGTCGTCGGAACGTGGACAACACGAAAGTGTCCCAAGGCCACCTTCTCACGTACAAAATGAATATCCAATTCAATGTGCTTCGTGCGGCGATGATGAACGGGGTTGGCTGAGAGATAAACCGCAGAGATGTTGTCACAAAACACCACGGAGGCCTTGTCAACAACACAATGAAGCTCGCCAAGCAGTTGTCGAAGCCAACAACATTCAGCCACGGCATTGGCCACTGCACGGTATTCGGCCTCAGCACTCGAATGGGAGACGGTAGGTTGGCGTTTGGAAGACCAAGACACCAAAGAGTCCCCGAGGTAGATGCAATACCCCGATGTAGAGCGACGAGTGTAAGGGCAGCCGGCCCAGTCAGCGTCAGAGTACGCAGCAAGGGCGATGGAGGGGCTGCATGTGATCCGAAGCTCGTGTGAAGTAGTGCCGCGAAGATAACGAAGCAAACGCTTGATCAATCCCCAATGAGCATCACGCGGAGCATGCATATGCAAACAAATCTGTTGAACGGCATAGGCAATGTCTGGTCGTGTCAAGGTGAGGTATTGAAGAGCACCGGCAATGCTTCGGTAGAAAGTGGCGTCCGTCACAAGTTCACCGGAGGCAGCCGATACCTTGGGCTTAGTATCAACAGGTGTAGAGGCAGGCTTGCAATTGGACATAGCAGCGCGATCAAGAATCTCCTCAGCATATCTTTCTTGAGAGAGAAAGAAACCAGAGGCCGTGCGACGAACGGCAACACCAAGGAAAAAATGAAGAGGGCCAAGATCCTTCATCTTGAATTCCGTGCTGAGAGAAGTAATGATCATCCGAAGAAAATCTGCCTAGGAAGCGGTGAGGACAATGTCATCAACATAAAGTAGCAAATATGCCATGTCCGAACCACGACGAAGCACAAATAGTGAGGTGTCCGAAAGAGCCGAAGTGAACCCAAGGCGCCGAAGAAAATCACCGATGCGCATGTACCAAGCGCGAGGAGCTTGTTTGAGCCCATAAAGTGATTTTGACAGTAGACAAACATGCTCAGGGTTGGCGGCATCAATGAACCCCGTAGGTTGAGCACAGTAGACACACTCATGTAAAACTCCATGAAGAAAAGCATTGGATACGTCCAACTGATGTACCGGCCAGTGGCGAGAGGCGGCAAGATGCAAGACCGTGCGAATCGTGGCAGGTTTAACAACGGGACTAAAAGTCTCACCGAAGTCTATGCCAGCACGCTGTGTGAATCCTCGAACAACCCAACGTGCTTTATAGCGATCCAGGGAGCCATCAGGTTTGAGCTTATGCCGAAATACCCATTTGCCAGTGACGATGTTAGCACCGCGAGGTCGAGGCACAAGAGTCCAGGTGCGATTGGCCTGCAAAGCATCATACTCGTCTTGCATGGCAGAACGCCACGCAGGATCACGGAGAGCCGCACGAGCCGATGTGGGAAGCGGCGATGGCACCACAGTGGCGGCATGAGCATCCTCAAGGCGACGGCTGAGCTGTAGTAGACCATGATGGGCACGAGTGGTCATCGTGTGAATGGAGACGTCGGAGGGACGGAGCCACGGGGCAATACTTGGTGGTGCGACCGGTGCGGCTGGTGGTGAAGAAGCGGCGAACTCGACGGCAAGGCCGGAGGAAGCCGCGGAGGACAACGACGAGTTGGGCACGGCTGCCGGAGAGTCGTGGAAGACAGCAAGCGCGACATCGGGACTGGCAGCCGTGGCAGCCGAAGGGACTGTCATGGCAGCCGAACTGGCGAGGCTGGAGCTGCACCCGAAGAAGTGGCTGCCGTGGCACCAGAATTCGCCGCCATGGCAGCCAAACTGGTACCCACGGCAGAGGAGCTGGACGTCTGTGACGCCCCCGATTTGACCGTGCACTAATCATGCACGCAAATGTGTACGACCAAGATCAGGGACTCACGGGAAGATATCACAACACAACTCTAAAACATAAATAAGTCATACAAGCATCATAATACAAGCCAGGGGCCTCGAGGGCTCGAATACAAGTGCTCGATCACAGACGAGTCAGCGGAAGCAACAATATCTGAGTACAGACATAAGTTAAACAAGTTTGCCTTAAGAAGGCTAGCACAAACTGGGATACAGATCGAACGAGGCGCAGGCCTCCTGCCTGGGATCCTCCTAACTACTCCTGGTCGTCGTCAGCGGCCTGCACGTAGTAGTAGGCACCTCCAGTGTCGTAGGTGTCGTCGTCGACGGTGGCGTCTGGCTCCTGGGCTCCAACATCTGGTTGCGACAACCAGATAGAAAGGAAAGGGGGAAAAGAGGGAGAGAAGCAACCGTGAGTACTCATCCAAAGTACTCGCAAGCAAGGAGCTATACTACATATGCATGGGTATATGTGTAAAGGGGCATATCAGTGGACTGAACTGCAGAATGCCAGAATAAAAGGGGGATAGCTAGTCCTGTCGAAGACTACGCTTCTGGCCATCTCCATCTTGCAGCATGTAGAAGAGAGTAGATTGAAGTCCTCCAAGTAGCATCGCATAGCATAATCCTACCCGGCGATCCCCTCCTCGTCGCCCTGTTAGAGAGCGATCACCGGGTTGTATCTGGCACTTGGAAGGGTGTATTTTATTCAGTATCCGGTTCTAGTTGTCATAAGGTCAAGGTACAACTCCGGGTCGTCCTTTTACCGAGGGACACGGCTATTCGAATAGATAAACTTCCCTGCAGGGGTGCACCACATAACCCAACACGCTCGATCCCATTTGGCCGGACACACTTTCTGGGTCATGCCCGGCCTCGTAAGATCAACGCGTCGCAGCCCCACCTAAGCACAACAGAGCGGTCAGCACGCCGGTCTAACCCTATGCGCGCAGGGGTCTGGGCCCATCGCCCTATGCACACCTGCACGTTGCGTACGCGGCCGGAAGCAGACCTAGCCTAGTGGCGTTCCAGTCCAATCCGGCGCGCGCCACTCAGTCGCTGACGTCAAGAAGGCTTCGGCTGATACCACGACGCCGGGATACCCATAACTACTCCCGCGTAGATGGTTAGTGCGTATAGACCAAATGGCCAGACTCAGATCAAATACCAAGATCTCGTTAAGCGTGTTAAGTATCCGCGAACGCCGACCAGGGCCAGGCCCACCTCTCACCTAGGCGGTCTCAACCTGCCCTGTCGCTCCGCCACAAAGATCCACTTGCGGGTACTCCTACGAGCCGACCCGACTTTAGTCATCACATGTGTCATGTATGTAGTATATAAGTATATACCCGTGATCACCGCCCAGGTGATCACGGCCCGATAGTATAGCACAGCAGACGGACAAGAATGTAGGGCCACTGATGGAAATCTAGCATCCTATACTAAGCATGTAGGATTGCAGGTAAAGGTAACAACAGTAGTAGCAAGGATAGGCTATGCATCAGGATAGGATATCGGAAAACAGTAACATGCTACACTACTCTAATGCAAGCAGTATAGAGAAGAATAGGCGATATCTGGTGATCAAGGGGGGGGGCTTGCCTGGTTGCTCTGGCAAGTAGGAGGGGTCGTCAACTCCGTAGTCGAACTGGGCAGCAGCAGTGTCGGTCTCGTAGTCTACCGGAGAGAAGAGGGGGAAGAAACAGTAAATACAATGCAAACATAAGCATGACGATGCGTGACATGACAATGAACGGTGCTAGGTGTGTCCTAACGCGACAGTAGGTGGTACCGGCGAAGGGGGGGAACATCCGGGAGGTATTCCCGATGTTTCGCGTTTTCGGACAGACGGACCGGAGGGGGAAAGTTGCTAGTTCGATAGGTTAGGGAGGTGTGGTGGACGAACGGACTGCGTATTCGGATTCGTCTCGTCGTTCTGAGCAACTTTCATATAGAAAACATTTTCATCCGAGTTACGGTTTAAAAGATATGAATTTTCAAAGATTATTTGAATTTCTGGAATTATTTAATTAACAGAAAAGGGATATGACGTCAGCATGACGTATGAGTGACGTCAGCGGTCAACAGTCCGGTTGACTGGTCAAAACTGACACGGGGGACCCACCTGTCATAGACAGTGGGTTAACAGAAGATTAAACTAATTAATTTTTAGTTAATTAACTACTGGGCCCACCTGTCAGTGAGTGATTAGATTAATTAATTATTTTTATTTATAAAACATTTTCCTTTTCTTTTTTTTCTTTTTGCGGCGGGGCCCGCATGTCAGTGGCTGGGCCTGCCCAGTCAGCACGTTGACTGGGTGGACCCAGTCAACGGGGCCCACGGGCCCACTGGCAGTGGCACTGGGGGGGCCCAGGCCAGCCACGTCGGCGGCCGGCGCCGGAGCAACTCCGGCGACCAAAACAGCGGCGGCCCCTCGCCGGAGTTGGCCGGAATCGCGCTACGGGGCTCGGGGAGGAGCGGGGCTAGGCCCATTCGAAAGGGCTCGCAGCGCCGCATCCAGGGGTGGCCGGGGCTTCGCCGGACTTGGCCGGAATCGGCGCCGGCGAGCGGCGGAGGCGGCGGCGCGCACGGGTGCCCGACGGAAACGAGGCTACGGCGGGCTATCGAGCAAGCGGAGGGGCTGGGGGGCATCTACGCGAGGTGGGGAGTGCAACGGGCTTGAGCCCGTGACCATAAGGTCACCGGAGACCCGCCGGCGGCGAGCTCCGCGGCGCGGCGTTCGGGCGCGCGGGGAAGAAGCTAGGGGGCGCGCGAGAGAGAAAGGACAGGGGAGGAGGGGGGAGAGGCTCACCGCGCGGCACACGGAGGCCGGTGAGAGCTTAGGAGCAGCAGGTCGGCGCCGGGGAAGGAGGGGGTCGCCGGCGTCCGAAGTTGAAGACGAGCTCGGGGAGGCCGTTGCAGTGGCTCCGAGCTTCAACGGAGAGGCGGAGGTGGTGTAGTCGAGGGCGGCGACGGCGTATGACACGGCGAGGTGGCGATTGGGGCACGGTGGCCGTGTGAACGACGGGAACGGCGGCGAGCGCGTCGGGCGTGGGGAAGAAGAGAGCGGCGCGGATCTGGGGGGAAGAGGGAGGCGCAGGGGCCGAGAGGAGAGCGGGGCGAGTGGGAGAGAGGCCCGAGGAGGCGGGGGGGAGCTGGCGCCCTTATCCTCCCCGTCGCCGGCGAGGGGGTGCGGCGGGGACGGCCCCTGTTCCGACCCCGGTCGGGGGAACAGGGAAGGGGGCGAGGGGGAGTGGGAGATGGGCTAGGCCGGCTGGGCCGGGGGTCGGCCCAGTTGGGCCAGCGGTCCAGTGGGGGGGAGGGCCTTCTCTCTTTTTTTCTTTTCTTTGTCTGTGCTGTGTTCTTTTGCTTTTCTTTTTATTTGTTTATTTTCTTTTCTGTTTTATTTCATTTAAAAGTATTTAGGTATTTTATAAAAATGTGTTTTCTCCACCATAATTACCAGTGTATTATTTGGCACCCACCGAACATTTTTGTTCAAATTTTTGAAAACTTTTATTTTCCACTTTGATTTTAATTGAAGTTTGAACTAGGAGTTTGAAAAGAAATTTGATGCAATTGTGATCAAGCCCTGTTTAGCAACATGATTAGCTTAATCTCAGAGAGTTACTGTAGCATGATTCTCGGGGTGTTACAAATCTCCTCCACTACAAGAAATCTCGTCCCGAGATTTAGGAGGTAGAAGGAAACAGTGCGGGGTATTCTTCGCGCAGACGATCCTCTCGTTCCCAAGTGGCCTCATCTTCAGAATGGTGCGACCACTGGACTTTGAGAAACTTGATCGCCTTCTGACGTGTGCGGCGTTCAGCTTGGTCGAGAATGCGGACCGGATGTTCCTTATAGGAGAGGTCTTGCTGCAATTCGAGCACTTCATGATCCACAGCTCGGATTGGATCCTTGAAGCAACGGCGGAGCTGTGACACATGGAACACATCGTGAACCTGAGAAAGGTTCGGCGGTAGCTCCAGTTGGTATGCCACTTTTCCACGCCTTTCGAGAATAGTGAATGGGCCAATATAGCGAGGAGCTAGTTTGCCCTTGATCCCGAAGCGGTGAGCACCCTTCATAGGTGTGACTCGAAGATAAGCCTTTTCGCCAGGTTGATAGACCATGTCTTTATGATGACGGTCATACTGACTCTTCTGACGTGACTGAGCAGTCTTGAGATTCTCACGAATAATGCGGACTTGTTCTTCGGCATCTTGGATAATATCCGGACCGAAGAGTGGACGTTCCCCAGTTTCTGACCAGTTCAGAGGGGTTCGGCACTTTCGTCCATATAACACTTCGAAGGGGGCCATCTTCAGACTAGCTTGATAGCTATTATTATAAGAGAACTCAGCATACGGGAGAGATTCCTCCCATTTCTTGCCGAAGGAAATAACACAAGCTCGAAGCATGTCTTCGAGAACTTGGTTGACGCGTTCAACTTGCCCTTGCGATTGAGGATGAAACGCAGTACTGAATGACAGATGAGTTCCCATAGCTTCTTGGAAACTTGCCCAGAATCTTGAAGTGAATAAGCTGCCACGGTCTGAGCTGATAACCAATGGAATACCGTGGAGTGAAACAATCCTGGTCATATAGAGCGTTGCCAACTGGCTAGCAGTGATCGTTTCTTTGACCGCCAGAAAATGTGCAACTTTGGAAAGTCGGTCAATGACGACAAGAATAGCATCATTACCTTTCTGTGATTTGGGAAATCCAGTGACGAAGTCCATCTCAACATGGTCCCATTTCCATTCAGGAATAGAGATAGGTTGCAGAGTTCCAGCAGGCCTTTGATGTTCTGCTTTGATACGACGGCAAACGTCACACTCAGCAACATAACGAGCAATGGCTTGCTTCATATTAGACCACCAGAATCTCTGACGGATGTCTTGATACATCTTTGTACTACCAGGATGGATACACAGAGGTGTATCATGAGCTTCTTTCATAACTTCCTGTGTCATATCCAGGTTTTTCTCTGCACATGGCACCACTAGGCGGCCCTTGAAGTATAGGGTGCCATCTTCAGCAATGGTGAAGAATGAGGGCTTTCCTTCTGCGAGGTAGCGCTTAATCTTGTGGGCTTCAGAGTCATACTTCTGTAGCCTTTTGATGCTATCCACGAGATCTGGTTTAGCAACTAGGGTATTGAGGGAACCCTGGGTAACAACGTGGAGGTTCACCTTGCCAAACTCCTTAGGAGGGGGAGTGAGTGCACCCGAAGGGAACAATATGGAGGTTCAGCTTCCTGAATTCTTCAACAAGCGAGGGCTGAACTTTGTGAACCTGGAGGTGGTTGCAGTAAGACTTGCGGCTCAAGGCATCAGCCATTACATTAGCCTTGCCTGGCGTATAGGAAATA
Source organism: Triticum aestivum (assembly GCF_018294505.1). Taxonomy (NCBI): domain Eukaryota; kingdom Viridiplantae; phylum Streptophyta; class Magnoliopsida; order Poales; family Poaceae; genus Triticum; species Triticum aestivum. Next base: position 153,125,148 of record NC_057805.1, read on the forward strand.
CCCAAGTCAAAGTCTGCAACAAGCTCCATCCATCTCTGTTGACGGAGGTTCAGATCTGGCTGAGTAAACAGATACTTCAGACTTTGGTGGTCAGTGAAGATCTCGCAACGATTACCGAGAAGGTAATGTCGCCACTGCTTCAGCGCATGAATGACAGCAGCAAGTTCGAGGTCGTGAACTGGGTAGTTCTCTTCGTGAGGGCGCAATTGCCGAGAGGCATAAGCAATCACTTTGCGGTCTTGCATTAGGACACAGCCTAATCCTTGACGGGAAGCGTCGCAGTAAATGACAAAGTCCTTCTTAGTATCAGGTGGAGCTAGAACTGGAGCAGAAGTCAACTTGTCTTTGAGTGCTTGGAAACTTTCCTGACATTTGTCTGTCCATTGGAACTTGACACCCTTATGCAACAGGTTAGTCAGAGGCCTGGCGATCTTAGAGAAGTTCTCGACGAATCGACGGCAATAGCTGGCGAGACCGAGAAAACTTCTGACTTGCTTAACGTTCTTGGGAGGAGTCCAATCAAGAATAGCCTGAACTCGTTCAGGGTTGACGGCAATACCATCCTTAGAGATGACATGCCCGAGATAGGTTACTTCGGGTAGCCAGAATTCACATTTGGAGAACTTGGCATATAGTTGATGCTCTCGTAGCTTTTCCAGCACAAGTCGAAGATGTTCAGCATGTTCTTCTTCGTTCTTGGAAAATACCAGGATATCATCCAGATAAACCACGACGAACTTGTCGAGGTAATCCATGAATATATAGTTCATCAGACGAGAGAAGGTGGCTGGAGCATTGGTTAAACCGAAAGACATGACGGTGTACTCGTATGAACCATAGCGAGTCACGAAGGCGGTCTTTGGGATATCCTCTTCGCGAACACGGATCTGGTGGTAGCCCAACCTCAAGTCGAGCTTAGAGAACACTGACGAACCCGCCAGTTGATCATACAGATCATTGATCCGAGGAAGGGGGTATTTATTCTGGATGGTAGCTTGGTTTATAGGACGGTAGTCTTGAACTAACCGGTTTGTCCCATCCTTCTTCTTGACAAAGAGAGAAGGTGCTCCCCAAGGAGAGCAACTTGGGCGAATGAATCCCTTGCGAAGAGATTTGTCGATTTCCTCCTTAAGCTCAAGGAGTTCATGCGGCGGCATTTTGTAGGGTCGCTTGGCTATAGGAGTGGTGCCTGGTTTCAAGTCGATGATGAATTCGACAGCTCTAGCAGGGGGAATCCCTGGAAGTTCTTCAGGAAAGACGTCGAGGAATTCACGCACGACGGGAATGTTTTCAATGCCCTCGAGTGGTGCAGCGTTCAATGCATTCAATGCATAGAGCCTTGCCTCGGCATTTTGCACCAGATGAGCTTGGTAAGCAACTATTTCATCTGAAGGGTGTAGCAGATGGACGGTTTTAGTGGCGCAAACTATAGAAGCAGTATGCGCTTTCAACCAATCCATACCCAAAATGAGGTCGATGTTAGACGACTTCAGGATAATGGGAGAGGCATAGAATTCCAGCCCTTCGATTTCCACGGGGACATCGATGCCAACCAAGGAGGTTTGACACTGTCCCACGGGGGTTTTGACCAATACAGAGGTGTTCATCTCCTCACATTTAACGTCGTGCTTGTATGCAAAATCTTCTGACATGAATGAATGCGATGCACCTGTATCAAATAAAACGGATGCTGGTACTGAATTTACGAGGAGTGTACCCATCACAGTAGCAGGCTGGTCTTGAGCTTCGTTGAGATCAACGTGGTTGGCATGAGCACGACCATAAGACTTAGCATTGTTGTTGCGAGGCTGATTGTTACCACGGCCAGTTGCTGGAAGGGCCAGTTGATTCTGGTTCTGGTTGCATTCTTTAGCACGGTGTCCTGGTTGACCACACCTGAAGCACAAGCCATTATTCGGAGTGGGAACAGGAGCTTGGGATGGTGGAGCTGGAAGTCTTGACTGCCTAGATGGTGGTGGAGGCAGACGAGGTGCAGCATAGGTCTGCCTTGGGGCAGATGCATTTGGACGGTACATGCTGTTCGGGATCCATATCTTACGCTTCTGTGCGGGCGAGCCCGAAGATGAGCCCGTGTCACGGTTGCGCCTGTGAGAGCTCTGGTATTCCTGCAGACCAGTTTCGACATTGATGGCCTTGTTCACCAAGGTGGAGAAATCAGCAAAGTCATGCACTAGAAGTGCGAGCTTGATGTCAGCTTGAAGGCCATCACGGAACTTCTCCTGTCTGCGTGCATCAGTTGCAATGTCTTCTTCAGCATAGCGGGACAAGTCCAGAAACTCCCGCTGATAAGCTTCGACAGTTTTGTTGCCTTGGGTGAGGTTGCGGAACTCACGCTTCTTCCGGTCCATGACTCCTTGAGGAATGAAGCGGGCACGGAAAGCAGCTTGGAAGTCTGGCCATGTGATGATTGTTCCAGCTGGCAGAGTACGCCTGTGGCTGTCCCACCATTGAGCTGCGGGTCCCTTCAAGAAGAAGGAAGCAAAGGTGACATAGCTGGCAGGGGCTACATCAGCAGACTCCATCTCATAGGTGATGTCACGGAGCCAGTCATCAGCATCCAGAGGCTGAGTTGAGCTGCGGTAGATGGTTGGGTTGAGGCGTATGAAATCTTGAAGAGTCACTTGAGCTGGCTGCTGGTTCATATTGGGGCGAGGAAACTGAGCCATCATATTTTCCATGAATTGGCGGTTCAGTTCAAACTGTTGGATCATACCAGCCATGTACTCAGGTGGTGGTGGGGCATCGCCACCACGACCACGACCACCTGGTCTAACCATCCTGCTAATATATAACAGGGGTAGTTCAGCATTGAGAAATTTGCAATGACAAGAATCATTCATGATGAAACATGCATAATGAAAGGAGCACGATAGCTACTACATAGTAGTCGGCATAACTTTACAAAAGGGGTCATGCATAGAGTTCAGTACATAGAGTTCAGTACATAGACTAAAACATCATAGGCGGCACACAGGCTCGCGGCGACTGCAACTAATACTACAAGCAAGCCTACATCAGTCCCAAGAGGTACTGTGGAGGTAATCGTAGCCCGACAGCTGGTAGTGAGGCAACGGATAGCCCTCGACGTCAGCAGACTGGGGGCCGCGGATACTCAGGTGTAGAGCCCGACGCTCAGGTGGCAGAAGAGGGCCAAGTGCGGGAGAGTAGCCTCCCACCTCTGGCCAACCGACACCGTGGGGCATCACGGTCCTGGCTGGGTAGATCGCAGTACGCGGTACCTGTCCAGATCGGACAAAGGGGTGCAGCAGCGTCAGAGCTCGGTAAAGGTGCTGACGGGTGGTGTACATCTCGTGGCGAAGAGCTCGGTTAGCTCGATCCAGCCCATCAGCATGCAGAACAAGGTGCTGATGGTAGAAGGGCTCTCGGGTGACAGTGGAGTAGGCAGCAGTATAGTATCCCTCCGCACCAACATCAGATGCGATAGCAATGTGCCTGAAAGGGGAGGTGTCCAACTCCTGATACTCTCCACGAAGACGTGTCAGAGCAGCATAGGCAGCATCGTGGACAGCCATATCGATGGTCACACCAACACCATGTGCGGTGTGCAGCACAGTAGTGGAGTCGTACTCCCGAGAGTAGAGGTGGACGATGGCACGGTACTGCTCCTGGTTAAAGTCCTGGTACTCCTCGTAGACGGTGTACTCAGGGTGCCAGCGATAACCCAGATAGGTCATCATCTCAGCTAGCACCGCAGGTGATCCCGAGGCACCAATGGCCGTCGTGTGGCGAACGACCTGCCTCGTGGGTTCCATCTGAAAGCAAAGACGTTTCAAAGGAGTCAAATGACAGTGTGTGAATTGTTCAAAATACTATTCTAAGAAACAACTATGGCTTATCCAACTTTGGGGTGAATGCGGTCACGGGATCCTAGTGTTAAAGTTAGTAAATTCGTTTAACCCGAGTAGAAGAGAGTTCAGAGTCCCAGAGTAAAGGTCGAGGAGTAAAAGATACTAGTACCACCCAATGGCGACGTGGGCCCGTAAGACACACAGCCATGTTAGTAAAAGTTTTGTAATGTCTAGACTCGACTTCGGCCAAGGAGTGTGGATAGGGGGATTCCTACAGGCAGTCGGCTCTGATACCAACTTGTGACGCCCCCGATTTGACCGTACACTAATCATGCACGCAAATGTGTACGACCAAGATCAGGGACTCACGGGAAGATATCACAACACAACTCTAAAACATAAATAAGTCATACAAGCATCATAATACAAGCCAGGGGCCTCGAGGGCTCGAATACAAGTGCTCGATCACAGACGAGTCAGCGGAAGCAACAATATCTGAGTACAGACATAAGTTAAACAAGTTTGCCTTAAGAAGGCTAGCACAAACTGGGATACAGATCGAACGAGGCGCAGGCCTCCTGCCTGGGATCCTCCTAACTACTCCTGGTCGTCGTCAGCGGCCTGCACGTAGTAGTAGGCACCTCCAGTGTCGTAGGTGTCGTCGTCGACGGTGGCGTCTGGCTCCTGGGCTCCAACATCTGGTTGCGACAACCAGATAGAAAGGAAAGGGGGAAAAGAGGGAGAGAAGCAACCGTGAGTACTCATCCAAAGTACTCGCAAGCAAGGAGCTATACTACATATGCATGGGTATATGTGTAAAGGGGCATATCAGTGGACTGAACTGCAGAATGCCAGAATAAAAGGGGGATAGCTAGTCCTGTCGAAGACTACGCTTCTGGCCATCTCCATCTTGCAGCATGTAGAAGAGAGTAGATTGAAGTCCTCCAAGTAGCATCGCATAGCATAATCCTACCCGGCGATCCCCTCCTCGTCGCCCTGTTAGAGAGCGATCACCGGGTTGTATCTGGCACTTGGAAGGGTGTATTTTATTCAGTATCCGGTTCTAGTTGTCATAAGGTCAAGGTACAACTCCGGGTCGTCCTTTTACCGAGGGACACGGCTATTCGAATAGATAAACTTCCCTGCAGGGGTGCACCACATAACCCAACACGCTCGATCCCATTTGGCCGGACACACTTTCCTGGGTCATGCCCGGCCTCGTAAGATCAACGCGTCGCAGCCCCACCTAAGCACAACAGAGCGGTCAGCACGCCGGTCTAACCCTATGCGCGCAGGGGTCTGGGCCCATCGCCCTATGCACACCTGCACGTTGCGTACGCGGCCGGAAGCAGACCTAGCCTAGTGGCGTTCCAGTCCAATCCGGCGCGCGCCACTCAGTCGCTGACGTCAAGAAGGCTTCGGCTGATACCACGACGCCGGGATACCCATAACTACTCCCGCGTAGATGGTTAGTGCGTATAGACCAAATGGCCAGACTCAGATCAAATACCAAGATCTCGTTAAGCGTGTTAAGTATCCGCGAACGCCGACCAGGGCCAGGCCCACCTCTCACCTAGGCGGTCTCAACCTGCCCTGTCGCTCCGCCACAAAGATCCACTTGCGGGTACTCCTACGAGCCGACCCGACTTTAGTCATCACATGTGTCATGTATGTAGTATATAAGTATATACCCGTGATCACCGCCCAGGTGATCACGGCCCGATAGTATAGCACAGCAGACGGACAAGAATGTAGGGCCACTGATGGAAATCTAGCATCCTATACTAAGCATGTAGGATTGCAGGTAAAGGTAACAACAGTAGTAGCAAGGATAGGCTATGCATCAGGATAGGATATCGGAAAACAGTAACATGCTACACTACTCTAATGCAAGCAGTATAGAGAAGAATAGGCGATATCTGGTGATCAAGGGGGGGGGCTTGCCTGGTTGCTCTGGCAAGTAGGAGGGGTCGTCAACTCCGTAGTCGAACTGGGCAGCAGCAGTGTCGGTCTCGTAGTCTACCGGAGAGAAGAGGGGGAAGAAACAGTAAATACAATGCAAACATAAGCATGACGATGCGTGACATGACAATGAACGGTGCTAGGTGTGTCCTAACGCGACAGTAGGTGGTACCGGCGAAGGGGGGGAACATCCGGGAGGTATTCCCGATGTTTCGCGTTTTCGGACAGACGGACCGGAGGGGGAAAGTTGCTAGTTCGATAGGTTAGGGAGGTGTGGTGGACGAACGGACTGCGTATTCGGATTCGTCTCGTCGTTCTGAGCAACTTTCATATAGAAAACATTTTCATCCGAGTTACGGTTTAAAAGATATGAATTTTCAAAGATTATTTGAATTTCTGGAATTATTTAATTAACAGAAAAGGGATATGACGTCAGCATGACGTATGAGTGACGTCAGCGGTCAACAGTCCGGGTTGACTGGTCAAAACTGACACGGGGGACCCACCTGTCATAGACAGTGGGTTAACAGAAGATTAAACTAATTAATTTTTAGTTAATTAACTACTGGGCCCACCTGTCAGTGAGTGATTAGATTAATTAATTATTTTTATTTATAAAACATTTTCCTTTTCTTTCTTTTTTTTTTGCGGCGGGGCCCGCATGTCAGTGGCTGGGTCTGCCCAGTCAGCACGTTGACTGGGTGGACCCAGTCAACGGGGCCCACGGGCCCACTGGCAGTGGCACTGGGGGGGGCCAGGCCAGCCACGTCGGCGGCCGGCGCCGGAGCAACTCCGGCGACCAAAACAGCGGCGGCCCCTCGCCGGAGTTGGCCGGAATCGCGCTACGGGGCTCGGGGAGGAGCGGGGCTAGGCCCATTCGAAAGGGCTCGCAGCGCCGCATCCAGGGGTGGCCGGGGCTTCGCCGGACTTGGTCGGAATCGGCGCCGGCGAGCGGCGGAGGCGGCGGCGCGCACGGGTGCCCGACGGAAACGAGGCTACGGCGGGCTATCGAGCAAGCGGAGGGGCTGGGGGGCATCTACGCGAGGTGGGGAGTGCAACGGGCTTGAGCCCGTGACCATAAGGTCACCGGAGACCCGCCGGCGGCGAGCTCCGCGGCGCGGCGTTCGGGCGCGCGGGGAAGAAGCTAGGGGGCGCGCGAGAGAGAAAGGACAGGGGAGGAGGGGGGAGAGGCTCACCGCGCGGCACACGGAGGCCGGTGAGAGCTTAGGAGCAGCAGGTCGGCGCCGGGGAAGAAGGGGGTCGCCGGCGTCCGAAGTTGAAGACGAGCTCGGGGAGGCCGTTGCAGTGGCTCCGAGCTTCAACGGAGAGGCGGAGGTGGTGTAGTCGAGGGCGGCGACGGCGTATGACACGGCGAGGTGGCGATTGGGGCACGGTGGCCGTGTGAACGACGGGAACGGCGGCGAGCGCGTCGGGCGTGGGGAAGAAGAGAGCGGCGCGGATCTGGGGGGGAAGAGGGAGGCGCAGGGGCCGAGAGGAGAGCGGGGCGAGTGGGAGAGAGGCCCGAGGAGGCGGGGGGAGCTGGCGCCCTTATCCTCCCCGTCGCCGGCGAGGGGGTGCGGCGGGGACGGCCCCTGTTCCGACCCCGGTCGGGGGAACAGGGAAGGGGGCGAGGGGGAGTGGGAGATGGGCTAGGCCGGCTGGGCCGGGGGTCGGCTCAGTTGGGCCAGCGGTCCAGTGGGGGGGAGGGCCTTCTCTCTTTTTTTTCTTTTTCTTTGTCTGTGCTGTGTTCTTTTGCTTTTTCTTTTTATTTGTTTATTTTCTTTTCTGTTTTATTTCATTTAAAAGTATTTAGGTATTTTATAAAAATGTGTTTTCTCCACCATAATTACCAGTGTATTATTTGGCACCCACCGAACATTTTTGTTCAAATTTTTGAAACTTTTATTTTCCACTTTGATTTTAATTGAAGTTTGAACTAGGAGTTTGAAAGAAATTTGATGCAATTGTGATCAAGCCCTGTTTAGCAACATGATTAGCTTAATCACAGGGAGTTACTGTAGCATGATTCTCGGGGTGTTACAACGTCCCAGCAGGCGAGGCAGCAGCCGTAGTGGCCGCCGATGGGGATGCAGGGGCGGCCACAACTGGACTCCCAGCGACCCGTGGAGCGGGCGGCGGGTCACGCCGGTGAGGGGCCGGTGGTGCACGGAACACCACAGCGTCGGGTTGAGAGATCGAAGCTGGTGATGACGGCAACTCCTGCAGCATGGTCCTGAAAGGAAAAACGCTCTCGTCGAAAACAACATGGCGTGATGTTAGCACACGGCGAATGACCGGATCATAGCAGCGGTATCCACGGTGATCGGGAGGGTAACCAAAGAAAACACAAGCGAGAGATCGAGGTGAGAGTTTATGAGGAGCAGTGGAAGTGGTTTTTGGGTAACATAGACAGCCAAAGAATCGAAGATGAGAGTAGTCAGGTGGTGAACCAAACAGAAGTTGGTGAGGAGGAAGATTGTTTCGTGGCCGACAAGGTCGAAAATTAAGAAGATAGGTGGCGGTGTTGAGTGCTTCAGCCCAAAACCTAGGAGGCATGTGAGCATGAAATAATAGAGTGCGGACACTATCGTTCAAGGTGCGAAGTATGCGTTCAGCACGGCCGTTTTGTTGTGAGGTGTAAGGACATGTGAGGCGGAGATGGATGCCGTGTTGTGCAAAAAAGTTGCATGACGCATGATTATCGAACTCCCGACCATTGTCGGTTTGAAAAGCTATGATATAGCGTTGAAATTGGGTGGCAAAAAAAGCATGAAAATGAGAGATAGTAGAAAACACGTCCGATTTGCGGCACAAAGGAAAAGTCCAAACGTAGTGAGAATAATCATCAAGCAAAACAAGATAATATTGAAAACCCGAAACACTTGTTATAGGAGACATCCAAACGTCGCAATGAACAAGAGCAAAAGGAAAACTAGCTTGACTATCTGATTGTTTGAAAGGTAGTCGAACGTGCTTCCCCAATCTACAAGCATGACACGTTGTAGGGGGTGATTTATTACAAGTAAAATCAAAAGAAGATATAGTCCTAGAGAGAGCATCATGTCCTGGATGGCCAAGGCGTTGGTGCCAAAGGTCGGTGGTGCCGGCAAGGAGAGCTTGAGGTCCGGCGACATGAGGATAGAGGTCGTCGTTGCTATCACATCGGAGAATCACTGCGCGGGTACGACGATCCTTGACAGAAAAACCAAGATCATCAAATTCAACGTTAACTGGATTGGTACGAGTTAAAAGACGAACAGAGATGAGGTTTTTAATAAGATTAGGAGTAACTACGACATCACGTAATGAAAGTGGAAAAGAGGAGGTGGGGAGAGAGGTGGTGCCAATGTGAGTGATGGGGAGGGAATCTCCGTTGCCGAAGACGACAGAGGAAAAGTTAGAGGAGGGGAAGGAAGAAGAGAGGATACCGGGATCGCTAGTCATATGGGCAGTCGCGCCTGTGTCAAAAAACCAGTTGGAGCCGCTTCCGCCGGCACCGCCCTGCTGCACAGAGAGGTTGTTGAGGGCGGCATGAAGCTGCGTCTGATCCCATGCAGGGGGCTGGAGCGGCAGGGACGGTGGGGGGAAACCGTTGTAGACCGAAGGAGTACCGTAGCCTTGCTGCCCGAGATGAGCAGTGTACGCCTGCGGGGTGGAGACACCAGGGCGCGGGCCAAGGAGACCGGCGCCGGGCGCACGCCAGTTCGGCGGCCAGGCCTGGAACATGCCGGACAGCGGGTAGCTGCCGACGGGCCAGAAGGGTGCAGCCGGATCCCGTCCAGGAGCAGCGCCGAGCCCCTGCTGAGGCTGCTGCTGCTTCTTGCGGCCTTTGCCGCGGCCACGCCCGCCCGATGCAGGAGCAGCAGACGTTGGAGAAGGCACGGGGGGCCGCGAGGCCGGTGAAGCCGGCGGCGCGGAGAACCGGTTGGCGACGAGGGCCGTCGCCCAGATTTGCTGAGCATGGCGGGCAAGCCGGCGTTCTTCCTGCAAAATAGCGCCGCGTGCACGGGCAAAGGTTAGACCAGCAGGGTTGATGGTGAGGGCGGCGATGCAGTGGCCGAACTCGCCGTTCAGCCCGTTGATGAAGGTGGTCAGCATGTCCTGGTCATTGACCGGAGTGCCGACGTCGCGAAGCGTGTCGGAGAGACACTTGAGGCGGCTCGCGAAGGCGGTGACAGAGAGATCGCCCTGGACGAGGTTGAGGAAGTCACGCTTAGCGAAGATGGAGCGTTGAAGGCGATTGTCGCGGAAGAGCTCGGTGATGACGGTCCAAGCGTTGGCGGCGGTGTGGGAGGGCTGGATGATGATCTCGAGAATGTCCTTGGAGACGGTGGTGTACAACCAGGAGACTATGCATTGGTCGATTTGAGTCCACTCGACGTCGCCGAGAGCCATGAGAGCGTCGACGGAGCCATCGATCTGATCAAGGAGACCAAGCTTGCGAAAAGTAAGGTTGAAGAAGGTCTGCCATATGCAAAAATTGGACTCCTCGAAGTCAAGGATAACGGTGACATGGTTTCGGATGTTGATAAGCTGGACTGCGGTGGCACTTGGAGCAGCGGGGTTGACGGAGCTAGCGGCAAAGGGGTTGGAGGGATTGGACTCGGAGGTGTTGGGGGTGGAGACGTAGTCGCCGAACTCGCTGAAGTCCATGGCGGCAGCTGGGAGGGATGCGACTATGGGCGGGGTTCAGCGGTGTCTAGGGCAGGGAAGCAGCGGAAGCAAGGCACAAGACCTAGAGAAAAACTGATACCATGTAGACTAGTAGATTCAGGAGAATATTGATCGCATGTATTAGAGCCCAAAAGGCCGTATATGTAGAGCTATAAAACCAGCCTATGCTTGTCCTCCAAGATCTAATCCAAGTGGAAAAGGAAAGGATAGATGGGGAGGTTCGGATAGGAAGGGAAAAGATTACATGAAGAATATATCCCTAATACATGCTACGTATTCTTACACTGCTCATCTAGTGCTCTGTGGGCAAACAAAAGATTTGAGGTCATGATGCAGAAAGTGAAAAGATACTGTAACTTTGTTCGGAGCTTTGTCCAAAGGTTGAAAACACACACACACACATACAGACAGAAAGCAAAATCGACAAGTAGAGTCCGAGATGAGAGACCGTTAACGGCGGATCATTCTTGTGAGTTCCCAAAGTGAATTTGGAAAGGAGAAAGGAGGGAAGAACAAGTGAAAAAGGGATGAGCGCTGTTGTTTAACTTCTTGTGTAAGCAATGTTCACATGAGAATATGCTTGCTTTGGTAGTGTTTCCGACCCAAGCCATCAAATTACAGAACAATACATCTACTATGTTTTTTTTTTCGTTTTTCTACTTCCAAACTACCAACCGCCCTGCACAACTAGGATCCGAGACCACCCCATGTCCAAGTTTGTGCTGAATTATTCTTCAGTCCTGCATGCAGAATAATACTCCCTCTGTATCGAAATAAAAGACGTTTTTCATCTTATATTTACAGTAGATAAGGAGGAGGAGTCAATACGAGATGCACTTCATAACAATTCGAACCATTGAGCAACAAATCGGTGGTCATTTCATTAGAGATAACATAGCAGAGAGCCCAACATTTCTTTGCACCAAGTTTCCCTTCTCTATGTAAATCGCAATCGCTGACACTGAAACAAACCAGATCCACCTTACATGTGTACCCCTGACAATATTACGGCCGTATATCTAAAGCAAGATCACAAAACAGAAATATTTATACACTAGTACACCAAAAATGGTTATTCACCTGTGTCATGAGCTATGACACCATCATTACCCACTAAACCCCAAAGGCTTAAACCTTTCCTTCCTTATTACCCCCTCCTCCCGCCGCACTGAGCCGGCGGCCGGCGCCGCCCCCTGCCGCCCTTGGCCGGGCACGCGGCCACCACGGTCGGCGGCGGCGCAACACAGTTCCAGTGTGCACATACCGGCGCGCTCGACGGCAGGCCGCGCACGCTGATGCCGGTCAGGAAGTTATCTTGAAGGAAGAGCACCCGCATGCGCCCGCCCTCCGCCGCCGCCACAATCTCCGCCGGCACCGCGCCAGCAAACTTGTTCCCGTTCAGGTACACTGCAGCCGCGCTCGCCAGCTCCGCCGGCACCCGCCCGGATAGCGCGTTGTGGCTGAGGTCCACCGTGGAGCCCGACGGCAACCGCCCCGCCGGCCGGAGCTCGTCAGAGAAGGCATTCTTGCGCAGCTGCAGGTACCCAATCCGGAACGAGAAGACTTCTCCAGGCTCCTCGCCGGAGAACCAGTTCCCGCCGAGGTCAAGAAACGACAGCCTCGTCAGTCTGCGAAGGACGCCGCCCACGCGGCCGGAGAGCCTGTTCCCGGCGAGACTGAGGTACACGACCGTCACCGGGAGCGGCGGGACGCCGCCGGATAGGCGATTGTTCCTGAGGTCGAGGTGGACCAGCGGCGAACTCACTGTCTTGGGGATCTCGCCGGAGAGGGAGTTGTGGGAGAGGACGAGCGTTCGGAGACTCCTGATTTGTAGCAGTGACGAGGGTATCCTGCCGGAGAAGGAGTTCTTGCTGAGATCAACCGTCCGAAGAGCAGGGGAGAATGCTCCGGGGAGGTTCCCGGATAGAGCGAGGAAGCGGAGCGACGGGAGCGGAGCGACGGGAGCGCCGCGACGGCGGAGGATAACCCCCCGGAAACGCGGCCGGGGACGAGCGAGAGCGAGCTGAGCGCGGAGAGACGCGCGAGCGCCGCGGAGGGGAATGCGCCCGAGAGGCCCGGTGCGCCGGCGCGCGGGTCCCCTAGGGCCAGCGTGACGACCCGGCCATCGCCGGAGCAGGAGACCCCGGCGAAGCCGCAGGGGTCTCCGGTGAAGTCCCACGAAGCGAAGAAGCCGGAGCCCGGCAGGTCGGTGAGCGCGCGCCGAACGGCCTGCAGCGCCAGGTAGTCCACCGGGTGCAGCGTCGCCGCCGCTGGCTGTACCGCAACCGTGAGAAGGACGGCAGCGAGGAGCAGGAAGACGCCAGGGCGTTGCGTCGCGCGCGTGGTCATTGGTCTCTCGAGGCGAAGTCGCGAGGCGGTAGTGTATCCGTCGAGGAAAGCGAGGGAGCTCAGTGAATCGCACTGTTTAGCGCGGCGTCGGGTGGTGTGAGCTTGTAGGAGAAGAACGCGCTGGGGATGGTGGCTCTGCCTTGATAAGCGTGCGTCTGGTGTGGTGGGTCCTGTTGGTGTCTACCCTAGCTCTCCCTCGTGTACCTAAACCCCCTTTCTCGGTACTCTCGCTCGAACGATCAGAAAAAAGAAGGAGACACGTGGTTTCCGGCGCACGAACGGTAAATTTTCCGAGCACGAACTCGACACCACACTGTTACAACGATCACCGCGGCGACCTTATATCCGGGCCAGCGCTGGGCCACTACCCGCACGCCTCTACCCACTACCCCGCCTAGTCCGGCCCGCTCCATGCGCACCCACGACGCGCTCCCGCACGTGCTCGCTACGCTGAGCCCGCAACAGACCTGTGCGGTCACTCGGCCTCGACCGCCAACAGCTTCACCAGGACCGGCGCCACGCATGCACACACACGCGCGTGCCCCTACCCTACTCTACGCACGCACACACGCAGCCCGTACACTAGTCGGATACATCCCAGACTATGCCCAGCCTGGACACTAGTCGGGCCATGGTCAGACAATGGCCAGATACACACGCACGCACGCATGCCACGGACCTGGCGCGGCCACAACCAGCGCCCGACACGCCCAGCGCGCGCACACACGCGCACTGGACATGCCTGCCGTGGCTTATTGGCCAACACTCACCCCCTAAGCCACGATGTCGCCGCACGGCCAGCCTAGGAGCCCCGGCTCATCGTCGTCGCCGTCGTCTTGATCGCCTTCATCGGACGCCACCGCCCGCGGTCTGTTCACCGCGCCCGGGCCGTGGTTGCCGCATCGCTCGACGCTGAAGTTGCATGCCACCACCACGCCTGGACTCGTCGTGCGTCGCTGTGTCCGTGCGCTTGCCGCAAACCGCAGCCGCGCAGCCGAGCTTTCCACGTCTGTCGCCTCCGCGTCCACCATGATGGCCGTAGCGCCGCGCATCTCCTCAGGCTGACACACCGCCCGGAGCTTCACCACGCAGTCGCCGGTGAACGCCGCCACCACCGGCACACCTCCGGCAAGGGTAACGACGCCCAAGATGAACCAGCTCATGATACCAATTGTTGGTGTCTACCCTAGCTCTCCCTCGTCTACCTAAACCCTCTCTCTCTCGATACTCTCGCTCGAATGATCAGAGAAAGAAGAAGAAGGGAGAACACGGTGGACACGTGGTTTCCGGCGCACGAACGCCCGCCGCACGATCGACAAATTTTCCGAGCACGAACTCGACACCACACTGTTACAACGATCACCGCGGTGACCTTATATCCAGCCAGGCTGGGCCACTACCCGCACGCCTCTACCCACTACTCCGCCTGGTCCGGCCCGCTCCATGCGCGCCCACGACGCTCTCCCGCATGCGCTTGCTACGCTGAGCCCGCAACAGACCTGCGCGGTCACTCGGCCTCGACCGCCAACAGCTTCACCAGGACCGACGCCACGCATGCACACACACGCGCGTGCCCCTACCCTACTCTACGCACGCACACATGCAGCCCGTACAGTAGTCAGATACATCCCAGACTATGCCCAGCCTGGACACTAGTCGGACCATGGTTAGACAATGGCCAGATACACACGCACGCACGCATGCCACGGACCTGGCGCGGCCACAACCAGTGCCCGACACGCCCAGCGCGCGCACACACGCACACTGGACATGCCCGCCGTGGCTTATTGGCCAACAGGTCCCACCCGACCCGACTACATACTGTGGCTCACGGACAAGTTGGGGATACCCGGCTCGGTGGCCCCAATTGCGAGTGCTTCATTTTTGGAGTGCGTCGTGCTTTGAAGGCCGTGCAGATGGAGGCAGAGGCCATGCTTACTAGGACCCGCATGTCAGTTACTCGATGGCAGGTTTGGCCACGTCACAGGATCCTCATCCGGCAAAGGCGCACAGCCATGAACGTCAATGGTGAGGAGTGAATAGCAAAAGAACAACCCATCATATTTTACTTTAATTCGGATTTGCTGCTGGATTTTAAAGATAAATTTTGTATGAATGAAATGACCTAAATCAAAATTATTGTTTTTGGAAGCAACTGTATGTTAGCAAAGAGTATGCATGTATGCTGGACCATTGAAGATGAAACAATTAAATGAGGGTATGCATGTGCTACGAAATAGTTCTAGTGCATGTGCTACGAAATAGTTCTAGTGGATGATGATGTGGCATGTCTGATGACGTGGAGAGATGCCTGTTAAGAGAATTAGAATTAGTGAGGATTAACTATTTAGATATTATAGATTCGGATTTGTTATCATATTCCTTGGGTGCCCCGAAAATTTATCCATGTTTTTACTTTTTTTAGTAGATATTGACGACTGGTTTGGGTCGATTAATCCAATTTCTAACATACCAGGCCCACTGGTCAGGTCATCATGACACTGTAAGGTTAATATAAATGACTTTGATTGTTAACTTCAAGGAGGACCCACCTATCAGCGTCCCATCCACCCCCTCGTCCATCTTCACTCCTCCCCTGCCACACCTCTCCTGCCCTCTAGCACATACTCTATTGTTATTCCTTGATGACCCACAAGTATAGGGCATCAATCGTAGTCTTTTCGATAAGTAAGAGTGTCGAACCCAATGAGGAGCAGAAGGAAATGATAAGTGGTTTTCAGCAAAGTATTGTCTGTAAGTACTGAAATTATAAGTAACGAGTAGTTTGATAGCAAGATAATTTGTAACGAGCAAGTAACAGTAACGGTAACAAAACTGCAGCAAGGTAGCCGAATCCTTTTGAGGCAAAGGACAGGCCAAAACGGTCTCTTATGATAAGCCAAGTGTTCTTGAGGGTACACGGGAATTTCATCTAGTCACTTTCATCATGTTGGTTTGATCTGTGTTCGCTACTTTGATAATTTGATATGTGGGTGAACCACTGCTTAGGTGTTGTTCTTACTTGAACAAACCTCCTACTTATTATGATTAACCCCCTCGCAAACATCCGAAACTACGAGAAAATTATTAAGAATAAATCTAACCATAGCATTAAACTTTTGGATCCAAATCAATCCCTTACGGAATAGCCCATAAATTAGGGTTTAAGCTTCTGTCACTCTCGCAACCCATCATCTAATAACTACTCCACAATGCATTCCCTTAGACCCAAATATGGTGAAGTGTCATGTAGTCGACGTTCACATGACACCACTAAGGGAATCACAACATACATACCATCAAAATATCGAACACATGTCAAGGTCACATGATTACTTGCAACAAGATTTCTCCCGTGGCCTCAAGAATAAAAGTAACTACTCACAAATGATAATCATGCTCAAGATCAGAGGGGTATTAAATAGCATAATGGATCTGAACATATAATCTTCCACCAAATAAACTATATATTAATTAACTACAAGACGTAATCAACACTACTAATCACCCACAAGCACCAATCTATAGTTCCGGTACAAATATTGAACATAAGAGATGAATTTGAGAGGAGATGGTGCTGTTGAAGATGTTGATGGAGATTGCCCTCCCCAAGATGGGAGAGTTGCTGGTGGTGATGATGACGATGATTTCCCCCTCCGGGAGGGAAGTCCCCCGGCGGAATCGCTCCGCCGGAGGGCAAAAGTGCTCCTGCCCAATTTCCACCTCGAGACGGCGGCGCTTCGTCCCGAAAGTCCTCTCCTTATTTTTTTTCTAGGTCAAAATGACTTATATACCAGAAAAGGGGCACCGGAGGTGGGCCGAGGAGGGCTCAACCGACCAGGGCACGCCTGGGCTCCCTGGCGCGCCAAGGTGGGTTGTGCCCACCTGGTGGGCCCCCTCTGGTACTTATTTGCTCCATTATTTCTTATATATTCCATAAAGAATCTCCGTAATGTTTCAGCTCATTTGGAGTTGTGTAGAATAGGTAGCCTGATGTAGCTTTTTAAGGTCCAGAATTCCAATTGCCCGTATTCTCCCTCTTTGTGTGAACCTTGCATATTATGAGAGAAAAGGCATTGGAATTACTCCAGAAAGCATTATTATGCATAAAAATAGTATAAATAACAGTAGGAAAACATGATGCAAAATGGACGTATCAACCCCCCAAGCTTAGACCTCGCTTGTCCTCAAGCAAAACCCGAAATCGAAAAACATGTCCACATGCTTAGAGAGAGAGGTGTCGATAAAAACAAAATATGAACATAAAAAGACTCATGTATATTATTATAAAAGCAACAAACTTTAACATAAAACTTTATCACATAACTTGTAGCATAAACTTCTCATGAACAAGTAACAATTCATCACAACATCAAAGTATGAAGCATAAACTCTATTGGAAACCAACAAACTATGTTCTCAGTCAACTTTGCAACTACAATTCATCATCTTTTCAGGTAGGATCACGTATCGGAGCCTTTTTTGGCAAGTCCACATACTCAACCATCATATAGTCTTCTATGGTTGCTAACACTCACGTCATACACATGAGCAAAAAGTTTCAACTGGACACATAGAAAGATAGGGGCTTATAGTTTCGCCTCCCAACATACTCACCTCAAGGATGATGCCAGCAATAATAATTCATGCTATCCATATCCAACTGGATATATGTGTCTAGATCTTTCCTCGCCACATGATGCTTGCTAAAAGAGAAAATAAAAAGGAATAGAGAGAAAAACTTTGACTCTTGCATAAAAGTAAAGATAGGCCCTTCGCAGAGGGAAGCTGAGGTTGCCATGCGGTTTTTGTTTGTATGCTCAATCTTTTAGTGCAAAAGAATGTCATGTTATATTGCCCCTTATGATAGCAACCTTTATTATGCAGTCTGTCGCTTTTATTCTTTGCCATCATAAGTTCGTACAACACTCAATTTTCTCTTACACTAAATGATCTAACACTTTTAGAAGCAATTTTTATTGCCTTATTGCATCGATGACAACTTACTTGAAGGATCTTACTCAATCCATAGGTACGTGTGGTTGACTCTCAAAACAAGATTTGGGTTTAAGGGTTTCAGGATGAACAAGTAGTATCTCTACTTAGTGCGGAATTTTTGGCTAGTAAAGATGGGGGGAAAGCACCACATGTTGAAGGATCTATGACAATATAACTTCTATGTGAATATGAAAAAACATAAATCATTACGTTGTCTTCCTTGTCCAACGTCAACAATTTTGGCATTTAATATTTTGATGGGGGCTCACAATCACAAAAGATGTCCAAGATATTGTATTTGCATGTGAATCTTCTATACCCTTATTAATTCTTTCATGAATTGCATCATTGACCAATGTTATCATTGGTATGCATCGGTGCTATACAAACGGTTTTAACCCCTTTCCGCGACGGCGTTTGGAACCATCGCCAAGTGAGTGTGGGCGATAGGGGGGTCCTTCCCACACGATCCAGAAAGCGTCGGGGATACGCCCTCCTGGCACACACGCTCGGCAAAATGAGGTCGTGTGCGACCGGCGAGCGCTCAAATACGGTAATACATACAGTAGAGCTAAAAAATACAATTATACAGGCGAAATTGTTTTCGGTCGCAAGTACATCCCACACAATCAGTCCCCACTAAACGTTTCCGTTCGTATGTACATCCCACACAGTCGCTCCAAGGAAAACGTTTCCGTTCACAGGTACATCACACACAATTTTCCCTGTTAAATCGTTTGTGATAGCATTGCCATTGCACACAATATTAACAATTTTACCGTTTGCATATTGAATGCATCACACACGGTGCGTAGAAGAAACTGTGTGGCAAAGGTTGTCCATCACACACAGTTTTTATGTGGTAATTGTTTGCGCAAGGTGGCCTCACGCAAACAGTTTTCAAGAGAAGGTCATGTGTGCAGTGGAGATTGATCGCACACATAGTGGATCCTAGAAACGTTTCTGATCTCCACGTCTATCGCACACGTTTCGCTTTCGCAAACCGTGTGCAGTGTAATCCCTAATTAATCCCTAATTTAAAAATCACATGTTTTGATTTTGAAAGTAGGCAATCACTTATTTCATATCCAACCATGTTTATTACAAATATAGGTTCAACCACGAATGCATAATTCGATGCACAGGTACATATACCGAAGAACTACAGAAGCACCAAGTATAGAATGGTGAACCACAGTTGTACTAAAGACTATAAAGAGAGAGGCGAAAGACATTCTGGTTGCTGAAGAAGGTGAAGCAGAATGCCCATATTGTGCCCTCCTCCAGGCGTAATGCACACACGACTCTAGGCCAACTCCTTGTGATGGCTGCCCGTCCATCCTTCATTGTCTTCATTACGACTTCTCGATGCTCATTGTAGTCTGGATGAAATACTTTAACCTTCATTGCGTGTCCACCAATCATGTACTTTGCGAGGTAATCTTGAGTGAACTACTTCGGGAACCACTGTGAACGAAAAAGATTCAGACATTGTTGTCTAACAACTCATTATGGGCAGTAAAAAGAGAAGGCTGCAGAGTTTGTAGTTACCATCCTACAACTCACTGTTTTGTTGGATAGAGCATAAACAAATAATTTGTTTGCCACCATTCGTATTTTTTTGCTAATAATCCTTATCAGTTTCCTCACTTGATGCTTGTTCATGAATATCTCATTGTCCCATACGCAAAAAGGGTCGATGCATGGATCCTTGCCAAGGGCATATGTACCTACAAGCAACAAGTCAATATTAGAAGCTAACAAGTGTCCAGGCCTGGATCTATATGCACTACATTATGGAACGACGGGGGGAGTACAAGCCGAGGGATGAAGCTAACCTCGGCGGAAAATGGTGGCCACTCCCGTTGTTGTTGTTGTCCTGCATAAGTGGTGGAAAGGCATGATAAGTACAACAACCTTAACATCAAACAAATATAGCAAAGGTAAACAACATCATCTCCAAATGATAGCTTGAATGTATTGGTTTCAGCATGTTGTTAAAGCAGATATAAAATGGAAGGCAATGCTACCGACAGCAGGCTTAACAGCCATCAAATATTGCAATTCAAACTGGTATTGTTGAAAATGAATAGAACGTAGGTAATGCTTAAACATCACACTGGATAAATGTGTAAAACTGAAATAAAGGGCATGTGTTAACTACACTAGGAATAACTGGAACCAAATATAGTCGTTCAAACTGGTATTCATGTAGTCGAGCGGCACAGTTCCGACTTGCACATAATGAACAACACATTGTGAATGACTGAAATAGACAAGGCACAAATAACCAATATAACAACCAAATATAGCCATTGAAAACTGGAGAGAGTCTCACTGCAACCAACCTAAGAAGCAAATACATATAAACAGGGCATATGCTTGAAAACTGGACAAATGCTCACTGTAACCAACCTAACAAGCAGATACAGATAAACAAGGCATCTTCTTGATAACTGGACAAATGCTAAAAAGCAACCTAACAACCAAATACATATAAACAAGGCATCTGCTTGATAACTGGACAAATGCTCACTACAACCAAACTAAGAACCAAATACATATAAACAAGGCATCTGCTCGATAACTGGAAAAGTGCTCACTCCAACCAACCTAACAACCAAATACAGATAAACAAGGCATCTACTCACTATAAACAACCAAATATAGCCATTCGTGAAACTGAAGTGGACAATTCATACTTAAACATCACATAGCCCTATTGAACAACACATTTTTGCATAACTGAAATAATTAAACACGGCACAGTTAAAGCACCGCACGGCAAATGCTACTACAACAAAGGGTACGGTTTGGAAACTAGAAAAGGTAAGATTTGCTGATAGGATGTTGTCTCACATTTCATGGACGGGATCCTCCAGATGGAAGAGCACAGACCCATGGTGCGCTCTCTGATGTCACAGATGGGCTGTTTCACCTTGGAAGAACCTTCGTGGGTGCCCTCCTCGTGGTCGTGGTCGATGAGATCTAACTTGGCAATTGAGGACCCCAAGCCGCCGCCGCAGAACGTGTCCTTCATAAATGACAAAATGGGCTCGATAGTGTATAAATATTGTAAATCCATGACCGCTTGGCGGAGGAGATGGACCACTTAACCTGTGACATGGCCCGCGTGAAGCCGTCGCCATGGACGAGCTTGATGTCGTAGCCAGCTTTCCCGAGATACAGTAGTACGCTAGCCCGCTGACATGAAGCCTTCGGCATGGCACCGTAGTCAACGTCTTCGCCCGCTTTCGTGGCAACATGTTGCTCCGGGATCGAAAGGTCGGGGCGAATGGCGTCCACCTCGCCAACGTCCGCCGGAGAGGCTATGATAAACCTCTTCTTGGCCGAACGCTCGTCGAGCTCCCCGGTCGAGCTTAGGCTGCGACATTCTGAAGCAGGTGATGTGGATCTCGCGGGAAGGGACACCACAGGCCTAATCTAAAAACTCAGGGGAGTGGGGCGGCGGTATGGGAATCGCTGGGTGACCTGAACTTTATTATCTAAGCTAGGAGGAATAGGCAGACCGGCAGGGGTTGGCGGTGTCGCCGGCGGCTGCCGCGAGCTAGGGTTCGAGGGGGGAGGGGGCGGGTGGGGAACTGTGGGGGGGGGGTGTTTGAGGATACGACGCGGCTACTGAAAATTTTAGTAATGGTGGGTGGAGATGGTGGTGGACGAGGGAGGGCGACGGTTAAAATGGCTCGGCTACTGCATTTTTACTATAAGGTCGGTGCTGGACGAGTGTGGACGACGGTTGAAGTACGACGGCTACTAAAATTTGAGTAAAGGAATTTATGTAGGGCGGGAGTTCCCAAGATCACGCAGGGCCCAATAACAATATGCGTGTATGATAATAAGGAAAAGTGGTGGAACCGCCGATTTTTGCAACGCTCAAGGCGGGTAGTTTGTTTTTATATTTCTAGCTAGCTGGTCTATCGCACACGGTTCGTCCTAATTTCCAAATAAAGTTACCCGCCTTTAGCTTGCACAGGTGGTGATTTTACAGCGCACTTGCATCGCACACGGTTAAGCCAGTACCTCCACCCTTTGCTCACGCTTGCGCCGTCGTGGTGATTTTACAGTGCACTTGCATCACACACGGTTGAGCCAGTACCTCCACCTTTGCTCGTGCTTGCACAGGCATGGTGATTCACAGGGCACTTGTATCGCACACGGTTAAGATATTATACCCGTGTCCGTTGAGCGTCATCATAGTCTTTGTAGCAAAAAAAAAGTTAGAGAGGGTCAGAAGACAGCCACACCAGCATGTGGCCCAAATATATATGAGTGAAAAGGGTGGTCTGTGATGTTCAAAATTCCAATGCACAACTTTGACCGCGCGGGCCCACAGTTGGGCGCGTCGTTGAAGATCGATGAGAGGGGCCAGAAGTCAAGAACCACATGGAAGTGGCCAAATATATGTAGGAATATTGGGGATGTTTAAAACTTTAAATACACAATGCATAACTTTGGTGGCACCTGCCTCGCAAACCCGAAAGCACCCTTGGATATATCTATAATGACATAATGTCATACCTAGCTAGGATGCTTGGCCCACCACCTCCCACTTCGTGTCAGCGGGGCGGATGCACGTAATGATCGATACTTTGGTCATACATGCATGTCGCCATGACCTGCCATAAGACAGACCAATGAATCTATTGTTTGGTCAAATGATAGCTGTTGTTGTCAATAAACCGCTTGGGCCAATTGATTGAACCATCATAAAAATTGCAAGAGAGGGACAACAAAACGAACATCTCTTGCATGCGGCCCAAAATGATGTATGTTGGGAAGGGGTGATGTGTGTTTTCAATATAGAATAATGTACAATTTAGATGTGGTGCCTACCTCTCGATACAGACAACAACCATGAAGGCAAGGTAGTTAAGGACGAGATACGCAGGGTATGATGTAGGTCGAACCTAGCAATCCGAGCATGTGGGAGGGAATCCTGACAACGCATGAGCTCGAGCTTTGGTTGAGCGACATGTGACGGTGACCGGCCCTAACACGAACTAGGACGAATCCATTGGCCAACACATACCCCTCATTATCGGTCAAAGGGATGATATATATAAACTCGAGGAGTCCACAGATATGCGTGTCATCACAAGAAACTGCACAAGGGAGCCGTGGTCGATCAGAAGACCCCGTATACACTGCATGCGGCCCGAAAATATGTATGGGTCCGGTGGTGTGTGATGTGTTTAAATCCCGAATGGACAACTTTGATGGGCCACCAACTACATTACAAACCTAACACCGTACCCGACTCCAAGCCTGGTTCAATACGTACGATGTCGGTTTGCCAACTTCGAGGCGGCGGCGGGGGGGGGGGGGGTCGTCCCATGCATGCGCTCAAACTTTATTTGGTCTAGCATGGGACACATCTATATCTATATCTATACCCCTATATAGTGTGTGAATAATTTTGAAAGTTGGTCGTTGGATGAAGACAATCCGACGGTATAGAGATGCCAAATCCGAGCACTACTGGCCATTGGATATCATCTACATTCCATCAGATTCTGCCACATGTACTAGGGATGAAAATGGAGTGGAAACTTTCTGTTTTACAGGAGGAAAAATGGAAACGGGGATGAAATATGAAACCGGAAATGGAAATTTGCAAAACGGAAGTGGAAGTTGAATTTTTTTATGCGGAAACGGAAACAAAAACGGAACGGTGTTTTCTGGTGGAATATGCGTGGAAACGGAACTTTCTATTTCCGTGAATATGGAATTTCCGTTTTTACTATAGACCTATGGCTGCTTTGTAGTCCAACCACCAACACACAATTATACAATGAGTAGAATGGATCATTTGAGCTCATCTTCTACAACCACACATGTACTCAGCTTGACCGTATATGCAATTGTTCAGTATTACTACAATACTACACTAAGGTGCTAACATAACGATGTTATTTTGTAGCCATGTCAAAAATTCATTAAATTTGGTTGTGTTTTGTGTGTATTTCTCTATGATTCAAGGGTTTTTTAAGTTCCGTTCAACGCCCACTTCTGTTTCCGTGTCCGCTTTGTATTCGCTCCGTGTCTGTTTTCGGTAGTATCTGTTTCCGTATTCACTTCCGGAGTTTCTGTATTCGTTTTCGCTTTTGCAAAAATATATGAAAACAAATGTGGTAGCACCCAGTTCCGTCTGTTTCCGCTCCGTTTTCATCCCTAACATGTACAACCTAGAAGACTCCATGGTTGAACTTAAGCATAATGCACAAACCTCAAAACACAAGCACTTCTCCTTTGTTCTAGAATCTTCGGTATCTTAATTGCCCAAACTTTTTTTAAATGAATTGTCACTTTTTGTTTTTATTTTATGCTTTAAAATGCACAATTCCATGAATCTTAAAATAGATTTTTTTTATAAAAATAATTGATTTTGGATGAGATGAACAATAAGAATTAAACAAACATCTACATCATGCATATATGACTCAAAGCTTACATGTTATAGTGTGGTATTTATTCATAATTTGGTTACCAAATCTCATGCGTGCAATGCTCGTGTACCTTACTAGTATCAATAGGAAACCATCATGGTCAAACCCTTCTCGTTGTTGGGTCAAAGGGATAGATTGTGTGGGCCCCCCTAATTGTCGGTAAAGAATAGTATATATACCTCGGGGAGCCCACAAATATGTGCCACGTCTATAAGCCGCACAAGGGAGACATGCTTGAGAAGAACACCCTGCCCCTATACCCTGCATGCAACCTGAAAAAGGTTTATATAATCGCCATGACAAGTCAAGCCAATCATACTTTAATTTTTAGAGAAAAAATAACCCATAAAAACATAGTAGGTTTATATAATCGCCATGACAGGTCAAGTCAATCATTCTTTAATTTTTTTAGAGCAAAAAATAACCCATAAAATCATAGTCTACAAATGAGCAAAACAAGGATCGCAAGGTTTATATAATTGCCATGATAGGTCACTATAGAGATATAATATATCTCTATAATGACCGTGTCATGGCATTTAAATGAAGCTTGAGATATGCAACTTCCCACCGGGTCACCCATCCTTGCACTACTCCAGCCTGAGCACGCTTAACTTCTGCATTCTATTCTACTAGGCTAGCGGATGGGAAGCCACCACTTGCTGATAAGAATTGTCTCCTTGCCATTAAGGCGTTTCACATTGGTCACCCTATGGGACCTACTCCCTCCTATCACACACATTTGTGATTATAGAAACTGTGTGGGATATTTACATGGCCGGTGTGTCGCCGCTAGCCTTCAATGAGCACTGACACTGGTAGCGGGAAAACGATGGGAGAAGAGGCGGAAACTGATGAGAGGAGTGGCGAGAAATGGTAGCCTGTTTAGAAAACCTAGTAGAGAAGGAAGCGTGAGCTAGCATGATGCATGCGCACAATGCTTACCCATGTACTGCTTGTGCTGTCGAAAGGGCTCAGGGTTGCCGTTCGAGCTGGGAGCATCCAACGGTGCACACGTATGATCCGCGGGGTTTGGGTTCTGGCCAATCAGAACGCACGACTCAGATCGCACGCGCAGCAAGGGGGTGGGGGAGGGGGGCATCGGCCACGGTTTGGTAGGCACACGGCTTTCGTGAGTGAACCGTGTGCTATTTGAAAACATTTCGTGAGAAGAATCTCGGTTTTGAAATCACCGTAAATCCAAAACTCACCCGAAAATCGTGAAACCTGGCATGGTGTCACGACATGACACATATATGTGGAGGATTTTTTTCGTCCATTTTGGTGCAAGTTTTATTACAAGCCTCTTACAAACCGGAGCTTCTCTCAAAGAAGCCTCGTGGTTTCGATAGGGAAACGTGTCCCCCTCGTGGGCGAAACGTATGCCTCTTTTCTCCTTGTATTTTCTTCTACAAGCAACATGGAACGATAGGATATCCATGTTGAAATTTGAACTTATTCAGGGTTTGTTTGGCCTTTTTATACACTAATTGAGTTTCCTAGGCATTTAATGTCCATATTCAAATCTGAACTTCAAATACATGCTCCAGTTCACCAAAATGGCTAGAAAATTTATACATGTGTCCTTCGGTGCATGTTTAGGTCCCATGCCAGGAATGAGAACGAATTACAACCGTACCCGCATCCTGGCTCATCCTCAAACATTTGGAGTCTCGCCTTTTAAATCCCCGTAAATCCTAAACTCACCAGAAAGTCATCAAAGGTGGCATGGTGTCACCTCATGGCATATATATGTCGGGGTAAAAATATTGTGCAATTTGGGCCAAGCTTTATTACAAACCTCTTACAAACCGGAGCTTCTCTCAAAGAAGCCTTGTGGTTCCGATAGGGAAACGTGTTCCCCTTGTGGGCGAAACGTAATCACTGCCTCTTTTCGCCTTGTATTTTCTTCTACGGGCAACATGGAACGACAGGATATCCGTGCTGAAATTTAAACTTATTCAGGGTTCGTTTGGCCTTTTTATACACTAATTGAGTTTCCTAGGCATTTAATGTCCATTATTCAAATCTGAACTACATGCTCCAGTTCACCAGAATGGCTAGAAAAATTATACATGTGTCCTTGGGTGCATGTTTAGGTCCCATGCCAGGAATGCGAACGAATTACAACTGTACCGGTGTCCTGGCTCATCCTCAAACATTTCGAATCTTGGTTTTTAAATCCCTATAAATCCAAAACTCAATAGAAAGTCATCAAAGGTGGCATGGTGTCACGTCATGGCACATATATGTCATGGTAAAAACAATGCCAATTTGGGCCAAGCTTTATTATAAATCTCTTACAAACTGGAGCCTGTCGCAAGAACTCTCGTGGTTTCGATAGGGAAACATGTCCCCTTGTGGGCCAAACGATAATCGCTCCCTCTTCGAGCCTCGTATTTTCTTCTACACGCAAGACGGAACAACGGGAGATTCGCGCTGAACTTTGAAGTTATTCAGGGTTCGTTTGACCTTTTTTATTCATTAATTGAGTTTTCTAGGCATTTAATGTCCATAATTCAAATCCGAACTACAACTACATGCTCTAGTGCACCAAAATGGCTAGAAAAAACGTACATGTTTCCTTGGGGTGAATGTTTAGGTCCCATGGAACGAATGGGAACGAATTCAACCGTCTCGCCGTCCTCGCTTGGCCACAAACATTGCGAATCTCGGTTTTTAAATCTCTGTAAATCCAAAACTCACCAGGAAATCATGAAACTTGGCATGGGGTCACTACATGGTACATATACTTCTCCAATTTGGGCAAAGCTATATTACAAGCCTCTTACAAACCGGAGCCTGTCGCAACCCTCGTGGTTCCGGTAGGGAAACATGCCCCTCTTGTGGGCGCAACGATAATCGTTGCCTCTTCTCGCCTTGAACTTTGTTTTCCACAGGCAACATAGAATAATAGGAGTGTCATGCTGAAATTTGAAACTGTTCAGGGTTTGTTTGGCCATTGTATATATTACTAATTAAGTATTCTACGCATTTAATGTTGTCCATAATTCAAATTTGAACTACAAGCACATGCTCCAGTGAAGCAAAATGGGTGGGAAATCGTACATGTGTCATTGGGTGGATGTTTAGGTCTCATTTAAGGAATGGGAATGAATTACAAACTTGTCGTCGTCCTGAAACATTGAGAATCTCGGTTTTTAAATCGCAGTAAATCAAAAACTCAACCAAAAAACATGAAACTTGGCATGGTTTCATGACATGGCACATATATGTCGTGGTAAAAAAATCGTCCAGTTTGAGAAGAGGCGCACACATTAGTAGCCAACGAAGTCCTTTTTGAAACAAAAAGCTGACACATTAATATCACAAACGGTTGTATTATATTAATCGTGTCGAAATTTAACCATACTCGGTGGCGTGTGTGTAGCTGTTTGATTAGATAGGACAAGCGCGAGAAGTCCGCCGTGCAGGCTCGACGGGACGCGTGCAAGCAGTCCGCAGTGCAGGCTCAACGGGACGCATGCATCCTGTCCACCTCGCAGGCTCGACGGGACACGTGCAAGCAGCAAGGCCGCCCATGCTCACCGGGAAGCGAGCTCTTTGACCTCCATGCACCAGCCGCCGCCCGCCTCGCTCACAACTTCTCCATTAATGGGTTAATTAAAGCACCTGGACGGAGGGTGTTTGCTTGTGATCCCATGGCAGCATTTGCTTTGTTCGTGTTTTCAACTTGTATTCCGGCCTAATTTAAATTGCCACATAGGGTAACGGATAATATGACCACAAATAAAATGGCAACGGATAATACGGTGACAAATTTACAATGGCGCAGATAATAATTGTCTTACTTATTCCGGATAATTTAAAATGCCACTTGCGGCAAAGACCGGAAGACACGGGGGCAAGAGAAGAAGGAAATTACACACAATGATTTGGGTCGCTACTGTGTCTACTCGTCGATGGATCGTCGGGCGACGACATCCTCCAGCTCCTTATTCAATTCCTCACGACTTTATTTGAAAGCAGCCACGGATTCCTCCACCTCCTGCTCAAACTCAATCCGGAGCTTCCTCAAGTCACCCATCAGTTCCTCGACGACCGCTATTAGCGCCATCCCCGAGGCACTGCTCTGCTCATGCAGCATCTTCCAGCCGGCGGCCTCCTCCTCCTTCTCGGCGAGCGCCTTGAGGAGCTTCGCATTGTCACCCATGAGTTGCTCGACGAGGCCGGTCGCCTTGTCAACCGAGGCATCGCCAATCTTGAGCAGCTTCATCAAGCCATTGACTAGCTCCTGCTGCTTAGTGACGCGAGCGAGAATGTTGTCGTCGCCGGCCAAGGACTTCAGGAATACCAGCTCATCGCGATGGCCGATGCCGCGAGTCCGCTTGTGAAAACCCTCACGTTCCCGTGAGAGCTCGTTCGAGGGCTCCGCGGCGCGCCGGGACATCTCTGCTGCGGCTGCGGCTTCACGGCGGGACCTCTCTAGTGCTTCCACGGCCTTGGTCTTTGCTTCCTTGTTATATGTCCACCCTAAACTCCTCCTACCGATCATGGCGGAACGACTTGACAGGAAAGACCAGTTTTGTGGGTGATGAGGAGAGGAACTGTGAAGTAATTTCGAGTGGGTAGTTTTTATAGCCTGGTGCTAAGTGTGAACACATATTAGTTTGATAGGTGTGAACAGATTTGCAATTACTTATTGCTTTGTAATCTGCAATGTGACGAGAAACAAGGTCAAAATTTATTGATGGCAGAAGGTTGACCACGTGGTTGCTCGCCGTTGAGGCGGCCGCGTCGTGCTCTGCTCGCGTTCGTCCGAGCGTTTTGCTCGCCATTGAGGCAGCCGCGGTGCGCTCCGTTCATCCGAGTCGGCTATTTTCCATGTATCACACACATCTTGTTAAGTTGAACCGTTTCTGTTGTGTTCCCTAACTCGAAAACAGTTTGTTCGAGTGAACTGTATGCCGTATATCACACACACCTTGATCTGGCTAACCGTTTCGGTTGCACTCCCTAATAGCAAACAGTTCATCAGAGCAAACTGATGCCATATATCGCACATACATTAATATGGCTGCCCGTTTATGTTGTTCTGCCTCATCGCAAACAGTTCGAATGGATTAACTGTGTGTCCTGCATCGCACACGCAACTAAAATCTGAACCATGTTTGATGGCTCCGCCATCGCAAACGTTTTGCACCTTTTTTGACGGTTTTTTTACATCCCGTTTGCGATTAATGCATCGCACACAGTTTGGTGAAAGTGTCTCTGATCGTAGTGTCGCGTTAGCAGCATCCGGCAGTAGTGTATGTTTGTAAATCTCCAATAAAATTTTCTACTTATACTTTTCCTTATGTGACGTCATTACTTACCATAAGATTAGCATATGACCTTTTTCATTTATTTCCTTTCTTTTCATTGAACATGAAAGTAAAGAAAACAAAACTCAAACAAACTTTATTATATATCTCGCACACGATTACAAAGATAGATCACTAAGCAAACTCTCGAAAAGAAAGGATCAAACTAAACTTTTATTCATCTCAAGCAAAAGATAACTATGGATCGAACTAAGATAAGTAAAGGAAAAAGATGTGGAGGTGATACGATACCGGGGCACCTCCCCCAAGCTTGGCACAAGCCAAGGGGGGTGCCCATACCCGATACTCAATTTTCCTTTGGTGATGAAGAAGGAGGTGGTGGTGATGAAGTAGTAGCGATCTTATCTTTAGGTTTCCATGGCAGAGGTTCACCATCATAAGAGGAGGAGTGAGTCTCGCGGGTCCTGCAACTGGCAGCCACACTCATACCTTTAAACCTTGCTTCATATTCAAAGACTTGGTTTTGGAGATCGTAGATCTGGCTTTGGAGAAAGTTGATTTGCTCGTTGAAGGTGAAGACGATGTCCTTCATGGACTTTCCCTCCACCTTGAGATCACGGGTATAGTCCGCGATCATGCGGTGATTGGCATTGATTCCATGTTCCACCATCCCCTTGCACCGGAAGACCTCCTGCTCCATAGCTTCAAGCCTGGCCTCCACGGATCCCGTCCCCTTGGGGCCTTGCACATCGCGGATCTGGAGCACCCCCTAGCGCATCTCGATAGCCTAAGTGTGCTGCATCACCTCCCGCAGATATGGGTTGATGACGTTCTCGAAGAACTTGTCCTTGGAGGAGCTCGATGCGGCCATGGCGAATTAGATCTGTCAGAAAACATCAAGGAAAAGAAAACAGAAGATTTCTCCGCGATACGGTGCTCAATAGGTTTGGGGGGTATATAAATATTTTTTATCTTGGGAAACAAGCAAACGGAAGAAAAACAGAGTCCGGAAGGTACTCGAGGTGGGCACAACCCACCTGGGCACGCCTCGCAAGCCAAGCGCGCCCTGGTGTCTTGTGCCCACCAGGGGTGCCTTCCTGGTTGTTTCTTCTTTTCCTATTTTTTTGATATATTCCAAAACTGACAAAAAATATTTTTGCGGATTTTTGGAGTCCGTTTACTTACCATATCACATACCTCCTCTTTTTAACGATTCTGGAGTGTTTCGGAAGGTTTCCTTTATTTGCTCTTCCGGTGTCATAGTTTGGATAATATTGCTTTCAACATTAATGGGCGTACGTGAGATATAATATTTTATTCTTTGCCCATTGACAACCTTCGGGTTGGTACCCTCGGCATTATTTATTTTGATAGCTCCAGATCGATAAACCTCCTCGATAACATAGGGTCCTTCCCATTTGGAGAGGAGTTTTTCTACAAAGAATCTGAAACAAGAGTTGTACAAAAGAAAATATTCTCCAACTTTAAACTCACGCTTTTGGATTCTTTTGTCATGTCATCTCTTAACTTTTTTCTTTAAATAACTTGGCATTTTCATAAGCTTGGGTTCTCCATTCGTCTAGTGAGCTAATATCAAATAACCTCTTTTCACTGGCAAGTTTGAAATCCTAGTTGAGTTCTTTAATTGCCCAATAAGCTTTATGTTCTAACTCAAGAGGCAAATGACAAGCTTTTCCATAAACCATTTTATAAGCAGACATACCCATAGGATTTTTATATGTTGTTCTGTAGGCTCAAAGTGCATCATCTAATTTCTTAGACCAATTCTTCCGGGACCTATTGATAGTTTTTTGTAATATCAACTTTGTTTCTCTATTGCTAAGTTCAACTTGACCACTAGACTGAGGACGATAAGGCGATGCAATTCTATGGTTAACATCATACTTAGCAAGCATTTTACGAAAAGCACCATGAATAAAATGTGAACCACCATCAGTCATTAAATATCTAGGGACTCCAAACCTTGGGAAAATGACTTCCTTAAGCATTTTAATAGAGGTGTTGTGATCAACACTACTAGTTGGAATAACTTCTACCCACTTAGTGACATAATCAACAACAACCAAAATATGTGTATACCACTAGAGGAAGGAAAAGGTCCCATATAATCAAATCCCCAAACATCAAATGGTTCAACCACAAGTGAATAATTCATAGGAATTTCTTGACGCTTACCAATGTTTCCAGTTCTTTGACATTCATCACAAGATGAAACAAACTTATGGGCATCCTTGAAGAGAGTTGGCCAATAAAAACCAGATTGCAATACCTTGTGAGCAGTTCTATCGTCCGCATGATGCTCTCCGTAAGCTTTAGAGTGATATTTCCGTAGGATTTGGTCCTGTTCATGCTCAGGTACACAATGTCAAATAATATCATCTACTCCTTCTTTATAAAGATGTGGGTCATCCCAAAAGTAATGTCTTAAATCATAGAAGAATGTTTTTTGTTGGTATGTGAAACTAGGTGGTATGTATTTAGCAACAATGTAATTAGCATAGTCAGCAAACCAAGGAGTGTTATGAAAAACGTTTATTGCAGCTAATTAGTCATCAAGAAAACTATCGTTAATAGGTTGTGGGTCATCAAGAATATTTTCTAACCTAGACAAGTTATCAGCCATGGGGTTCTCAACTCCTTTTCTATCATTGGTATGTAAGTCAAATTCTTGTAGCAAAAGAACCCACCTAATGAGCCTAGGTTTAGCATCTTTATTTTCCATAAGATATTTATAGCAGCATGATCGGTGTGAACAATTACTTTAGAATCAACAATGTAAGATCTAAATTTGTCACAAGCAAACACCATTGCTAAAAATTATTTCTCAGTAGTAGCATAATTGCGTTGGGCACTGTCTAGAGTTTTACTAGCATAATGAATAACATTAAATTTCCTATCAACTCTTTGTCCTAGAACAGCACCAACATCATAATCACTAGCATCACACATAATTTCAAAAGGCAAGTTCCAATCTGGTGGTTGCACAATTGGTGCAGAAATTAAGGCTTTCTTAAGTGTTTCAAAGGCTTCTACATAGTCATCATAAAAAAATGGAACATCCTTTTGCAAAAGATTTGTAAGAGGCCTAGAAATTTTAGAGAAGTCTTTAATACATCTCCTATAGAAACCATCATGACCGAGGAAACTACGAATACCTTTGATATCTTTAGGACATGGCATTTTCTCAATTGCATCAACTTTAGCTTAATCCACCTCAACACCTCATTTAGAAATTTTGTGTCCCAAGACAATACCTTCATTAACCATAAAGTGTCACTTCTCCCAGTTCAAGACAAGATTATTTTGCTCACATCTCTGCAAAACTCGATCAAGGTTGCTTAAGCAATCATCAAAAGAAGTTCCGTAAACGGAAAAATCATCCATGAAAACCTCAACAATCTTTTCACAAAAAGTCAGAGAACATAGCAGTCATACATCTTTGAAAGGTAGCAGGTGTATTACATAAACCAAAAGGCATACGTCTATAAGCATAAGTTCCAAAAGGACAAGTAAAGGTGGTTTTTCTTGATCAGGTTGTGAAACAGGTATTTGAGAAAAACCAGAATATCCATCAAGGAAGCGAAATTGTGTGTGCTTAGATAATCTTTCTAGCATTTGATCAAAAAAAGGTAGAGGGTAATGATCTTTTCTAGTAGCTTTATTTAATTTCTAAAATCAATTACCATTCTATAACCAATGAAAATTCTTTATGGAATAAGTTCATTCTTATCGTTAGGAACAACAGTAATACCTCCCTTCTTAGGGACATAATGAGCAGGACTTACCCATCTACTATCAGCTATGGGATAGATTATACCTGCTTCCAGAAGCTTCAATATTTCAGTTCTTACCACTTCTTTCATTTTAGGATTCAAACATCATTGGTGATCAACAATGTGTTTAGCATCAGGTTCCATATTAATTTTGTGCTGACAAAGAGTGGGACTAATGCCCTTTAAATCATCAAAAGTATATCCAATAGCAGCTCGGTGCTTCTTCGGAACCTTCAATAATCTTTCTTCTTCATGTTCTGAAAGGTTAGCACTAATAATAACAGGATATATCTTTTTCTCATCAAGATAAGCATATTTCAAAGTGTCTGGCAATTGTTTTAATTCGAACACAGGATCACCTTTAGGTGGAGGAGGACCTCCTAGAGTTTCAATTGGCAAATTGTGATTAAGCAGAGGACGTTGTTCAAAGAAAATATTATCTATCTCATTTCTTTCATGCAAATGCATATCATTTTCATGGTCTAGCTAATATTGTTCTAGTGGATCAGTAGGAGGCAAGGCAATAGAAGCAATACCAATTATTTCATCCTTACTAGGCAATTATTTCTTATGATGTTTTCTACTAAACTTAGAAAAATTAAACTCATGAGACTCATCACCAAAACTTACACCGACAGTTTATTTCTCACAATCTATTTTAGCATTAACGGTGTTCAAGAAAGGTCTACCAAAGATAATGGGACAAAAGTCATTTTGTGGGGAACCAAGAACAAGAAAATCAGTAGGATATTTTATCTTCCCACACAAGACTTCAACATCTCTAACAATCCCAAGTGGTGTGATGGTGTCTCTATTAGCAAGTTTAATAGTAACATATATGTCTTCTATTTCAGCGGCTGCTATATCGTTCATAATTTCTTGATATAAGGTAAAAGGAATAGCACTCACGCTAGCACCTATGTCGCATAAACCATGATAACAGTAATCTCCTATTTTAACTGAGACAACAGGCATGCCAACAATAGGCCTATGTTTATCTTTTTCATCGGGTTTGGCAATTCTAGCAGCTTCATCACAGAAGTACATAACATGCCCATCTATATTTTCAACCAGGAGATCTTTAACCATAGCAACACTAGGTTCTACTTTAATTTGTTCAGCAGGTTTAGGTGCTCTAATATACTTTTGTTGGCCACAGTTGAAACTTTAGCGTATTACTTTATCCTAACAGGGAAAGGTGGTTTTTCGATATAAGGAGTAGGAACAACTGGATCAACATTATAAATAATAGTTTCGTCTTTAGCTATTACCGGTTCTTTAATTTCTTCTTTAATAGGTGGGTGATATTTAAACCACTTCTCCTTAGGGAGATCAACATGAGTAGCAAATGATTCAAAGAAGTAGGCTACTATCTCAGAGTCAAGTCCATATTTAGTGCTAAACTTTTGAAAAGCATCAGTATTCATAAAAGATTTAACACAATCGTACTTGAGTTTAATACCTCACTCTTTACCTTCGTCGAGTTCCCAATCTTCAGAATTGCATTTAATTCTTTCTAAAAGATCCCACCTAAATTCAATAGTCTTCTTCATAAAGGAACCAATACAAGAAGTATCAAGCATCTAATTGTGGTTCAGTTTGAGGTGAAGATAACCCGAACAAACCCCTCAAAGGATTGTTCTCCATAGTAACAAGTGACAATAAATTGCAGCACGTAGTAATAATTTTTCCTTACCGATTTCCACTTAACAAGAGCGCTTCACTCACCGGCAACGGTGCCAGAAAAGAGCCTTGATGACCCACAAGTATAGGGGATCAATCTTAGTCCTTTCGATAAGTAAGAGTGTCGAACCCAATGAGGAGCAGAAGGAAATGACAAGTGGTTTTTAGCAAGGTATTATCTGCAAGTACTGAAATTATAAGTAACAAGTAGTTTGATAGCAAGATAATTTATAACGAGCAAGTAACGGTAAAAGTAACAAAGGTAGCCAAATCCTTTTGAGGCAAAGGACAGGCCAAAACGGTCTCTTATGATAAGCAAAGCATTTTTGAGGGTACATGGGAATTTCATCTAGTCACTTTCATCAAGTTGGTTTGATCTGTGTTCGCTACTTTGATAATTTGATATGTGGGTGGACCGGTGCTTAGGTGCTGTTCTTACTTGAACAAACCTCCTACTTATGATTAACCCCCTCGCAAGCATCCGCAACTACGAGAAAAGTATTAAGAATAAATCTAACCATAGCATTAAACTTTTGGATCCAAATCAACCCCTCTCGGAATAGCACATAAACTAGGGTTTAAGCTTTTGTCACTCTCGCAACCCATCATCTAAATGTCGGTGTACAAAAGTAGGGGCCTTTCTGTACCCCTTTACTTGTGCATGGGCAGTCGTAGCCGCACCTGCAGCCGGGCTTGGCAGGGCAGAAGAAGGAAAGATACAAGGCTGCCGAGGCAGCGCTCAAGCCAGAAGCATAAAGAGCAAAGGGACAAGATGTGCTTCCCCCGACAAGAGCCTTGTCGGGGCGGCCTACGTAGCCCCGACAAGAGCCTTGCCGGGGCGACTTGCCCAACACTAGCAAGGCCACCACCCTTGAGCCTGAGAGCTCCGACACCACCGACAGCGTCAAGACCAAGACTCAGGGGTGCCTTGCGTAGTGGCATGCAAATCTTTGTGAAAACCAGAAGATGAAGACCCCCGGCAAGATCTTGTCGTGGACGACCGTAGACCCCCGGCCAGACGCTTGCCGGGGACGCTCGCGAGCCCCCAGCAATACCCTTGCCGTGGACGTCTACGAGATCCCGGCAAGGCCCTTGCCGGGGGCGTCTGCGAGGCCGAGGCCAGGCCCGCACCTGCCACAGATTCGCTGCCCCGTGCCCGCTCCGACGTGGCGGCCAGCCCGCCAACTAGGTGAGCGCCTGCGTGGCAGCATGCAGCTTCTAGGCCAACTAGCCAACCACCTGCGTGGTGGCATGCAGATCTTCGTGAAGACCCTGCCACCGCACCAGCTCAGCAGACAGCCAGCCAGCGTGGAGCTGCATGCCTCGTCAGCTTGGACGCGCGTCAGAGCGAGGCGAGGTGGCGACAGACGGGACGAGCTTCCTTGCCGTCCCCGATAAAGCAAGAGGGCACGTCGGCAGCGCATTAAATGCGTTTGTCCTACGGTGCCAGGCGATAGAGTTGTACACTGTACATACTTTCCACCTCCTGTGTGCCACTGTGGCAGCCCCTTTGACATATAAAAGGAGGCCCGAGGCATACTGGAGAAGGATTCAGACTTTTTGGACTGGGCATGCACCGCAGCTAGTTCAAAAGCTCAAGAGCACTAAATACACACACAAAGCAGGACTTGGGTTTTACGCATCATTTGCGGCCCGAACCTGGGTAAACCCCCCTCCCCCGTGTAGATCTTCTAGACCCGCTCTTTGCGCAGCTCCACGCCCCACCAACCGTAGAAGGGACTCCTCGAGGGATCCCATAGGTGTCGTTCCTGAGCCCCGACACTAAAAATACTCCACAATGCATTCCCTTAGGCCCAAATATGGTGAAGTGTCATGTAGTCGACGTTCACATGACAGCACTAAGGGAATCACAACATACATACCATCAAAATATCGAACACATATCAAGTTCACATGATTACTTTTAACAAGATTTCTCCCGTGACCTCTAGAACAAAAGTAACTACTCACAAATGATAATCATGCTCAAGATCTGAGGGGTATTAAATAGCGTAATGAATCTGAACATATAATCTTCCATCAAATAAACCATATAGTAATCAACTACAAGATGTAATCAACACTACTAGTCACCCACAAGCACCAATCTATAGTTCCGGTAGAAAGGTTGAACAAAAGAGATGAACTAGGGTTTGAGAGTGATACGTCTCCAACGTATCTATAATTTTTGCTTGTTCCATGCTGTTATATTATCAACTTGGATGTTTTATAATAATTTTATAGTCATTTTATATCATTTTTTGGTACTAACCTATTGACATAGTGCCAAGTGCCAGTTGTTGTTTTCTGCATGTCTTTTACATCACAGGAAATCAATATCAGACGGAGTCCAAACGCAACAAAACTTCACGGAGATTTTTTGGACCAGAAGGAACATAATGGGCCCTGGCTGCACCTAGGGGTGCTCCGAGGAGATCACAACCCACTAGAGCGCGCCAGGAGGCCCAGGCGCGCCCTGGTGGGTTGTGCCCACCTCGGGGCCCCCCCAGACCGCCTCTTTGCTCTATAAATACCCCAATATTCCCAAAATGCTAGGGGAGTCGAGGAAATATTGATCCAGCCACCGCAGAGTCCAGAACCACCAGATCTAATCTAGACACCATCTCGGATGGGGTTCACCACCTCCATTGGTGCCTCTTCGATGATGCGTGAGTAATTCTTTGTAGACCTTCGAGTCCGTAGTTAGTAGCTAGATGGCTTCATCTCTCTCTGAATTCTCAATACAATGGTCTCTTGGAGATCCATATGATGTAACTCTTTTGCGGTGTGTTTGTTGGGATCGATGAACTTTGAGTTTATGACCATATCTATCTTTTTATATCCATGAAAGTATTTGAGTTTGTTTGATCTCTTTTATGCATGATTACTTATAGCCTCGTATTTCTTCTCTGATATTTGGGTTTTGTTTGGCCAACTTGATCTATTTATCTTGCAATGGAAAGAGCTGCTTTGTAGTGGGTTCGAGCTTACGGTGCTTGATCCCAGTGACAGAAAGGGAACTGACACATATGTATCGTTGCCACTTAGCATAAATTGATGGGGTCTATCTCTACATAGATAGATATTGTCTACATCATGTCATCGTTCTTATTGCATTACTCTGTTTTACCATGAACTTAATACACTAGATGCATGCTGGATAGCGGTCGATGTGTGGATTAATAGTAGTAGATGCAGGCAGGAGTCGGTCTACTAATCTTGGACGTGATGCCTATGTAATGATCATTGCCTGGATATCGTCATGAGTATTTGAAGTTCTATCAATTGCCCAACAGTAATTTGTTCACCCACCGTTTGCTATTTTTCTCGAGAGAAGCCACTAGTGAAACCTACGGCCCCCGGGTCTCTTTCTCATATATTTGCCTTTGCGATCTACTTTTCTTTTGCATTTATTTTCAGATCTATTAAACCAAAAATACAAAAATACCTTGCTGCATTTTATTCTTATTTATTTTATTTGGCGTTCGATCTATCAATTTACTACAAATTTATCTCACGTCCGTTTGCCCACTTGAGGCGCCGTACCCGAAAGGGATTGACAACCCCTTTAACACGTTGTGTTGCTTGGTTCTCCTACTAGTTTGATAACCTTGGTTTCATATCTGAGAGAAATACCTACCGCCGATGTGCTGCATCATCCCTTCCTCTTTGGGGAAATACCGACGTTGCTTCAAGCGACATCAAAAGGAATTTCGGGTGCCGTTGCCGGGGAGGATCTTCAACATATACCAGGTTCCTAATCACAAATCTCATCTCCTTGCAATTTACATTATTTGCCATTTGCTTCTCATTTTCCTCTCCCCCACTCCACAAAAATTTGCCATTTTATTCGCCACTCTTTTTCGTTCGTCGTTTTCTTTCTTTCCAGTCTTGATGGCCAGCGTTCCTACTCCTCCTTTGTCACCCGATTTTGAAGTTCTTTACTTCAAGCAAAGACAAGGAGAAAATTTGAAAGATGCCTGGTATAGGCTTATGGAATCTTATCGTATTTCCAGTTTAAAAGGGGACGCTAAAGTTTTGCTTCGTAATTTTGACATAGGATTGGCTTTGCATCATAGACAACTTCTAGATTTTGCCGCTAAAGGAAATTTCATTGAGCTTGATGCCAATGCTGCCTATGAAATTTTAGAAGAGATTTTGGGAATTCCACCTCAAAAGAAGGGGTTTCCTTTTACCCCTGAGGGAGCTCAAATGTTGGACAAATGTGGTGTTGCATAAACCTATGGTTGAAATACAGAAATATAATGAACCCCTCAAACACCTCAATGGTAGTATCAATCGCATGAATACCCTGATTACTCTTTGCAATAAGCGTTTGGATATTTTGGATCTTAAGATGGTTTCTTTTCCAGAGAATTTAGGGGAGCATAAAGAGCCTCCTTGGTTTGAGAAAACCCTTACAAAAATTTCCAAAACTTCGGAAGACAAAACGTAGATCCTTCCTTTATGCCTAGCTAAGGGCGTAAAACTATAGCGCTTGTTGGGAGGCAACCCAATGAATAAAATTTATTTTTTGCTTTTTGCTTTCTGTTCTTGTGTGTTGCGCAATTATTCTACAATTATGATTGTGTTTTTTGTGTTTAATTTAGTGTTTGTGCCAAGTAGAACCGATAGGATCTTCTTGGGTGATAGTTGTTTGATCTTGCTGAAAAACAGAAACTTTTGCGCTCACGAAAACAATTCTTATTTTTACCAGAGCGTGATAAAATGCCAATTCTTTTTGCAGAAGATTAATATACAAATTTCTCAGGTCGTCCTATTTTTTCAGAATTTTTGGAGTTCAAGAAGTTTTCGAAATAGTCAGATTGCTACAGACTGTTCTGTTTTGACAGATTATGTTTTCTTTGCGTTGTGTGCTTACTTTGATGGCTCCATGGTTTTCTTTGATGAATTTTGCCATAGAAAAGTTGGAATATTGTAGATATAATGCAAAAACAAAATATGAATTGGTTTAGTACAGTACTTATAGTGGTGATTTGCTTTCTTTTACTAACGGATCTCACGAAGGTTTTGTTGAGTTTTGTGTGATTGGAGTTTTCAAGTTTTGGGTTATCCTACGATGGATGAAGGAATAAGGAGTAGAAGAGCCCAATCTTGGGGATTCCCTGGCATCCCAAGCTATATCCAAAAATGATCAACCAACTAAGCTTGGGGATGCCCCCGAGTGGCATCCCCTCTTTCTTCTAACGACCATCGGTATTTTACTCGAAGGTATATTTTTATTCGTCACATACTATGTGTTTTGCTTGGAGCGTCTTGTATGATATGTGTCTTTTCTTGTTTTATTTTGTGTTTTAAGTCTTGATCCCTTGGTGGACACACCTATTTGAGTGAGCCAAAATTATGTCATGACTTGTTAGAATTTCTCTCTATGCTTCACTTAAATTTTTATGAGCTATGGATTTGCTCTAGTGCTTCACTTATATCTTTTTAAGCACGGTGTGCTTTAGTATTTTTCAAGAAATTCTCTCTTGCTTCACTTAAATTATTTTGAGAGAAAGAAAAAATTATGCTCATGATCTTCACTTATATTTGTTGGAGCTTGTCAAAAGCAACACATGAAAATTAGTCCCAAAGTGATAGATATCCAAGAAGGATATAATAAAAACTTACATGAAGATCACTGGACAAAATAAACTTGATTCTTAGTAATAGTTTTGAGATATGATGATGTGATATGTGAGTTATGTTGATGAGTAATTATGCTTTAGTAAGAATATTAGTGTTAAGGTTTGTGATTCCCTATGCAAGCACAAAAGTCAATAGTCATGCAATGAAATTATATCCGACTTGTGGTGCATTATTCGGTGTTATTTATGCTTAATGCTCGCTTATGAGATTATCTATTTCTTGGTTGGCCGCTTCTCAATCTTTTGCTAGCCTTCATTTTGCACTAGGTATGATCTCTACTTGTGCATCCAAAAACCTTTAAACCAGTTTTGCCACATGAGTCCACTATATCTACCTATATGCGGTATTCTTTTGCCGTTCTAAGCAAATTTGCATGTGCCATCTCTAATTTTCAAAATAAACTTCTCTTTTGTGTGTTCGTTTCGCTCGCGGAGCGGTGAGGGGTGGCTAATATTTTCCTTGCTAGATGTGTTATTCTCACGATGAGTGTTTATTCACTTGTCATTGCACGAGAGTAAGGCAAAGGTATTAGGGATGCCCAGTCCCGAAATGAAAAATGAATTTACTTTATGTTGTCAAATAATAAATTCCTTGGAAAGTGTTGGTATGCAGGGCAACCGTGGATACGGCTAGCCATGGAAAGTGAAAGTATGGTTGAAAAAGGAATAAACTTTATTTTCTGTTTGAGAACTGCCTATGATATATCTAGCATGGAAAGTGTTGGAAATTCTAAGTCGTTTTCGTTGGTGGGATGG
The DNA here is from genome assembly GCF_018294505.1 of Triticum aestivum. Lineage (NCBI taxonomy): Eukaryota > Viridiplantae > Streptophyta > Magnoliopsida > Poales > Poaceae > Triticum > Triticum aestivum. The sequence goes on from NC_057805.1 coordinate 153,166,597, forward strand.
ATACACCTCCCAAAATGTTTTTATCTCTAAGTTTTTCGCTTTGAGATCTGGCACCTCTACAAATCCCTAATTCCCTCTGCGAAGGGCATTTCTTTTACTTTATGCAATTTTTATTTTTGAATTTGCGTCTCCATCTTGTCTTATTAAAGCACCAACTAAGAGGCAATATGATCGTACTTGAGTATTGGATGTAGCTAATATGCGTCTGTGTTTCATGAATGGATCAATGGTTGAGCATGATGGGCTAGGTATAACTTATTTTAGCGTTGATATTTTGAAAGACATGGTTGCTTGTTGATATGCTTGAGTATTTAAATTATCATGTCAAAACTAGACTATTGCTTTGAACAATATAAAAGTCCAAATGTCCATGCTATAAAGAAAAGAATATGATAGGACATGTTAGGCAGCATTCCACATCAAAAATTCCGTTTTTATCACTTACCTACTCGAGGACCAGTAGGAGTTAAGCTTGGGGATGTTGATATGTCTCCAACGTATCTATAATTTTTTCTTGTTCCATGCTGTTATATTATCAATCTTGGATGTTTCATAATCATTTTAGAGTCATTTTTTTGGTACTAACCTATTGACATAGTGCCAAGTGCCAGTTGCTGTTTTCGGCATGTTTTTACATCGCAAGAAATCAATATCAGACGGAGTCCAAATGCAACGGAACTTCACGGAGATTTTTTTGGACCAGAAGGAACATAATGGGCCCTGGCTGCGCCTGGGGGGTGCTCCGAGGAGAGCACAACCCACCAGGGCACGCCAGGAGGCCCAGGCGCGCCCTGGTGGGTTGTGCCACCTCGGGTGCCCCCCGGACCGCCTCTTTGCTCTATAAATACCCAATATTCCCAAAACCCAAGGGGAGTCGATGAAATATTGATCCAGACGTTGCAGAGTCCAGAACCACCAGATCCAATCTAGACACCATCTCGGATGGGGTTCACCACCTCCATTGGTGCCTCTCCGATGATGCGTGAGTAGTTCTTTGTAGACCTCCGGGTCCGTAGTTAGTAGCTAGATGGCTTCATCTCTCTCTCTCTGAATTCTCAATACAATGGTCTCTTGGAGATCCATATGATGTAACTCTTTTGCGATGTGTTTGTTGGCATCGATGAACTTTGAGTTTATGATCAGATCTATCTTTTTATATCCATGAAATTATTTGAGTTTCTTTGATATCTTTTATGCATGATTTCTTGTAGCCTCGTATTTTTTCTCCTATATTTTGGTTTTGTTTGGCCAACTTGATCTATTTATCTTGAAATGGGAAGAGGTGCTAGTTAGTGGGTTCGATCTTACGGTGCTTGATCCCAGTGACAGAAAGGGGACCGACACCTATGTATTATTGCTACTAAGGATAAAACGATGGGGTCTATCTCTACATAGATATATCTTGTCTACATCATGTCATCGTTCTTATTGCATTACTCTGTTTTTTTCATGAACTTAATACACTAAATGCATGCTGGATAGCGGTTGATGTGTGGAGTAATAGTAGTAGATGCAGGCAGGAGTCGGTCTACTAATCTTGGATGTGATGCCTATGTAATGATCATTGCCTGGATATCGTCATGAGTATTTGAAGTTCTATCAATTTCCCAACAGTAATTTGTTCACCCACCGTTTGCTATTTTCTTGAGAGAAGCCACTAGTGAGACCTACGGCCCCCAGGTCACTTTCTCATATATTTGCCTTTGTGATCTACTTTTCTTTTGCATTTATTTTCAGATCTAGTAAACCAAAAATACAAAAATACCTTGCTGCGTTTTATTCTTATTTCTTTTATTTGGTGTCCGATCTATCAATTTACTACAAATTTATCTCACGCCCGTTTGCCCACTTGAGGCGCCATACTCGGAAGGGATCGACAACCCCATTAACACGTTAGGTTGCGAGGATTTGTTATCTTTGTGTAGGGGATGTTTACATTGTGTTTCTTGGGTCTCCTACTGGTTCGATAACCTTGGTTTCATATCTTAGAGAAATACCTACCGCCCCTGTGCTCCATCATCCCTTCCTCTTTGGGGAAATACCGACGTAGCTTCAAGCGACATCAGAGAGGAGATGGTGCTTTTGAATATGTTGATGGAGATTGCCCTCCCCAAGATGGGAGAGTTGTTGGTGATGATGATGCCGATGATTTCCCCCTCCGGGAGGGAAGTTCCCCGGTGGAATCGCTCCACTAGAGGGCAAAAGTGCTCCTGCCCAAGCTCCGACCCAAGATATGCCGGTTTTGACACCGACAATGGTGCTTTCATTGAGAGTTCCGCTGTGTGATCAGCAAAAGATCAATGGCTCGACTGCAGATCAACTATGATGTCGGCATCTTCGTCGTCGGCTCGACTGGTCACCTTGGCTTGACCGAGGACTGCTCCCTACCTCTGATCGTCATGTCCGGACAAGGGCCTTCATCAACATCAACTCCGATCTCTCTCTAGATCATGGAGGAATCCTCCATGGAGCTCGGGGGCTCGACGTCAACATTGCCCTCGGGGGACCGTGCTATTTTTTTGGACAGCAAAATTGTAACCACTACCACCATGTCCTCGAGCATCGCCTTGACGATACCTTCGGTGGAATTGTGCGGAATTGAGTCTACAACAACCCTGTAAAATTTCGTCGCGTTCCGATGGAGCAATCTCCGCCGATTTGTGATATACCGGAGCCCTGCCGAATCTGGACAGGAATTCAGACGAGTTTGGAGCGTGGTGTCCAGCATCTAGCTCAGATGTCCTTTGGAAGATCCAACCGTTGATCGGCTGCGGAATTCCAATATCTACCACTTCTCAAAATTTCAGCTCGATCCGACGGTTCAAACTCCGGGAACCTTCCAATTAGTGCATCACTTTTCAGGTCTATTTTCTGCGCGAGAACGAATCCGACCCGAGTTCATCCTTTTTATGAACGGGATTTCGGACATCCTTTTTGAAGGAAGTTTTGTATGGGGTATTGTGTTTTGTTCCCAAATACATCCCACTAATTTTAAAAGTATTTTCCAATATGATCTTCACCATCGCGCCGGTGTCAAACCAGCACGAGAACGTTGCTCCACGGCTGCCGACCTGTGCTAGACACGTCATCGCTTTGTTGAGCCGAGCTCAACTTCTTCGGATCATCATCTCGGCAAGCCGAACAATAGTTCGGCATCGCGAAGGATAAATCATCACCAACCTCGCCGCCCCACGGATTACACGGAGCGGACACATCGGCATTGCCGCACGATCACTTCATCAAGCCGGCATTGACCACATCACAAGTTATGACCTGCATCGGCATGGCCGCACCGTTGCTTCTTCGAGCCGATGTCCATCACGCCGAACCACTTCAACACCTTGGCCGACATGACAGCTGCAACATCTCCTTACTGACCCGCTCCGTCATCTCAGCTAGACCGGGGGCTTCGCCATCTCTTCATCAACCTACTCCAGAGACTTCGCCGTCACCAGCCAACCAGCTTCGTCACGTTAGCTGGACCGGGGGCTTTGCCTCGGCGAGCCAACCTTTGTCAGCATCGCCACGCCGTCGCTTCATCGCCCATCATGCAATGGGTGTGCGGATCAAGTCCCAATTTTGGGAGTAACCTTTCTTCATATTGCTACAACAGATAAACCAGGTGCTATTAATCCTAGTAATTTTTTCTTGCTTGGGTTTATTTTTCCTGAGGAATTATTACTCTGGTTTATTCCATCATCTGTACACAGGTTTGTCAAAGGGTGGCCACATTAACAACGGTCGCATGGTGGTTTGGTCAGTTTCCGTATACCGTTCGGCGAACGCCGCATCCGGAACTCCGACCGGCTTGTGAATTCAGGCTTTGCCACGCCTTCACCGCGTCACGCTGACGCCCTGCATCGACATTGACTTCGGCGCCAGGCACATCTCTTTAAATAAATTATTTTTGTGAAAAGCAATTATGCAAGGATTTTATATATATTTATATTGTTCTTTTTGGACCGCACTATTTATGTGTGTGGGTGATCGACTTCCACTGCATCACGCGGTCACTTCCGCAAGCCGACATCGTCGTCCCAATCGGCATAAATCGGCTCGCGTGATCACCTTTTTGGTCGAATTGCCATACCGACATGTTCGGTTGCCTCAGGGACTTCGTCATCGTTGAGAGAACTCTACCTCATCGAGTGTTCGGCACATGGGCCATATTTATTTTATTACTCACTTTGCATAAATTATTAATTATGCAACCTTTTTTAATTTATTATTATTCCTATTATCTCCGGCTTGCACTATTTTCTGTGCACAGGTAAATGATCCGGGTCGGGCAGCGCTGTCACCTCGATGTACCGACGTACCACGTCACCTCGGCTGAACCGGGGGCTTTGTCATCACTTCATTAACCCACGTCGGAGACTTCGGCGTCACACTATCGGCCTACATTGGTCGTGCTATGTCGCCACTTCGGAGTGCCGAGCTCTTCGCTCCGCCACCTCGGGACCGGCTTGGGGGCTGGGACATTGTCCCGCCGCAAGCTCGGGCCACGCATCAACACCGAGCACATTAACCGGCTAAGTCGCTTTCATGCTAAAAAACTTTCAATTTTAAATTTTGTTCAGTTCGACCAAGCATTATACTTTTTTGGCAAAAAGTTGTGTGTGAAAAACTTCCTTGTCAAAACTTTCTTTGTGACACACAAATTCAAATACCCCGTTTACTTGGGGGCTTCCTTTATGAAGCCTTTCCTCTTGCATATGATTATACTTGTATGGCTTCGTTCCTTGTTCGTGTATTACGCCACAATATGCACCATGTTGACTTAAGTGTTCCGCAAGCTGGGTTGCCTTGCTCCTGTGTTTACCCCTACGTTCCCGATTTTTCGGCTAGGGAGTAAAGGGAGCACCTCTGCGATTGTCACGATCGGTTCATCTGAGCTCGAACCTTAGACTAGGTGAAGCTGAAAGCTAGCGCTCTTATTGTTTTCAATCATGGTCAGCACACAACGAAACTCATGAGTACAAAAATCTATTACACAAGTCTCATAGTAACAATGAGCAACCGAAGAAAGGTATCGGTGGGGGTACTATTTTCTTCGAAGATGCTTCTTGCACTTCGTCAGTAATATAGCATAAGTTCCCTAAGCGCGCTTTGTCTGTTACAGCCTTATGGCCTGATTGCCTGGTTATCGGAAACACCATTGATATTCTCGACAGGTGGAGTACATAACACTTTTCGGCCCTTGACCGAAGAGGGAGAAGCCGACGGTCGGTTAAGACGCGTTTAAAGTTCGGGTGAACACAGATATGATATAAGTACTTCGGTACATACAATCATTATACATAAAGTTCTTTTACCCAAGTCACTTGGAGGCTCTTAAAATTTATTTGAGCCGTTTTATAATAAATGTGTTTTCTCCTTGTTCGTTGCAACGTCTTTTTCTATCACTCCTTCCTCGACTCGAGTATGTGGTCAATAGCCGGATAGCCTGGTTTCTCTCTAAAGCCGCTCGAGTTTAGTTCGTTAAACTGGCCTGAGAAGCACTCCGCCTTAGGGATAGGAGGTTGAAGCCGAAGTCTAACCCACTCGAAGTCTTGAGATCGGATGTGTCATGTTAAAGCGCGACGGAAGCACAATCTAATTTTAAGACCAATTTTCGGATTGGCACCGAAAAAAAACTTGATTTAGTTCGGGCGTAAAGTTTTTACTAAAGTTTTTTGGTTTTCCAAGCCTATCGCAATTTTAAACTATTTGTGTGTTTCCAGCATAAGTCTCGAAGTGCAACGCCGGACACCTTTAGAGATTCGGCAAAAACATTCTCGGATATTGCTATATATATGCATCGGTTTTGAATTGTGACTTCGGTCAATAGTTGGGTTTCCCGGCTCCTGTGCTTGCCTCCTACGTTCCGCTTTATTCGGCTAGGTGTCCAAAGGGAGAACCACTGCGATTGTGCTTCCAGCTAGCATGGTTAAAGCACCTTAGTGGAGAAAGCCGAAAACTGACTGTCACAATAAGCGCAAACTGGTCAACGATCCGATGACTATGTTAAACTATAAGATCGATAGAGGTCACCCCGTGTTAAATGACGGGCCGTTCATAACATGGGCCGAAGTGTTTACGGTTGACCTCGGCTGTCGCCGAACACTAACCGGGGGCTCATAGCTAGCTTCCCCAGTTTAAAGCTCCTATGAGTAAGTGAAAGTTATAAAGCCCGCATATCTGATTGCCTCATTTCCGCTAACACAACCGCCTTCGGGCACCGAGACGTCGGCTAAGGGTTGTTTTGTTATTACGAAAACACCCTGTGTAGCATCTACAAGGGGGTGGAAGCCGACGATGTGCCACTTTCAACTGATAAACGGTCGCAACGGAGTCAAAATAAACATATCATCGGTGTTTGTATTTAATATACGAGGGCTGCCTTCCGTAATCCTCATTACAAAGCCATAATTATGCATCAATTTGACTTAAGATTTTGGCCAAGCTGGGTTGCCTGGCACCTGTGCTTACCCCTACGTTCCCGATTGTTCGGCTAGGCGGTAAAGGGAGCACCTCTGTGATTGTTACTACCGGGTCATCCGAGTTAGTACCTCAGACTGGGTGAAGCTGAAAACTAGCCATCTTAAAGGATATAATTGGTCGGCAACGACGGAAGTTAAAATTTAGGTTCGCTAAAGACCACATAATTCGGGAACTTTCCCCAAACTAAATCCTCAATATTTTTCTCCCGCATTGATCGGAGGTGAGGTTTCATGACCATGGTTGGCATGGCAACCCAAATAAAGGAACCGATAGCGGACCTATTTTATTTGGAAGATGTTTCTTCATATAACATATCTCTCTGCATACCTTTGTTTATAAAACCGTACGGCCGGATTGCCTCGTTTGCCACAAATCTTTGCCCTCATCTAGGCTTTAAAAAGTGGGACAAACACTCCCTGGCTACTAGACGAGGAGGTTGAAGCCGATGGTCGGTCAACAAAGTATTGTACAATGCGGATCCGAGCATTAATGATGTAAAATACTTGGATACATAGGATCATAAATTGTGAGTAAAGTCGATTTATTGCAGCCCATCTTTTAAATACCAAGGGGCACAATCTCGCTGAGACAACCGAGCAACTTACATAAAGCTCTCCTAAATCCCAAGTGGCATCAATTTCCTATCTATTAAGCCCCTTGGGGCCAACCTTGGCGAGCCCAGCTTTCGCTGGCTCTAGCTCCTTTAAGATATCATTATTCTCTTTTCGAGAAGTTTGTGTTAAACACGACAAAATTTTTCTGTCAAACGGATATCTGTAGGATCGGAAGTATGTCTAGAGGGGGGGGTGATTAGACTACTTGACCAAATAAAAATCTAGCCTTTTCCCACTTTTAGTTCTTGGCAGATTTTAGCAACTTTGCACAAGTCAAGCAATCAACCTACACATGCAATTCTAAGAGTATAGCAGCGGAATGTAAAACAATTGCATATGAAGGTAAATGGATGAGTTTGAAGGAGCAAACGCAATGTTGACATGGAGATTTTTTATCCGTGGTTCCGATAGGTGGTGCTATCGTACATCCACGTTGATGGAGACTTCAACCCACGAAGGGTAACGGTTGCGCGAGTCCACGGAGGGCTCCTCCCACGAAGGGTCCACGAAGAAGCAACCTTGTCTATCCCACCATGGCCGTCGCCCACGAAGGACTTGCCTCACTCGGGTAGATCTTCACGAAGTAGGCGATCTCCTTGCCCTTACAAACTCCTTGGTTCAACTCCACAATCTTGACGGAGGCTCCCAAGTAACACCTAGCCAATCTAGGAGACACCACCCTCCCAGAAGTAACAAATGGTGTGTTGATGATGAACTCCTTGCTCTTGTGCTTCAAATGATAGTCTCCCCAACACTCAACTCTCTCTCATAGGATTGGATTTGGTAGAAATAAGATTTGAGTGGAAAGCAACTTGGGGAAGGCTAGAGATCAAGATTCATGTGGTTGGAATGGAATATCTTGACCTCCACACAAGTGTAGGTGGTTCTCTCTAAGAAAATATGTGTTGGAAGTGTAGGCATGTTCTGATGGCTCTCTCCACGAATGAAGAGTGGGTGGAGGGGTATATATAGCCTCCACACAAAATCTAACCGTTACACACAAATCACCAAACTCGGTGGGACCGAATAATGAAACTCGGTCGGACCGATTTAGTTCAAAATGTGAACGTTAGGATTCTCGGTGGGACCGACTGGATCAACACGGTGGGACCGATGTCATTAGGGTTAGGGCATAACGTAATCTCGGTGAGACCGATTACACAAACTCGGTGAGACCGATTTTGGTAATAGTCAAACAGAGAGTTGGTCAGGCAAACTCGGTGGGACCGATTCGCTCATCTCGGTTGGACCGAAACGTTATGAAGGGGAAACATGGAGTTTGCATTGCAATCTCGGTGGGACCGATCGCTCATCTCGGTTTGACCGAAATGTTACGAAAAGGAAACAGAGAGATTACAACCCCATCTCGGTGAGACCGAGATCCTTATTGGTGAGACCGAATTGATTAGGGTTTCTGGCAGTGGCTATGACAACTGAACTCGGTGGCTCCGGATATGAAATTTCGGTGGGGCCGAGTTGGACTTTTTGGTTTAGGACATATGTGGGTATGAGAAAGTAGTGGAGGGTTTTGGAGCATATCATTAGCATTTTGAGAAAGATCCTCATTAAGCAACACCTCAGCCCTTCTTAATAGTATTGGTTTTTCCTATAGACTCAATGTGATCTTGGATCACTAAAATAGAAAATGTAGAGTCTTCTACTTTGAGCTTGAGCCAATCCTTTGTCCTTAGCATTTTGAAGGGTCCACTTTCTAATCCAAGCCATGCCAATCATTGAGCTTTCCTGAAATGTTTATCTTGGAATAGCATTAGCTCAATGAGCTATATGTTGTTAGGAATAACCAAAACCACCCAGGGATAGTTGCACTTTCAATCTCCCCCTTTTTGGTAATTGATGACAACATATAGATCAAAGCTTCGACAAATGATTATAAGATTGAGAAAACATTGTTGCTTTGAGAAGTATGTGATAAGCAAGAGCTCCCCCTAAATTTGTGCATTATTTAAGATTTGCTTTTGAATGCAAATGCACAATCGATTAGGATCATGGGTTACTCTTCCATGTCACATACATCTTGGTGGAGCGCTCAAAATGATAGAGATTAAAAACATGCACTCATCACCAAGCAAAGTGAATGATCATCTAGAATATAAGAGATAATATCATCCAATCAAGCATTAAGGGTAGCATATGATCAAACACATGATCAAACAAGTATCTCACAAGTAGCTCACACAAGCACGCAATAAAGTTTCAAATCAAACCAAATAAGTGCAAAGAGAGGTAAAAACCAACACTCTCTCTCTCTCGAAGCCTATGATCTATACATTTTTCTCCCCCTTTGGCAACAATTTACCAAAAAGTTCAAAAAAGTATAGAGCTAAACGACTCTCAGGCTTGATCTTGGGAGGTGGTGTTGAGAGAACTCCAAGGATGAAGGATTCTGATGAAGTAGCTGGAGCTGGTGGAGTGGCTGCTGGAGTTGGAACTGGAGCTGTAGCTGCTGGTGCTGATGTTGTAGCTCTGGGGTCAGTCACTGGCACTGCAGCAGACCTCTGTCCTCTGGGCACTCTAGCAAATGCATCTGTGGCAGACTTGCCCTTCTTCTCCTCTGCTTCCTCCTGAAGTTGCTCAACTGCAGTTTGGATTTCAGTTACCTTCACATCAAGGTCATAGAATTTTGTCTCAATAATTCTTTCCAAGCTCTCCTGGTTCTTGGTCAGGGTGGCCAAGCCCTGCACAATCCTCAGAGTGGATTGGATCAAATATACAAGCTGGTCTTGCTTGCTCTTCAAGAATACCTGAGATGCCTCTTCCACAGTTGGCATCTTTGCAGCCTTCTCAGCCTTAGCTTTGGCTCTCTTCTCTTGTGCTTGCACAGATGATGGTTCATTCTCACTCATGACAACAGTGTTATCCTCAAATTCAGGGTAGATGGGCAGGTGCTCCTTGTCCAAAATGTACTTGCCTTTGCCCATCTTTGAGTTGATGAGTTCCTGGATGCGTGGGGCATATCCACAACTTCTCTTCTGATCAGTTGCAGTCCTCTTGATTGTTTCCACAATCAGGCTCATAACCTTGAACTTCTGTGGGACATCATATATGTGCAGCAAGTTGATGGCATGTCCTCTGATCATCTTGTGATCACCTGACTTGGGTAGCAGTGTGTGCCTTAGAATCCAATTTATAGTTGGCAGACCAGAAAACAAATAGTGCACAGATCCAAACTTATGTGTATCCAAAGGAGCATCTGGGATCTCCTTGTACATGTTGGCCATAGAGTTGTGGTCTTTCTTCTTCTTTGCATAGATATCCAAGTCATCTTCATGTTCTTCAGGAGCATTGATCAATTGAGCCCATTCTTCAACCGTAGACTAGTACCTAGTACCCTCAGACATCCACACAATCCTTCCATCTGGATAGAAGTGGGAAGTGGAGTAGAATTGCATAATGAGTTCATCATTCCACTTGGTGAACTTCTGAGCCACAAACTTATCAACTCCACATGCCTTGAAGCTGTCATATACTCCAGGGAAGTGATCCTCATTCTCCTTAATGAATTCCCAGTCAACCCATCTCATGTCACACACTATGGGCTTCTTGTCAAGCAGAATTGTCTCATAGAAGTCCTGATGTTCCTTAGTGTGGAATCTGTAGTCCACATCAGTCCTTCTCCTGGTAGCATATGGATCAGACTCTCTCCATAGTCTCAATCCTGAATCCTTCCTGATTTTCATGTTCTCTACAACTGGGTGTGCATCATTGTGATCAGGGATCTTGGGCTTCAGCTTTCTCAACACAACAGAATCATCATCATCTTCTTCTTTAGCAGCTTGAGGCACTAGGGCCTTGTTCTTCTCCTCAACAGGGATGTTCCTAGTGCTCCTCTTGGGTTTTGGCTTTGGAGCTGGAGCAGCATCCTTGGGAGCAGCTTTGGGCTTAGATGGAGCAGCCCTTGATCTGATTGCATCTCCCATGAGCGTTTGAGCTTTGGGTCCTGGTGCAGCATCCTCTTCCTCTTCCTCTTCAGAATCTTTCCTCATTGAGGGCTTGCCAAGAACTCTGGCAGTAGTGGTTCTGACCCTCTTCTTCTTCTTATCCTCACCAGCTGCTTCTTCTTCTGATTCAATGGTGAACTTCATGGTTTCACCTGTGGCAACTTTTCTTGGCTTAGACATGGGATGTCTTCTTGCTGGCATCTTTGTTTTCAGACCTGGCTTAGTTGCAGCAGCTGAGCCATATTGTTTCTTCAGCACTTTCTTCTTTGAAGTGGCTTCATCTTCAACAGCCACATAATCTTCATCCTCAGAGTCAGAAGTCCTCTTCTTCCTTGTCCTGGTGGCAGCTTTTGGCAAGTTGCTGGGAGTGCTCCTGCTGCCATCATCATAGCTGCTAGAGGGACTAGTGCCCTCACTCAACTGAACATGTTCCTCTGACTTGTTCTGGCTGTCACTTTGGTCAGACATCTTGCAGGCAAACTGTCAGTAGACCCTATGAATAGGTTATGGATGAGGTAGAGTAGATGAGCATCACAAAGTACAAGAGTTTTTTGCAAAAAGATGACTTGAAAACTTAGTTTTAGTTCTTCACAGAAAGCATTTCGGATATACCGATTTGTAAACTCGGTGATACCGAAGCAGCTTTTGGAACCTGAACTAGTGAACTCGGTTAGACCGAGTCACAGTTCGGTGGTACCGAGACTGCTAGGGTTTCACAGAGAATCGAACTCGGTCACACCGATTTGCAATTTTCGGTCGGACCGAAAATGCGTGTGCTCTGGCCTAAGCCAAAATCGGTGAGACCGATTTCTACAACTCGTTCGGTCCGAGATGAATTCGGCGGAGACCTAACCCTAAATTTTGAAATGAAAACTAATCTACGGGATGATTTCGCTGGACAGGATGATTTCAATCATGGCAATAATCATGGCAAAGCAATGTGCTAAGAATCAGAGTTAAGGATTAGCACAATGATCAAGTTCGTACCCTAGTTCGGCGACGAACTTGCTACGGCGGCAACGGCGGTGAAGATTTCCGTTGACGGCGGTGGAGACCAGCGGCGGGAGGTCGCTGGCAACGAGAGGACGATCCGGAGACTAGAGGAGGCAGAGTAGGTTACGCGCAGGCGAAGGGGTTCGGAGAAATTTCCAAAATTTGACCCGGCGGTATATATAACCTGACCTTGTCGGTGTGACCGAGTGGAACGACTCGGTGGCACCGAGATGCAAAACTGCAAGGAGTTACTGCAACTCGGTGTGACCAAAAAGTTCTAATCGGTTGCACCGAGATTGAAAACCCTAGATCAACTTGGTGACTCCGTAGGACCGAAAAGGATGAATCAGTCAGACCGAGATGCACAAATAGGTTTTGGAGGTTTAAGTCTATGACGAATCGGGATCTCCGAGTGCTCCTCACACAGAGTAGTTCGAATCTGACTTGATCAAACTTTGTGATGTAGCATGAATAGAGTTTGAGACGAGAAGAGCATAGATAGCTAGAGGGTGTTCTTAGGCATTCTTGTCCATCCATTTGGCAAAAAGAGACAAAGCCAAACAATCAAAGCAACAAATGGATGTCCTCAAATGAGTAAAGTATGCAACCAACATGCTCACACAATAAAATGGAAAATGAAATATGTGACAAAGCATGCACAAACATTCTAGCATCTATCAAGCAACTGGCGATGACTAGGTCATCTATATATGAGTATATTGACTTAGGAGTCAAATGAAAACATTTGATCATAGGTCATACTCATCGTTTAAGCACAAGTGGGGTTACCACTTTTACATAAAGCATTGTTGTGATCACACCATTAGAGTTGCTTTAGCTCATTGGTTTGAGTAAAGCTCCCCCTAGATGTGATATCCCCCCTAAAAGGGATGAACTAACCTTGGGTTTTGTCGATGATGACTTCATGTAGGTGTTGAAGATGTAGATGCTCAATGTTGATGTAGGTCATTCGGAGCAATCCTTTGGAGTGGGTTGCACTTTCAATACCTACATGGGTTAGTCCCACAAGGAAGAAACAAGGATATCCATAGACATAGAGTGATGCACACACAAGATGATGTCCATGAAAGCATTAGGTTACCTTGTCCCTTGTCTTACCAACAAGAGGGTTTGTGACTCCTTGAACTAGTGCAAGGTATGGAAGTTGTTTGCACTTGTCCTTGCCAAAATGATAAGGGTGAAGTATGATGGCGGAGTCACCCTCAAGAACTCTCTAGTTCTTCTTCTTCGGGATCCACATCATCTTGATGGGAATCCTTGGAATCGTAGTTGTGCTTGATGAAGTAGAACTTGATGTAGTCTTGGGAATCCACTTGACCAAGGCCTTAGGTGCTTCTTCAAATGCATCAATTTCCTCTTGAAGCTTGTCCTTGCCTTTTTTGCTTGTGGTCTTGTGGTGGAAGATCATCTTGAGCTTGTGTTCCTTTGAAAGAAGTAGGATCATACTTCTCTTGTTGAGGAACAAACTTCGTCTTGGGGTATTGATCTTCTTCCCACTCAACTCCATTGGCATTGAACTTTCGTTCAAAACCAACACCTTGATTCTTCCGGTGTCTTCCTTGCTTGCGCACAATTTCCTCAAATTGCTTACTTTCGGCAAGACTCTTGTAAACACCTTTCTCTATGATTCCCTTCAATAAGCTATTTTCTTGCTCAAGTGTAACTTGGCTAAGAGAATCATTAGTGAATCAAGAGAACTACTAGAAGCAACAACATTGGATTTAGCATGATTGTTGTTACTACTAGATGAAGAATCTTTATTGTTCTTGTTGCTAGATTTAACTTGTGGCATGTAAGTAGACAAGAGTAAACGCTTGGCAATGTAAGAAGAACTTTTCTTGCGAAGATCATCATTGATTGCCTTTAAAAACTCATGCTCTTGCTCAAGGTTGAGCTTTTCAAAGCATAGCTTATCATGAGTCTTTAAAAGTTCTCTATGATTTTCCAAGGTAGTTTCATGAGCTAACTTAAGAGTGTTTAGTTCTTTAGTTAGACGCTCAATCTCCTTCTTATCATCATCATTCGTTTCATCTTGATTAGCATGATTAATTGACGTTTAATCATAGTTTTCATCACTAGAGTTGTTAAGAAGTAAATCATCATCACCTAGCAAATCATCTTCATCACTATTGAAATAAACATACTCGGGATGTGTTACCTTTGGACCTTTGGCCATGAAGCATCTTCCAATTCCTTCATTTGGTGAGTCAAATACATCGTAGGAGTTGGTTGACACAAGTGCTAGACCGGCAACACCTCCATCTTGAGTATATTCGGAGTCGGAGTGATAACTTCTTTTAAAAACACAGGTCTCCGCAAAGTCGTAAGACCATGTATGGGGGCTGACGCCTGCCCAGTGCCGGAAGGTCAAGGAAGTTGGTGAACTGAGTGATTGTCGGAGTCGGAGCCAGATACCCATTCACCAACATGAGCTTGATGTCTTCTTTTTTTGTAGCTCCTTGATGACTTTTCTTTCCTTTCCGAATCCTTGCTTCTCCGAGAGGGTCTTCGTTCATAACGATCATCTCTACTCCTCCTTTCTCTTGGTGGTGATTCTTCACTTCCACTTCTTCTTTTGGGAGAATCTTCTCTTCTTTTGTAGGGGGCCGTACACTCATTGGAGTAGTGTCCGGGTCTTCCACAATTGTAACAATTTCGCTCATGACTAGAAGATCTTTTGTCATTGTAGGACCTTGACTTGGAGCTTCTTTCTTTGCTTCTACTCTTGTAGAACTTGTTGAAGTTCTTCACCATTAAGCTCAATTCTTCATTGAAGGTTTGCTTCTTACTTGATGATGTGGGAGCATCACACGAGGCTTTGTAAGCACCACTTGACTTGTTGTGAAGCTCGTCCTTATCCTTGAGTGACATCTCATGAGCAACAATTCTTCCAATGACTTTCGTTGGCTTAAGATCTTTGTAATTGGGCATCATTTGGGTCAATGTGCACACGGTATCATATTTTCCACCCAAGGCTCTTAGGATCTTTTTGATGATGAATCTATTGGTCATCTCTTCACTTCCTAAGCCGGCAATCTCATTTGTGATGAGAGCAAGCCTAGAGTACATTTCAGCGACACCTTCACCATCCTTCATTTTGAACTTGTCAAGTTGACTTTGAAGCACATCCAATTTGGATTCCTTGACAGAGTCGGTACCTTTGTGCATATCAATCAAAGTATCCCAAATTTCCTTTGCATTCTCAAGACGGCTGATTTTGTTGAATTCTTCGGGGCACAATCCGTTGAAGAGAATATCACAAGCTTGAGCGTTGTATTGTAGCATCTTCAATTCATCCGCGGTAGCTTCACGGTTCGGTTCTCTCCCATCAAAGAATTCACCTTGCAAGCCAATACACACAATAGCCCAAACGGTGGGGCTATGTCCAAGAATATGCATTTTCATCTTGTGCTTCCAACTAGCAAAATTTGTACCATCAAAGTAAGGACCTCTACGGTGGTAATTTCCCTCGCTAGACGCCATACTCTCCTAGGTTGTGAAACCAAGGCTATGACCACCAAAAGCTATGGAAATCAAAGCAAATGGAGACCAAAGCTCTGATACCACTTGTAGGATCGGAAGTATGTCTAGAGGGGGGGTGATTAGACTACTTGACCAAATAAAAATCTAGCCTTTTCCCACTTTTAGTTCTTGGCAGATTTTAGCAACTTTGCACAAGTCAAGCAATCAACCTACACATGCAATTCTAAGAGTATAGCAGCGGAATGTAAAACAATTGCATATGAAGGTAAATGGATGAGTTTGAAGGAGCAAACGCAATGTTGACATGGAGATTTTTTATCCGTGGTTCCGATAGGTGGTGCTATCGTACATCCACGTTGATGGAGACTTCAACCCACGAAGGGTAACGGTTGCGCGAGTCCACGGAGGGCTCCTCCCACGAAGGGTCCACGAAGAAGCAACCTTGTCTATCCCACCATGGCCGTCGCCCACGAAGGACTTGCCTCACTCGGGTAGATCTTCACGAAGTAGGCGATCTCCTTGCCCTTACAAACTCCTTGGTTCAACTCCACAATCTTGACGGAGGCTCCCAAGTAACACCTAGCCAATCTAGGAGACACCACCCTCCCAGAAGTAACAAATGGTGTGTTGATGATGAACTCCTTGCTCTTGTGCTTCAAATGATAGTCTCCCCAACACTCAACTCTCTCTCATAGGATTGGATTTGGTAGAAATAAGATTTGAGTGGAAAGCAACTTGGGGAAGGCTAGAGATCAAGATTCATGTGGTTGGAATGGAATATCTTGACCTCCACACAAGTGTAGGTGGTTCTCTCTAAGAAAATATGTGTTGGAAGTGTAGGCATGTTCTGATGGCTCTCTCCACGAATGAAGAGTGGGTGGAGGGGTATATATAGCCTCCACACAAAATCTAACCGTTACACACAAATCACCAAACTCGGTGGGACCGAATAATGAAACTCGGTCGGACCGATTTAGTTCAAAATGTGAACGTTAGGATTCTCGGTGGGACCGACTGGATCAACACGGTGGGACCGATGTCATTAGGGTTAGGGCATAACGTAATCTCGGTGAGACCGATTTTGGTAATAGTCAAACAGAGAGTTGGTCAGGCAAACTCGGTGGGACCGATTCGCTCATCTCGGTTGGACCGAAACGTTATGAAGGGGAAACATGGAGTTTGCATTGCAATCTCGGTGGGACCGATCGCTCATCTCGGTTTGACCGAAATGTTACGAAAAGGAAACAGAGAGATTACAACCCCATCTCGGTGAGACCGAGATCCTTATTGGTGAGACCGAATTGATTAGGGTTTCTGGCAGTGGCTATGACAACTGAACTCGGTGGCTCCGGATATGAAATTTCGGTGGGGCCGAGTTGGACTTTTTGGTTTAGGACATATGTGGGTATGAGAAAGTAGTGGAGGGTTTTGGAGCATATCATTAGCATTTTGAGAAAGATCCTCATTAAGCAACACCTCAGCCCTTCTTAATAGTATTGGTTTTTCCTATAGACTCAATGTGATCTTGGATCACTAAAATAGAAAATGTAGAGTCTTCTACTTTGAGCTTGAGCCAATCCTTTGTCCTTAGCATTTTGAAGGGTCCACTTTCTAATCCAAGCCATGCCAATCATTGAGCTTTCCTGAAATGTTTATCTTGGAATAGCATTAGCTCAATGAGCTATATGTTGTTAGGAATAACCAAAACCACCCAGGGATAGTTGCACTTTCAATATCAATCCTTAATTCGGCCACCCGTGCCCACAGTAAGGCTCGGGGGCTACTGGGCTTTGCGCTCATTATTTATAAATATTAAAGGGGCACATCGATTCCCTGATCTAGTGTTTCCACCCGACCAGTGGCTCGGGGGCTACTGCATTGCCTATTCAATGCAGAAAATTTAAAGTGCTGAGTGTTCGGCATAACCGAACTATGGACAAGCGCGTCTTCGGACGACAATAAGTACCATATGGGACTTATCCGGCATCAAGCTGATATATCACGACGACTTCTCACGACCCTCTCTTAGGGGCCCGTCTGCCGATCACTATTACCTCTAATATATTACATTGCGTTTCTATTCCTATGTATGCTGCCGAGCTAGGAGTTGATCCTTGATACATCTCCAACGTATCTACAATTTATGAAGTATTCATGCTATTTATTATCCATCTTGGATGGTTAATGGGCTTTACTATGCACTTTTATATTATTTTTGGGACTAACTTATTAACCCAGAGCCCAGTGCCAGTTTCTGTTTTTCTCCTTTGAAAGATCGTGGATGTCGCCTAGAGGGGGGGTGAATAGGTGCTTTAAAATAATTACGGTTTAGGCTTGAACAAATGCGGAATAAACCTAGCGGTTAATTTGACAAGCACAAAATCTACAACAACTAGGCTCACCTATGTGCACCAACAACTTATGCTAAGCAAGATAAACAACTAAGTGATAGCAAGATATACGACAAGAAACAATATGGCTATCACAAAGTAAAGTGCATAAGTAAAGGGTTCGGGTAAGAGATAACCGAGACACGCGGAGACGACGATGTATCCCGAAGTTCACACCCTTGCGGATGCTAATCTCCGTTTGGAGCGGTGTGGAGGCACAATGCTCCCCAAGAAGCCACTAGGGCCACCGTAATCTCCTCACGCCCTCGCACAATGCAAGATGCCGTGATTCCACTAAGGGACCCTTGAGGGCGGTCACCGAACCCGTACAAATGGCAACCCTTGGGGGCGGTCACCGAACCCGTACACTTTGGCAACCCTTGGGGGCGGTCACCGGTACCCGTCAAATTGCTCGGGGTGATCTCCACAACCTAATTGGAGACCCCGACGCTTGCCCGGAGCTTTACACCACAATGATTGAGCTCCGAACACCACCAACCGTCTAGGGCGCCCAAGCACCCAAGAGGAACAAGCTCAAGGGCACCAAGCACCCAAGAGTAATAAGCTTCTCAACTTGTAACTTCCACGTATCACCGTGGAGAACTCAAACCGATGCACCAAATGCAATGGCAAGGGCACACGGAGTGCCCAAGTCCTTCTCTCTCAAATCCCACCGAAGCAACTAATGCTAGGGAGGAAAATGAGAGGAAGAACAAGAAGGAGAACACCAAGAACTCCAAGATCTAGATCCAAGGGGTTCCCCTCACAAAGAGGAGAAAGTGATTGGTGGAAATGTGGATCTAGATCTCCTCTCTCTTTTCCCTCAAAAACTAGCAAGAATCCATGGAGGGATTGAGAGTTAGCAAGCTCGAAGAAGGTCAACAATGGGGGCAGAACACGAGCTCAAGAGATAAGGTTCAATGGGGAAGAAGACCCCCTTTTATAGAAGGGGAAAAATCCAACAGTTATGTGCTCAGCCCGCACACGAGCGGTACTACCGCTCCACGAGCGGTACTACCGCTCTGGCGGAAGAAGCAGGGAAAAGGAGCAACCAAACATGAACCTTGGGGCGGTAGTACCGCTTATAAGCGGTACTACCGCGCACCCCAGCGGTACTACCGCTGGAGGAGCAGAACACGGGACCAAAAATGCAGTAGCAGTACTACCGCCCGACTGGAGCGGTACTACTGCTTATAGGCGGTACTACCGCCCATCAGGGCGGTACTACCGCTTATAGGTGGAACTGCCGTGCCTTACTGCCGTGCAACTACTGCAAAACTCGACACGAAAAATGCAAGACCCAAAATCGAGGCGGTACCAGCGCGGAACCGTAGCCGTACTACCGCTTATGGCCATAGGCGGTACTACCGCTTTGGACAGCGGTACTACCGCTTGGGGTGATAAGCGGTACTGCCGCTCTGGCCGCGGTACTACCGCTAGGAAACCAAAACAGCCATAACTTCTGCATATGAGCTCCGAATTGAGCAAACTCAAGCTTGTTGGATTGAGAAAGACGAGTAGCATCAAAACAGTGAGGTATGCCAAAAAATAGAGGAGTGAAACCTCCAACCGAGAAGAACCGGCATAACCTCCAACATCGAAAACATCACAGAAGATGCGAGTGAACTCCGTTTTCGATGAACTCGAGCTTGTCATCAAGATGACCATAAGCTCCAAAACTCACAAAGAGAAGAACCAAACAAGAACCAACAAAGATGATGCAAGGATGCAATGGTTTGAGCTCTCTATGAACGATACGATCAAGCTACTCATCGAGAGCCCCCCTTGATAGTACGGCAATCGATCCTATAACCCGGTCTCCCAACTACCATCATGAGACCGGTAAAATAGAAAACCTATCAAGAGCAAACCTTTGCCTTGCACATGGTCCACTTGAGCTAGATGATGACGATCTTGACTCTCTCAAGTTGGACCACCTTTCTTGGTTGTGTTGGCTCGATGAAGACTAGTTGATTGCTCCCCCATACTCCACTATGGGTGAGCCACTCTTTCGCACATCTTCACCGGTCCATTGTCACCACAATGGACGGCAAGCTTCAAGCATTTGATCTCGTCATGATGCTTCACTTGAACTTGCGCACCGCAACATCTTCACAAGTCCATTGTCGCCACAATGGACGGCAAGCTTCAAGAATTTGATCTCTTCATGATGCTTCACTTGAACTTGCACACCGAAACCTAACCCCACAAAGAACTCTCACGAAGATCATGGGTTAGTACACAAAGCGTAATCGACAATGCTTACCACACCATGGGATCGCTTGATCCCTCTCGGTACATCTTGTGCGCTTTGTGTGTTGATCAACTTGATTCACTCTTGACTTAGTCTTGATCAACCTTGACTCTTTCCAACTCTCTTCATTTGGATGATGTCATGAAGGTAAACATGAATGATCACACAATCTTCTTCTTCAAGACATGCTTGCAATAAGTTCTACTCTCACATGACCAATCTTTGGATAATTCCTTAATAACACCTTGGTCACCACATAAACTCCTTGAAACCAACACATGGACTTCAAGAAATGCCTATGGACAAATCCTTCAAATATAACTCAAGGCAACCATTAGTCCATAGAGATTGTCATCAATTACCAAAACCAAACATGGGGGCACCGCATGTTCTTTCATCCTTGTTTCAGTGTTTCGCAGAAAAGGAATATCAAACAGAGTCCAAACGGAATGAAACCTTCGGGAGAGTTATTTTTGGAACAGAAGCAATCCAGAAGACTTGGAGTGTACATAAGGGAAGCAACAAGGAAGGCACGAGGCAGGGGGGCACGCCCTCCACCCTCGTGGGCCCCTCGTGGCTTCCCTGACCTACTTCTTTCGCCTATATATGTCCATATACCCTAAAAACATCGGGGAACAGAATAGATCGGGAGTTCCGCCGCCGCAAGCCTCTGTAGCCACCAAAAGCCAATCGGGACCCTGTTCCGGCACCCTGCTGGAGGGGGGAACCCTCACCGGTGGCCATCTTCATCATCCCGGCGCTCTCCATGACGAGGAGGGAGTAGTTCACCCTTGGGGCTGAGGGTATGTACCAGTAGCTATGTGTTTGATCTCTCTCTCGTGTTCTTGAGGTGATACGATCTTGATGTATCGCGAGCTTTGCTATTGTAGTTGGATCTTATGATATTTCTCCCCCTCTACTCTCTTGTAATGGATTGAGTTTTCCCTTTGAAGTTATCTTATCAGATTGAGTCTTTAATGATTTGAGAACACTTGATGTATGTCTTGATGTGCTTATCTGTGGTGACAATGGGATATCACATGATCCACTTGATGTATATTTTGGTGATCCACTTGCGGGTTCCACCCATGAACCTATGCATAGGGGTTGGCACACGTTTTTGTCTTGACTCTCTGGTAGAAACTTTGGGGCACTCTTTGAAGTACTTTGTGTTGGTTGAATAGATGAATCTGAGATTGTGTGATGCATATCGTATAATCGTACCCACGGATACTTGAGGTGACATTGGAGTATCTAGGTGACCTTAGGGTTTTGATTGATTTGTGTCTTAAGGTGTTATTCTAGTACGAACTCTTGAATAGATCGACCCGAAAGAATAACTTTGAGGTGGTTTCATACCCTACCATAATCTCTTTGTTTGTTCTCTGCTATTAGTGACTTTGGAGTGACTCTTTGTTGCTGTTGAGGGATAGTTATATGATCCAATTATGTTATTATTGTTGAGAGAACTTGCACTAGTGAAAGTATGAACCCTAGGCCTTGTTTCCTAGCATTGTAATACCATTTATGCTCACTTTTATCATTAGTTACCTTACTGTTTTTATATTTTCAGATTACAAAAACCTATATCTACTATCCATATTGCACTTGTATCACCATCTCTTCGCTGAACTAGTGCACCTATACAATTTACCATTGTATTGGGTGTGTTGGGGACACAAGAGACTCTTTGTTATTTGGTTGCAGGGTTGCTTGAGAGAGACCATCTTCATCCTACGCCTCCCACGGATTGATAAAACTTAGGTCATCCACTTGAGGGAAATTTGCTACTGTCCTACAAACCTCTGCACTTGGAGGCGCAACAACGTCTACAAGAAGAAGGTTGTGTAGTAGACATCAAGCTCTTTTCTGGCGCCGTTGCCGGGGAGGCTAGGTAAGCGGCACTCACACCCCGTCAACTAAGCTCTTTTCTGGAGCCGTTTCCGGGGAGGTGAGTGCTTGAAGGTATATCTTTAGATCTTGCAATCGAATCTTTTTGTTTCTTGTTTTATCACTAGTTTAGTTTATAAAAGAAAACTACAAAAAACTGGAATTGAGGATGCCTCATATGCTTCATCTTTTCAATGTCTTTCGTGAAAATAAGGATTCCGATAATTTTGCTCAAGTGCTAGAAGAAGAATGCATTAGAATGTTTGGCACTAAATCTTTGTATGATGAGCATGATTGCAATGTTGTTAGTATGAATTCCTTGAATATCCATGATGCTAATGATAAGCAAAGCCACAAGCTTGGGGAAGCTATGTTTGATGAAGTTGATATTTTTTGTCCCCCAAGTTTTGATGAGCAAATTTATTATGATGAAAGCATGCCTCCTATTTATGATGATTATATTGATGAAAGTGGATTTGGAGAGGTCATGACTTTATTTAGTGATGAATCCACTATTTCGGAAGAGGTTCCAATTGATTATGATAACAAAGTTACTATTTATGATGATTATTGTGATGACATGTATGCTATAAAGAATAAAGATAACCATGAAACTTTTCATCATGATTTTAATTTTCAATTGGATTATGCTTCACATGATAGTTATTTCGTTGAGTTTGCTCCCACTACTATTCATGAGAAGAAATTTGCTTATGTGGAGAGTAATAAAAATTCTCTGCAAGTAGATCATGAAAAGAATACTTTATGTGATGGTTATATTGTTGAATTCATTCATGATGCTACTGAAAGTTATTATGAGGGAGGAATGTATGCTTGTAGGAATTGCAATAATATCAAGTTTCCTCTATATGTGCTTAAAATCTTGAAGTTATGCTTGTTTTACCTTCCTATGCAAGTTGATTCTTGTTCCCATAAGTTTTTTGCTCACAAAATCCCTATGCATAGGAAGTGGGTTAGACTTAAATGTGCTAGTCATATTCTTCATGATGCTCTCTTTATGTTTCAATTCTTATCTTTTATGTGAGCATCATTGAAATCATCATGCCTAGCTAGGGGCGTTAAACGTTAGCGCTTGTTGGGAGGCAACCCAATTTTATTTTAGTCTCTTGATTTTTGGTTCTGTTTAGGAATAAATAATCCATCTATATTATGTTTAGATGTGGTTTTGTGTTTTAATTAGTGTTTGTGCCAAGTAGAACCTTTGGGAAGACTTGGGTGAAGTCTTTATGATCATGCTGTAAAAAACAGAAACTTTAGCGCTCACGAGATTAGCTAAAACTTTTTACTGGAGAGTGATATTTAGTTGATTCTTTTTGCAGATGATTACTAGACAAATTCCTCAGGTCCACCAATTTATTTTAGAATTTTTTGAGTTCCAGAAGTTTGCGTTAGTTACAGATTACTACAGACTGTTCTGTTTTTGACAGATTCTGTTTTTTTTGTTGTTTGCTTATTTTAATGAATCTATGGCTAGTAAAATAGTTTATAAACCATAGATAAGTTGGAATACAGTAGATTTAACACCAATACAAATAAATAACTAGTTCATTACAGTACCTTGAAGTGGTGTTTTGTTTTCTTTCGCTAACGGAGCTCACGAGATTTTCTGTTATGTTTTGTGTTGTGAAGTTTTCAAGTTTTGAGTAAAGATTCGATGGACTATGGAATAAGGAGTGGCAAGAGCCTAAGCTTGGGATGCCCAAGGCACCCCAAGGTAATATTCAAGGACAACCAAGAGCCTAATATTTGGGATGCCCCAGATGGCATCCCCTCTTTCGTCTTCGTTCATCGGTAACTTTACTTGGAGCTATATTTTTATTCACCACATGATATGTGTTTTGCTTGGAGCGTCATTTTATTTTCTTTAGCCTTGCTTGCTGTTTGAATAAAATACCAAGATCTGAAATTCTTAAATGAGAGAGAGTCTTCACTTAGCTACATAATTATTTAACTACTCATTGATCTTCACTTATATCTTTTTGGAGTAGTTTGTCATTTACTCGTGTGCTTCACTTATATCCTATGAGTAAATGGTTGAATGATTTGAATGTCATAAATCTGAAATTATATATGTTTCATATGCTTATCCATGGGGAATAATGACTTCACATATAAGAAGTAGAGGTGGTAAATTTATTGAAGGTTAGCAAACATTGTATTGGTCACTTGAACAATTCATGAAAGAATATTGAAGGAAGAGAGATTTCACATATAAATATACTATCTTGGACATCTTCTATGATTGTGAGCCCCATTAATTATTTGCAAACCTGAGCAAATTAGTTGAAGTTGGACAAGGAAGACAACATAATGAGTTATGCTTGGGTATATTTGTATAGAAGTTATATTGTTATGGATCCTCTAACATGTGGTTCTTGCTATTTAGAATCCTTTGCTAGCCAAAATATCTGTACTAAGCGGGAATACTGCTTGTGCATCCAAATTCCTTGAACCAAGTTTCTTCCATGATTGTCCACCATATCTACCTATATGCGGTATTTACCTGCCGTTCCAAGTAAATTTGCATGTGCCAAACTCTAAACCTTCAAATAATAATCTGTTTTGTATGCCCGAATCGCTCATGTAGCGACTAGGGGCTGTCAGTAACTTTCATGCTAGGTGGGTTATTCTCACGATGAGTGGACTCCGCTCATCATTCACGAGAAAATGGCTGGTAACTGGGATGCCCAGTCCTATGATCAAAAGATCAAAAACAAATTCGCAAATAATTTAAACAAAACTCCCCCAGGAATTTTGATAGTTGGACGGTGCCCGTTGTTTCGGACAAGCCGTGGAGTGTGAATGTTGGTGGAGGGGGAGTAAAAACTTTACCTTTCTGCGTGGGAACCGCCTATAATGTATCTAGTATGGAAGATATTGGGAACTCTTGGTCGTTATGTTGACAATGAAAGCATACCTCTCAAAATTATTTTCATCTTTGTTTTAGCTTCGAGCTCTGGCACCTCTGCAAATCCCTGCTTCCCTTTGTGAAGGGCCTATCTTTTACTTTTATGCAAGAGTCAGTAGTATTCCTTCTCATTCCAACCCACTCTTTAGTTGGCAAGCATCATGTGATGGAAAGATCTAAGCATATATGGCCATTCAAATATATTTGAGCATGAATTATTATTGTTGACATTACCCTTGAGGTAAAAGGTTGGGAGGCGAAACATTAACCCCTATCTTTCTCTGTGTTCGATGAATACTATTTGTTCTAAAAATATGCTTTGAGTGGTAGCAATCATGGAAGACTAAATGATAGTTGAGTATGTGAAGTTTGCGAAATCAAAGCTCTGACATAGACTCTTCCTGAAAATAAGATGAATTGTAATTGTTTGATGACTAATAACATGGTTTGTTAGTTTTCAAGAAAGTTTATGATCTATACTTTAACATGTGAATAGTTTGTTACTTGATCATGCAAAGTTTTATGATATGAGCTACTGTTATGACATATAATGATGCTAGAAAAGGTGATTGAAATTATCATTGATCAAACCTATGCACCTGCTAGCATTCACATTTCATAAATTATTTCTTTTATAATTTACCTACTCGAGGACGAGCAGGAATTAAGCTTGGGGATGCTGATACGTCTCCAACGTATCTATAATTTATGAAGTATTCATGCTATTATATTATCCATCTTGGATGGTTAATAGGCTTTACTATGCACTTTTATATTATTTTTGGGACTAACTTATTAACCCAGAGCCCAGTGCCAATTTCTGTTTTTCTCCTTGTTTCAGTGTTTCGCATAAAAGGAATATCAAACAGAGTCCAAACGGAATGAAACCTTCGGCAGAGTTATTTTTGGAAGGGAAGCAATCCAGAAGACTTGGAGTGTATGTAAGGGAAGCAACGAGGAAGGCACGAGGCAGGGGGCGCGCCCACCCCCTGGGCGCGCCCTCCACCCTCGTGGGCCCCTCATGGCTCCCCCGACCGACTTCTTTCGCCTATATATGTCCATATACCCTAAAAACATCGGGGAACAGAATAGATCGGGGGTTCCACCGCCGCAAGCCTCTGTAGCAACCGAAAACCAATCGGGAACCTGTTCCGGCACCCTGCCGGAGGGGGGAACCCTCACCAGTGGCCATCTTCATCATCCCGGCGCTCTCCATGACGAGGAGGGAGTAGTTCACCCTCGGGGCTGAGGGTATGTACCAGTGGCTATGTGTTTGATCTCTCTCTCTCTCTTGTGTTCTTGAGGTGATACGATCTTGATGTATCGCGAGCTTTGCTATTATAGTTGGATCTTATGATATTTCTCCCCCTCTACTCTCTTGTAATGGATTGAGTTTTCCCTTTGAAGTTATCTTATCGGATTGAGTATTTAATGATTTGAGAACACTTGATGTATGTCTTGCCGTGCTTATCTGTGGTGACAATGGGATATCACGTGACCCACTTGATGTATGTTTTGGTGATCAACTTGCGGGTTCCGCCCATGAACCTATGCATAGGGGTTGGCACATGTTTTCGTCTTGACTCTCCGGTAGAAACTTTGGGGCACTCTTTGAAGTACTTTGTGTTGGTTGAATAGATGAATCTGAGATTGTGTGATGCATATCGTATAATCATACCCACGGATACTTGAGGTGACATTGGAGTATCTAGGTGACCTTAGGGTTTTGATTGATTTGTGTCTTAAGGTGTTATTCTAGTACGAACTCTTGAATAGATCGATCCGAAAGAATAACTTTGAGGTGGTTTCATACCCTACCATAATCTCTTCGTTTGTTCTCCGCTATTAGTGACTTTGGAGTGACTCTTTGTTGCATGTTGAGGGATAGTTATATGATCCAATTATGTTATTATTGTTGAGAGAACTTGCACTAGTGAAAGTATGAACCCTAGGCCTTGTTTCCTAGCATTGCAATACCGTTTACGCTCACTTTTATCATTAGTTACCTTGCTGTTTTTATATTTTCAGATCACAAAAACCTATATCTACTATCCATATTGCACTTGTATCACCATCTCTTCGCCGAACTAGTGCACCTATACAATTTACCATTGTATTGGGTGTGTTGGGGACACAAGAGACTCTTTGTTATTTGGTTGCAGGGTTGCTTGAGAGAGACCATCTTCATCCTATGCCTCCCACGGATTGATAAACCTTAGGTCATCCACTTGAGGGAAATTTGCTACTGTCCTACAAACCTCTGCACTTGGAGGCCCAACAACGTCTACAAGAAGAAGGTTGCGTAGTAGACATCAATCCTCAGGCCGATTTCACGATCTAGGTCCCAGAAGCTACTAGGATCAGCGGTTTCAAGTTTTCCTTCAGGTGCATCTCGGATTTTAGGCCGACGGACACCTTGAGGGCTACTGGCAATACATCTCGTCAGCAACGCATCAGAAATAAAATCCGCAAACAATCGGCCCATGACCGAGGTGCTGAGCCACCTCAGAAGCAGTTCGGCATATAGCTCGAATGCAAGTGGCTGGCTTCTTAGAGGGCATTTCTCGCATTAAGCTCGCCTAAAACTTTTTGAACCAAGGTGATCTATGGCACCTCGGATATAGTCCGGCGTTGGAGCTTTGACATAGTCCGGCATTGGAGCTTGGACATAGTCCGGCGTTGGAGCTCGGACACAGTCCGGCATTGGAGCTTGGATACAGTCCGGCGTTGGAGCTTGCATACAGTCCGGCGATGGAGCTTGGATGCAATCCAGTGTTGGAGCTCGGACGCAAGAGGACACTGCCGAACGGGAAACACTTCAAACCCGAGGTGCGGCATAAAAATAACTAGGCATTGATAAAGGCCGAAGACTTAAAGGGCTCCTCGGATACCCGACGTGTAAACTCTTCAGAATCACTTCCGCGATCCTCAAGATCGAAGATGAGAAGATTTGTTGAACCAGTTTTCAAGACCGACGACCGAAGATGAAAGGCAGTTTGGAAGAATCGAGGAGCGTCCCCAACTTGAAGACCGGTTTAGGGGGCTACTGATGGTGTCCTGGACTAGGGGGTACTCACCACGTCGTCTCCTGACCAGGTGGATCGGGCCAAGGACCCCCGTTTTATCATGGGCCACTTCGGACAGCCCATGCCGCATACAAGGAAGATTCCACAAGACTTGGTGATCAAGACAAGGACTCCTCTCCACCAACGTATTCGACTAGGACTCTTGTTATCCTAGGCCTCCGGTACATTATATAAGCCGAGGCCAGGCTAGTCAATAGATCATTATGACATTATTCATCATACCCTCAGGTTTTAGACCACAACATACGATCTTGAGGTAGATCAACTCTTGTAATCTCTATATTCATCAAGATCAATCAAGAAGGAAGTAGGGTATTACCTCGATAGAGAGGGCCCGAACCTGGGTAAAACATCGTGTCCCCTGTCTCCTATTACCCATCGATCCATGACACACAGCTTGGGACCCCCTTCCCGAGATCTGCCGGTTTTGACACCGACATTTCCCACGCATCATAAAGTTTTCTAGGGATAAGAACTTCCAATTCAAGCTTTTCTTCAAAGGATTGCATCATAGCATCGACGATATGTTTAGTAAAAGCTTTGTTTTGATTATAAGCATGAGGAGAATTCAACATGGATTGCAACAAGGAAATACAATCTATCAAAGAACAATTATCATAATTAAATTCCTTGAAATCCAAAATAGTGGGTTCATTCCTACTTAAAGTTTTGACCTCTCCAATCCCACTTTTATCAATCTTTGCGTCAAGATCTAAAAACTCCGAATCATTGGGATGCCTTTTAACTAAAGTTGACTCATCTCCAGTCCCATATTTATCAAGATTTATATTGGAAAACAAAGATTCAATAGGAGTCACATCAATCACTTTAAGATCTTCATCATTATTCTCACGGAAACTAGAAGAACACGCTTTTATAAACCATTCTTTTTTAGCATGCATTTTATCGGTTCTTTCTTTGCACTCATCAATGGAGATTCTCATGGCTTTGAGAGACTCATTGATATCATGCTTAGGTGGAATAGATCTAAGTTCCAAAGAAACAACATCAAGAGAAATTATATCCACGTTCCTAGCCAAATAATCAATCTTAAGCAATTTTTCTTCAATCAAAGCATTGAAATTCTTTTGCGAACTCATAAATTCTTTAACACTATTCTCAAAATCAGAGGGCATCTTATTATAATTTCCAGAAGAATTTTTGTAGAAAATACCATAATTATTAGAGGAATTACTAGGAAACAGCCTAGGATTAAAATTACCTCGATATGCGTTATTACCAAAATTGTTCCTACCAACAAAATTCACATCCATAGATTCATTATTATTCTCAATCAAAATAGACAAAGGCATATCATTAGGATCAATAGGAGCACTCTTTCTAGTAAATAATTTCACAAGTTCATCCATCTTTCCACTCAAAACATTAATCTTTTCAATCGCATGCACTTTTTTATTAGTGGAAGATCTTTCGGTATGCCGTTGAGAATAATTAACCATAATATTATCTAGGAGTTTGATAGATTCTCCTAACGTAATTTCCATAAAAGTGCCTCCCGCGGCCGAATCTAAAAGATTTCTAGAAGCAAAATTCAATCCGGCATAAAAATTTTGTATAATCATCCACAAATTCAAACCATGAGTAGGGCAATTTCGTATCATCAATTTCATCCTCTCCTAAGATTGTGCAACATGTTCATGATCAAGTTGCGTAAAATTCATAATATCGTTCCTAAGGGAGATGATCTTAGCGGGAGGAAAATACTTGGAAATAAAAGCATCTTTACACTTATTCCATGAATCAATACTATTTTTAGGCAAAGATGAAAACCAAGTTTTAGCACGATCTCGAAGTGAGAACGGAAATAGCTTCAATTTAACAATATCATTATCCACATCTTTTTTTCTTTTGCATATCACACAAATCAACGAAATTATTAAGATGGGATGCGACATCTTCATTGGGAAGGCCGGAAAATTGATCTTTCATAACAAGATTCAGCACAGCGGTATTAATTTCACAAGATTCCGCATTCGCAGCTGGAGCAATTGGAGTAATAATAAAATCATTATTATTGGTGTTGAAAAAGTCACACAATTTGGTATTATCTTGAGCCATCGTGACAAAGCAGGCAATCCAGTCGTACGAGCACACAAAATGCAAACGAAGAAGACGAACAGAAGAGGGGCAAAGAAAAGGCAAATCTTTTCTAAAATCGTTTTAGAAGTGGGGGAGAGGAAAATGAGAGGCGAATGGTGAATAATGTAATGCGCGGGATGAGAGTTTATGATGGGTACTTGGTATGTCTCGGCTTGGCGTAGATCTCCCCGGCAACGGCGCCAGAAATTCTTCCTCCTACCTATTGAGCTTGCATTGGTTTTTCCCTTGAAGAGGCAAGGGTGATGTAGCAAAGTAGAGTAAGTACTTCCCTCAGCTTTTGAGAACCAAGGTATCAATCCAATAGGAGACAGCGCGCAAGCCACTGAATACCTGCACAACCAAACACCAACTTGCACCCAACACGATAAAGGGGTTGTCAATCCCTTCATGGTTATTTGCAAAGTGAGATCTGATAGACATGGATAAACGGTAAAGTAATATTTTTGGTATTTTTGGTTTATGGAACGGAAAGTAAAAGATTGCAAAGAAAGTAAATAGGAAACTAAAATTATAGATCGGAAACTTTTATGATGGAAAATAGACCCGGGGGCATAGGTTTCACTAGAGGTTTCTCTCAAGATAGAAATTATTACGGTGGGTGAACAAATTACTGCCGAGCAATTGATAGAAAAGCGCAAAGTTATGACGATGTCTAAGGCAATGATCATGAATATAGGCATCACGTCCGTATCAAGTAGACCGACTCCTACCTGCATCTACTACTATTACTCCACACATCGACCGACTCCTGCCTGCATCTAGAGTATTAAGTTCATAAGAACAGAGTAACGCATTAAGAAAGATGATATGATGTAGTGGGATAAAATCAAGCAATATGATGAAAACCCCATCTTGTAATCCTCGATGGCAACAATACAATACGTGTCGGTTCCCCTTCTGTCACTAGGATCGAGCACCGCGAGATTGAACCCAAAGCTAAGCACTTCTCCCATTGCAAGAAAAACCAATCTAGTTGGCCAAACCAAATCGATAGTTCGAAGAGACTTGCAAAGATATCAAATCATGCATATAAGAATTCAGAGGAGATTCAAATAATATTCATAGATAAGCTGATCATAAATCCACAATTCATCGGATCTCGGCAAACACACCGCAAAAGAGTATTACATCGAATAGATCTCCAAGAACATCAAGGAGAACATGGTATTGAGAATCAAAGAGAGAGAAAAAGCCATCTAGCTACTAGCTATGGACCCGTAGGTCTATGGCAAACTACTCACGCTTCAACGGAGAGGCAATGGTGTTGATGTAGAAGCCCTCCGTGATTGAATCCCCCTCTGGCAAGACGCCAGAAAAGGCCCCTAGATGGGATCTCACGGGTACAGAAGGTTGCGACGGTGGAAAAGTGGTTTTGTGGCTCCCCTGGAAGGTTTTGGGATATTTGAGAATATATAGGCAGAAGAAATAGGTCGGTGGAGCAATGAGGGGGCCACAAGGGTGGGGGCACGCCCTACCCCCCGGGCGCGCCTCCCGACCTTGTGGCCGCCTCGTGGCTTTCCTGACGTGCACTCCAAGCCCTCTGGGTGTCTCCTGGTCCAAGAAAAATCATCGCGAAAGTTTAATTCCGTTTGGACTCCGTTTGGTATTCCTTTTCTGCGAAACTCTAAAACAAGGAAAAACAGGAACTGGTACTGGGCTCTCTGTTAATAGGTTAGTCCCAAAAATCATATAAAATAGCATATTAATGCATATAAAACATCCAAAACAGATAATATAATAGCATGGAACAATAAAAAATTATAGATACGTTGGAGACGTATCACCGTGCTGACGGGTGGGCTCTCCATCCGACTTAATGGCCAAGAAACATTGCGACCAATCTGTGCCATGTCAGCGTTTATGGTGGACCTGATAAGTCAGAATTTTATTAATTTACCGCAAATCGGTCATCAATGTTTATTGAGAAAATAGTAAGGAAATAGGTAGATATTTGGGGTGCCCAAGGAATGTGGTAGCAAATCCAGAATTGAACTTAGAATGTTGTGGCTTTTTGTAATTCACCCTCAGTGTGAGGTTAGAGCATCTACACCCAAGCTCGCTAAACTGACTCGTCAGACGACCGAGTGAGAGACTGGTCACAAAAAGGTTATCAGGCTTCCCAACCGTCAGCGGACGTCTGGTCTGACTTTTTTTTGCGGGGAACTTTAGAGAGCTTTTATTCAACAAAAGCGTTCGCTGAACAGTCAGCCAGAAGGTTACTGATCAGGAAGCCAGGAGTGGTATCTTGCCAGCTCTCGGTCACGTTAAGCGTACAAGCACGCTTAGCACACAGGTGTGCAGGACCATTAGCTGTTCTCATTACATGCTGAATACAAAAAGAAGTAAAACTAAGGGCTAGCTCTCAAATTTCAAACAAGATAGGTGCTATCACCGACCGGCCGGTATAGCGATAGTTCCAGAGGTGAACTGCCTCTAGACAGTCAGTCTCCATGATCACATGCGTGAAACCTTGAAGTGTAGCAAGAAGGACTCCTTCCTTCAGCGCTAGAGCCTCCGCGATGAGAGGATCCGTAACACCCGATATCGGCTTGCACCATGCACCCTTGAACCATGAGGACGAGCGGGCGACACCTCTCGCTCCTGCATTGCCAACATCAAGGTGAACCGCAACATCTGTACTGATCTTGATATGAGGATCGTCAGGAGGCTCCCAACCAAAGCCGGGTAGCGTGATTTCCTGCTGCCTGGGTAACTCCAAGATGGCTAGGTCTTCTCTAATCCATCTGACAGAATAGGTTGGATTCCGCCCCTCCTTGTCATGAGTCAATCGGTTTCGAGACGTCCAAATTGCCCACATCACCGTGATGAAGATCGCCCGTTCCTTGTCAGAGAATCGGAGATCGCATAGAATGTCTTTCGTCCAAGTAAGAGGATGGAGCCGAGGTAGATCAACATGAAATAAGTCTTGTTTCCTCCCAAAACCTCCGTGCATGCGAACAATGCAGCAGTGCATGTTCCATGTCCTCATTCATGGCTAGACAAATTTTGCAAGTGATGGTCTGTCTTATGTGGCGGTGTTTTAGGGTGCATTCATCAGGTAAGATGCCCCTCATCACCCGCCACCACAACACCCTCACTTTCAAGGAGAATTTGAGCTTCCAGATTGCATTCCACATCTGTTGTTGATTCACTGAGGTGCCGGTAACCTGCCCTTCATCTAGAGCTAAGCGCTCTTTTTGATTCACTAGAGCCCGGTACGCTGATTTAACAGAGTAGATGCCTGACTTCTCATGTGCCCACGCAAGGAAATCTTCACCTCGTCCCCACCGTAGTGGGATATTCAGAATTGTTGTCACTCCGGTGCAATGAAGTTTTCTCTCACTAGTTCCCTTCGCCAACTCCAGCTGTCAGTATCAATCAACTCATCGACAGTGTGGACTGTCGCACCTACTGGGCATAGCATCGGGGACATTGTGACCGTAGAAGGGATCCACTTCTCCTCCCATACTGAATATCCCGGATGTGCCCTGTCGCGTCTGCCACATCGGACCGGCTCTCCCTAGCCCACCCGACCCCATATTTATCCCTAGTCTGGACGAACCCTAAACAGCGGTCAAAGCTCATTTCACTCCACTTCTCTCTGTCTCCTCCTCTCCCCATCCACTTTCCTTCCAATCTATGCTGACATACGGCATCAGTGCAGCATTCGGTGGTAGATCTAGCGCTGAGGACAACATGGAGGACCTCGCTGTTCGCATTGTGTTGCACCAGTTGTGGTTGGACCGGGGTTGTAGTAGAAGCTTTGGCTCTGCGTCGTCCCGTGTCGCTCGACATCGTACTGCGAAGGACGGCGCCGGAGAAACACTTAACCCACATAGACATAATAAAAAATAGCATGGGTTACTTCACAAAAACACAATTCACAATTACTTATGATACCACTAGATTACTTGATCCCATGCATACATTGTTTGTGCATGTATGCTTACCATCTAGTATCAATCTTCTTGATTCATCTGGGTAAGCTAACATATTTACTTCATGCTCCATCTTGGTTTATTGAAAACCACAAAGAACTCTTATTTTCACTTCATTAATTTAAGAAGAGATCACCAAAGACTTAATCATATCAAGTTTCACCATGAACATCATATTGGTAATCACTTGCTCTTCTAAATGCTCCATCACAATATCTTGAAAGGTGCAATGAATTCACTCTAGTTGCTTAGTTTAAGACATGATCAACCAAAAGCTAACACATGAGATCCTCCTAATCTTCTCTTGATACTATAGATTTAATTCTCATACTTCTCGAGACCTTGATACTTAGGCCTTGTACAATGGGAAATGCTTAGGGAGGTGTTTAGAAAAATAAACCGAGTTTTTCTGAAACACCGGTGCCTATTTCTACAGGAGAGATGCTTAGTTAAGCGTCTCTCCTGTACAAATAGGCATCGGTGCTTAAGAAAAACCTGGTTTATTTCTCTAAGCACCTCCCCTAAGCATCTCCCATTGTACAAGGCCTTATAAGCCCAAATATGTCAACCTTTGAGATCCTCCGATGAACTCCATCTTGAACATATTTGGTTAGGCATTAAAATCAATATTGATGGCTTTAATGGATATCTCCAAAGACCAATTAGTAACCGCACTAGACATGAGACCCTGAGACTTAAACCCTAGGCTTCATGCGCATGGGGTATTTAGAGAGTTTAACACTCGACCCCGTGTGCACAGAGGTCAGGAGGACCATGTGCATGGGGTGTCAAGAGAGATTTCCATGGACCTAGTGGGCTCAGCCACTTAACCCCACGGACAAGGTGTATGCAAAGAGGGATACCATGAGAACTCTTCCTCGGGTCTTTTAATGAAACTCTTCTTAAATCAGCCCAATATGCTTCATGCATCACTATGACATTCGTACTTGAATCCATCCAATATCCTCAAGGCACCACCTATGAAATATTCCTTCAAATATATATCAGTGAAAACATTACGCCATAGATATTGTCATTAATTACCAAAACTACACTTTGGGGCTACATGCACTTTCATCCTCTCTCTATCCTCTTAATTATCTTGCCACATAACATTATTTGCATAATTGCACCTGCCTTAGCATATGTACAAAGTGGAGCAGTGGGAAGGGCGCACAATGTGTGGTTCTTAGCATAGTATCATAGGTAAAATGCAAGTATGGCACTATATTAAAAGAATAGAGAGTGTGGAGTGTACGTTAGTGGAAGTACAGTTCTTAGCTCTATATTGAATAATTAATGATGTGGTCTTATGTGGCTTATCTCCATATTTATCTTTTTTTTGTGGGGATATCTCCATATTTATCACTCAATGTCTTTCTCCACATCTAGGCCACAAGGTTGGGATCCAAACATGATCCCTAAAACAATTAAATGCGATATTATTTAGATACCACACCTAAGCTAAAATGCATTGGGATGATTGTCTGGCAGAATTTTTCACTATGTATGACAACACGCTAATAGACAATGCATCCAGAGTGCCCTAAGCACCAATGCATTGAAAGAGGCCAAGTTTCTAACCATACATTTTTTGTGGCGTATTTACATGTTTTATTACTCTAATCAAAGACCTTAAGAACCGTGCCCGGCTTATAAACCCAACCGGCCGGAAGTAGGAGACTTTATGAGATGACATACAATTAAATGAAGAAAGATGAAATGTTGTATTATAACAAATAATATGTGTCGGCACGACAATAAATGAAATCATCTAAATACTAGCCTATAATATTACGTAATACAGACGTAGTATACACTATGAGTATCAAACGAGGACATGAACTTTTGGTTTATGTGTGTATATACACCATATATGAAAAAATAATTTAGTAAATAAATAAAAAATCAACATATTTTAAAAATATGTTTGAAATAAACTTGACCTTCCATTGTACTGGTAAAAAAATCCACAAAAAGAAAAAAAAATCCTCGTGACTTCTTCTCGCAAAAGACAAAACTTCTAGTTAAATAGTGTGAATAGTGACCTATAATAGCAAATAAATTTTGTTTTTTTGCCTCAGTAGTCCACACCGGTTATCTATTCGTGAATTTTTTATATACAAGTGCAAAAGAAAGCAAGTTTATTGTAAAGACATTCAAACTTATTTGACTTTTTTTAAATCATTAAACTTTTTTCGTCCTCTATCAGAGCAACTCCAACACGCCGACCAAAACGGACGGCGCTTTTGTTAGCTTTTTGTCTGTTTGGGTCGGCCGCCCGCTCGATGTCTGCCCTGTTTGAGATTTGGGTTGGCAGTGCGCCCAACACGTCGACCCATATATGCCGGCGTGGCCGGCTGGCTGCCCTTTTTCAACAAATCACACACAAAATTTGCGTTATTTCACAAGTAAACATATAGTCCATAAACCAAATAAATAGCATAGTTTCAACCAAATAAATAGCATAGGTTTACAAGCCGAAAAAAATAGTCTCACATAGTTTTGCAAGCCGGATAAAAAGATACATCTATTGGTTGCCAACATGAGCCCACATATGCTCAACCAAATCTTTTTCCAGTTACATGTGAGTTTCCCAATCACGCAAGTCATGATGAAATTGGGTGAACTGTTCAAACGTTGCCGCTCCTTCATGCTCAGGCACAACATTCTCACCCTGAAACTGAAACCCTTGATTGTAGAGACGTTCCGGGCGCTCATCTTCTACAATCATATTGTGCATGATCACACAAGCAGTCATCACCTCCCACAGTTTCTTCGTGCTCCAAGTATTACCAGGATACCGAACTATGCCCCATCGAGATTCCAAAACACCAAAGGCACGCTCGACGTCCTTCCTAGCACTCTCTTGCTCTTGGGCAAATCTTTTCCTCTTCTCTCCGACAGGGTTGGGTATTGTCTTCACAATAGTGGTCCACTGAGGATAGATACCGTCACCCAGGTAGTATCCTTTGTCGTAGTTGTGGCTGTTGATAGTAAAGTTCACCGACGGGCTGTTGCCTTCGGCAAGCCTAGCAAACACCGGCGAGCGCTGAAGCACGTTGATATCATTGTGTGATCCGGCCATGCCAAAGAAAGAGTGCCAGATCCAGAGATCTTGAGATGCCACGGCCTCAAGTATGACAGTGCAAGCCTTGACATGGCCCTTATACTACCCTTGCCAAACAGAAGGACAATTCTTCCACTCTTAGTGCATGCAGTCTATGCTATCAAGCATCCCTGGGAAGCCCCTGCTGGCATTCATCGCCAACAAATGGGTTGTATCTTCAGGAGTCGTCTCTCTCAAGTACTCAGGGCCAAACACAGCAATAACAACCTTGCAGAACTTATACATGGAGTCTAGGCATGTAGACTCGCTCATACGGACATACTCGTCAATGAGATCACCGGGCACTCTGTATGCAAGCATTTGGATGGCTGCAGTGCATTTTTGATAAGAGGAGAAGCCAATCTTTCCAACAGCATCCTCTTTGCACTCGAAATAGTCATCGTAGCCGACCACCCCCTCTCTAATACGGTTGAAAAGATGCCTACTCATACGGAAACGGCGGCGAAATTTCTGATGTTTGAACAACGGGTTTGTTGGGTCAAAGTAGTCCTTCCAAAGAAGGAAATGCCCGCTCTCTCGGTTGCGATTCAACGCTGGTACGTGCCCCGGAATGGAGCCAAGGAACAACGGCCGCTTGCTATTGAAGTGGTGATGGACCAACACGGCAGTCAAGATCTCCTCCTCATCATTGGACGAGGAATCGTCGGAGTCGCAAAGGAAATTGTGAAAAAAGAACTCGTCGGCAGAGTCCATTTTGTACCTTGGCAAACTGTCGAACAGCTTGCGGGCGTCGACGAAGGAGACGGTCGGCGAAGGGAGTCGCGCCACTCTCAGACCAGCTAGCTGCCCTGGCGCGCGTCCGACGAGCGTGCCGGTGTCAGGACGAAGGATCTGGCCGGGACGGCAATGCGGCTTCTTGGTCGCGGTCGCGGCTGTGTCGGGGGAGCGGGGGCGGGAAGCTTTCGGTTCCCTAGCGGCAAGACGGCGGTGGCGGCGACGTGGGAGATGGCGGTGTTGCAGGGGGATGTTACGGCATCGGCAGCTGGAAGAGGCACCGGAAAAATGGGCGGTGGCGTCGGCGACGAAGGAGGCGGACGATGGTTTGCTGTTGGAATGGGAGAGGGCGGCCAATGTGCCACCGACCAGCGGGCCACGAAAGGAGTAGGCGGGCGCACGCGCGTGTCCGTTTCATGGCCGTGCTAACGCAAATCCGGCTCAAAAATGGGCCGAAAATGGATCGGCAGCGGACGAAAAGCGGACACGTGTCCGTTTGGTCGGTGCGTTGGGCCGACTTTTTTGTCCGCGCCAATCTAAACGGACGCGGGTGGACGAAATGGTCGGGACGTTGGAGTTGCTCTCAAATGAATGTACTCTCTTTGCTGGGAGCATCCTAATTCCTCCTGACGTGGAGAGGGTCGAGTGATCGCCAGTAGGATGATGAGAGAGAAGCTCTAGTGTAGAGTGGTGGACATCAACCTTGAAATTTCCAAGCCTTGGTGTGGAAGCCACACGCTCTAGCTTTCACTCCCACGGCAGCGCGTGGTGAATCCAGCTAGCAAGAAGCACTCCCACCTCTGGCCTGTTGCCTCACTGACATAGAGAATCCACTAGGACCTGGTCCCACGAGGACCTGTTCTCCGCATCGGCAGCACCGGCTCACTGTAGTCAGCGTGTGGCGAAAGGCCTGGCCCCACATGTCAGTACATTGGCTTGGTGGTAACGCTTCACCCCACATCTCAGTCGGTCCCCCGCTTTTAACAGCAGTACCGGTGCGGCGCAACAACAGAGGGAGGGTCAAAGGCCAAAGCAGTGACAGTGTTCTCACTGACAGGTGGGCCTATGGTTGCCGTGCACGAATCTCCACAGCGCCACTCCTCCTTGGTCCTGGTCCTGATGATTGTCCGGCTTTCCTGGGGAGAAGAGGGGGGATTTGATTTTTCACCACTCTTTACTTCGAACTTTGACAATTTGCCAGTAGTTAGATTGTAATTGATCTGTTGACACTTATTACTTTGTATTTTGATCTTTTGCCACTTTTCAACACAAAAACAATCTATGGACATAATAGACAAACTAAGTAGACAAAATAGAGGACCATTGTACCCCTAACCCAAACAAAGCACATCCTTAGTCATTCCCATCCAAAATACAGCCGCCGCTGCTGTACGTGCTGCTCGCCGGCCACCGTTGTACTTACTACTCTTTCTTCCTCACCGTTGCTCTCATGCTCCTCCTGCTGCCTTCGCCCTCTGCTCCCTGCGCCCCCTCCTTCCCCTGTTCAAACTCCTGCTGCCTCATGCTGCCCCACTGCTCCCTGCGCCCCCTCCTTCCCCTGTTCAAACTCCATGAGCTCCATTACCATAAGCTCAAAGTTGAAATGTAGAACGCCGTTGAACCAATGATCCAAATTGCATGAAACTTTCTCAGATTAGTCACATAGATATGAATGATTTACTATAATTTTTAGAATTTTTTCTGACAACTTTTAAATATCGGTCAAAATGTGGTCAAACTAGTCAAGCTCAAAGTTGAAATGCATTTTGCCGTTCAACCAATGATCAAAATTGCATGAAACTTTCCCAGATTAGTCGTACATATATGATTGAATTTCTGTAATTTTTAGAAATTTTTCTGGGTGGTTCAAAAAAATGTTCAAATTTTGGGCAGCATTTTGGCTCAATTTGGACAGCATTTTACCCGTTAATTCACTTCTGAAGATATGTATGCACAGAACAGAAAAATTCAAACATATATTTGGACATATTCATACACCATGACACAATATCAAGACAATATATTCTTACTGCCATGTTTTTGAACCAAAAGCACAAGGCCATAGTAACTAGCCATGTTACAACCAAAAGCATAAAGAAATAGTAGCTGCCATGCTGCCATGTTACATCCAAAGTGAAGGATGCTAAGTCTGTCATATTACAACCAAAAGTATAGAGAAGATCAAGCACATCACTAGTACTTCCTTCTCTTCGGGGTCAACTTTCTAGCTTTTGAGCTTGAGGCCATGTCGTATGCTATCATGGTGTCCTCCATGGTAGGGGTAGGTTTCTGCAACGCCTCATCAGCCAATGCCATGGCCAACATCCTTCTTGTCACTGGATTGGGACTTCCTTGGAGACTCTGTGGCATAGTGATCATGTGCCTTGTTGGAGTGACGGCCACATCAAGTTGTGGTGCTGCATGTGTTGCCTCGTCAGCCAACGCCGAAGCCAACATGCTGCATGTATAGAGAAATGTAATAAATGCAAGTTAAAATCGAAATGTAATAAGCCAACATTGCTATAGTATGTGGGTGTGTTACCTTCTTGTCACTGGATTGGGACTGCCTTGAAGACTTTGTGGCATAGTGATCATGTGCCTATTGGGAGTGACAACTTCAGGTTGTTGGGATGTCAATTCAGGTTCCGGTGCCGAGGCATCATCATCAGCTGGATATCTTGGTGCTCTCTTCTTTCTTTTCCTGCACATAAACAAGTTAGTACATAGTAAAACAAGTGATGAAATAAACATTGGTCATTTACAAGTACCTTGGCTTTGGTCCATTCAACGGACACGTGGACTGCCTATGGCCTAAAATGTGGCATCTTTTGCATCTATTCTTGCTGCCTAGCTGTTTTGGCTCTTTCTTCTTTTTAGGACCACCATCTCCACCTTCGAGGAAGCTCTTGTACCTGTTCTTTCTAGGCCTTCCAACACCTCTTTTCTTGTCTAATGGAGCCTCCATGTCAAATGGAAATTGTACATGTGGCCATTGAGACCTATCTGTCAATGGCTCAATCTCTCCAGCATATGCTGCCCGAAACTTCTCCAGAGAGAAATAGTCATGCACATAATCCTCCCATCTGGGGTTCCTTCTATCTAGCAAGAAAGCAAGTGCATGCTCACAAGGCTTCCCTGTGTGCTGCCACTCCAAGCACGTGCACTCGCTTTGGTCAGTTTTCACAACATGTCGCAAGTTGTATTTACTTGTGTCCCTCACCTCACAACTTGCAACTCCAGATTTCCCAACTTTCAAATGTTTAAGTCCCCTTGTCCTATTATGAATCTGTTGGATGATGGCTGGAATAATTTTTCCTTTCAGTTTCATCCCAATCTTTCTCCTTTTCTCATGAAGTTTCATGACTAGCTCTCTAAGAGTGTCAGCTAGCTCATCAGGTGGCAAATCTTTGTAATCTTTAATCCAACCATTAAAAGACTCGGCAAGGTTATTGTTGATGTAATCACATTTAATGGAGGGGTCAAACATGCATCTCATCCATTTTAAGCTGTGGTACCTTGAGAGATATTCATGCACATCAGGTGCTTCTGCTAGGATTTTATTCATGTGGTAGTTAAAAACTTGTGGCCTATATGCCCTAGCAGCTGGCCACATTCTGCCAAACACATCTCCTTGGAACTTTTTAGAGAAGTTAGCCATGAGATGCCTAAAACACTCCCTTTGATCTGCATGAGGGAATATTTTTTGGACTGCATTCTCTAAACCTTTACATGCATCCGTGCATATAGCTAGAGGGGAAACAGAACCTAATGCCTTGTTGAGTTGTGACATGAACCATGTCCAATTTTCATCGGTTTCACCATCAATGAATGCAAATGCTACAGGATACATCCAATTAGGCCCATCTAATGTTGTACAAGCGGCTAAGTGACCTCTCCATTTACCGGTGAGTGCAGTTGAGTCTATACTAAGATATGGTCTACAACCAGCTTTAAAGCCATCAATGCAAGATTTAAGAGCCATAAAGAATCGGTTAAAGCGAACTATACCGTTAACCATCTTCATATCCACCTCTACAATGCTTCCTGGGGATCTCTTCTCAACTTCTGCTTTGAAGTTAAACAAATATTGAAACTTTGCCTCATGCTACCATAAATCTCTTTTTGTGCTATATCTTTTCCTTTCCACACCGTATGATACTCAATTGTAGTGCCATATGTATCTTGCAAATTCTCCAACAGCTCTTTGCATCCAATTGTAGGGTCACTCTGTATAAGGGGTACGGTCCTCTGTGCTACCCATCCTTGAGATGTCATGTTGCTTTTTATCCTACCGGTAGAGGAGCACTTGTGCTTCACAGAAATCTTGGTAACCTGCAATACAATAGGAAGCCCATCAGATCATAGTATAAACATAGAAAAAACAGCAACAATAACAATGCTTAAAAGCCCATCATGACATAGGATAAACATAGAAAAAACATCAACAATAACAATGCTTAAAAGCCATCACATAGGATAAACACAGAAAAAACATGAACAATACTTCAAAAAAAACTTTAGTACCCTTATGCTTTGTCCATCGGTCCTCACTCTGGCTGTAATCCTCCATGGACAACCCGTGGCTCTACATTTGCCAAGATATCTTTTCTTATCAGTCTTATATCCCCAAATGTCAATCTCCCTTTTAATTCCATATTGTCTGATAGCCATCCTAAAATCTTTCATTGAAGGAAACAAAGCACCAAGATACATCTACGGGTTCTCTTTGTCATATGCAATCTCCTCATCTGGTGGCACACTATCATCCACGGGAATGGCAGCCTCAATGAAAAGCTGACGGTCCTCCTCATCGGTCATGTAAACTTCCTCACTAGGTGGAGAAGGTGGTGGCTCAGGGACCGCCTCATCGTTGATACCAAGAAGATCGCACATATTATCTTCGGTTATGGGAATGTCGACATCGTTAATACCAAGAGGATCACACATATTGTCTTCTTCAGTTATGGGAGGAGCTATCTCAATCAAGCTCCAATCTATGAGTGGTTCTTCCTGATTAACCACGGAGGACTCACATCTCTCAGTACTATCAACCACATCAAAAACAGTTTGAGATTGCATTGTGGCTGGGTGGTCAACATCATCCGGTGAAAACTCCACATCATCAGGAAAAACTCTATATTGACTACCCATTGTCTGTGCCATCTCGAAAGCTGACAAGTTTGAATTGTCAACAACCACAGAGGAGCTAGCAGTGCATTCTACAGATTTGTTAGTTGTCTTTTTTGGAGCAGCTGGCTTTTTCGGAGCAGCTCGCTGTTTGGGGGTAGCTGGCTTCTTGGGAGCTGGCTTTTTCGGAGCAGCTGGCTGTTTGGGGGTAGCTGGCTTTTTGGGAGCGCGCGGCTGTTCGGGAGCACGCGGC
Organism: Triticum aestivum; assembly: GCF_018294505.1. Taxonomy (NCBI): domain Eukaryota; kingdom Viridiplantae; phylum Streptophyta; class Magnoliopsida; order Poales; family Poaceae; genus Triticum; species Triticum aestivum. The sequence goes on from NC_057805.1 coordinate 153,209,982, forward strand.
TGTTTGGGAGCAGCTGGCTGTTTTGGAGCCCTCTTTGCATTGGGTTCCTCCAATGTAACAACCTCAGCTAACAGAAATGATTTCTTGGCCTCAAAGTCCCAATGATTGCGAATAAAGTGGGAATTCAGTTGCTGACCATTAAGTACAAGATCAACTGTGCTCTCGACGGTGTCTAATGCAAACAACCGCAACTCCTGGCCTATCCCCATTTTGATATGTTCCGCCACAGCTTCATTGAAGCTAACCCATGACATACCAGAAATGTTGAAATCAAACACAACATCATGCTTGTCAACAACTTGCTCGCTTCCATCATCAAGCTTGTAGACATAACGAGCTACTCTAATAGTTAATGTGAACACCAACGGCGGTGGAGGCGGCCTACTCGACAATGACCAATAACGAACAATATACGATGGAGTTAGCGTCTATTCGCTAACGTGCATTCAGATGAGCACCAAAAAGAAGCTACTTTGCTTTCTCACCTGGGCTCGGGAACAAACAAAGGAGGAAAATCGAAGCCGTCTACTACGACGTGGTCACCTCTCTCTGGTTCAGCCATCTTCAACACCTAGCTCATCTGAGTTATGTGGTCTGTAACAACAAGAAATCAAGCAAAAATTATGAAATGTACACCAGCAAGTTTTCAATATTTGTTAACTTCAATATTTGTGGTAGAGGGTGCAACAGAAGCACAAACGTGAGAATTTATGGATCTCTTCTCAACAAATTTTGAAGCAGTAGAGGGCGCAACAGAAGCACAAACGTGAGAATTTTAGTCCCCACGCACACAGCAGGAGCACATGGCGAATTCAAGGTGCAGCAGCGGCCATCGACGCGCGGGCAAGCCGGGGGCTCTGCGGGGCGCCACGAGTCGGCGAGTCGCGGCGAGGCTCCGACCGGCCGCCGCCGCCGCTACCCTTGCTGGTCACCCTAACCCTAGGGCGCCGCCGAGGAGATGAGCAAGAGAGAAGAGAGGGAGGGCGCGGGAAAGTGGGAGGGAGTGGGAGAGAGAGAGACTCACCAGGGCCGCCGCCGTCGAGCACCACCAGGGACGCCGCCGCCGTCGTTGCCTCTGCTTGCGAGAGACAGAGCGAGGGGATGAGAACGAACGAACTCCTCTGTTCCTCCTGGTCAATTGATAGGAAGGGCAAATTAGTCCTTTTTTGTGGGACCCATGTGAGAGAGGGCAAAATATCAAAGACCCAGATAAAAAGTGTCATCAGATTAAATACAAAGTAACTAGTGGCAAAATAGCAAAGTCCCAAATAAGGGGTGGCAAATAATCAAATTCCCCGGAGAAGAGAGGCAAAAGCCAAAAGGTGCCATTTATTTTCAGGAAGGAGAAAAGTGAGGGGAGGATTTGGCACATCATTTGGGATGAGCATCTCCATTGCTCTTGTTTGGTTGTGGTTTGTTTGTTCCTAACGATGAAGGGTTGGAACAAGAGAGACAAAAAGTGCATTACTTGTCCCTGCTTTATCATAATATCCCAGCATCAGCATCAGGGTAGGTTAGAATAACCATGGCTCTTGGTTCCCCGCCTTTCTCATCTCCGTTCCCTAGACATCATGGCCTGCTGCTGGTTTAGCTAGCTTCCAGTGCAGTGAACTCCAACAAGTATGACAAATCACAAAGACTGAAGCCATGCAGGTGCGTGGATGCAACCCGTACTGTCACATGTAATCCATCCAAATACAGAGATCATCGAGGTGAAGCTCCCAACCCCACCCAATATCTCCGGAGGAAATCCTAGATTAGCTGATCGGATGACGACGGCATTCATGTGTCGTTACCCCCTTGGGGGCGGCATTTTTGGAGTTGCACTCGGTTTTGAGGGACCAGTGGATGGCTTCTTCGGTGGAGCGGTGTTTATTTTTACATACTCATGGCGACGGTTCTCGACGGCATGAAGCAGTGGAGGCTTGGCGTTATATATGTGGCGATGGACACGCGCAGGAGGTCGACGTTGTCTGGCGTCGTGGTGGCGTCGATGGTAGAGAGGCCTGACAAGGTCGATACGTCAGTACATGCTTTGAGGATGGATCGAGGGAAGATGGAGGTGACATCCCTTTGCAGCGTGTGCATGTGGTACTCACTGAGAGTGCGCCGGACCGGAGTGTTGCTGAGTCCCGCCTGTGTGGCTTTGGATGGGCATCCGACGTTAGATGTTAAGCTTTTGTGCGATGTCTGTTTGGTATTTGGCCCGGACATTCGGCACACCTTCATCAAGAGGATAGGAGTAGCGACAGGTGTCGTTTAGATGGTGGCCTCGGGCTTACTGTTGTATTTCTTTATAAGGTCTTTGTGAATAATAAATAATATGGCCGCATGCATCTCCCAGATGCAGAGGCCGGGAGTGATTCCTCTTTTTCTAAAAAAAATGTATAATGCATAATCCAACTCTGAGCGTACTATTTGTAAATGTGAACACGCAGACAGATTCTAAGTGCAGCTGCATGGTTCAGCTTTGATCTACTCCATGGCTCAATGCCTCAATGGCTGTTACATCTCGTCGCGGCTGCAGGCACATACATTGCCGTTCCTTTTTTGCTTCGTTCGGCCATGCAGGCAGGCAGGCAGGGGACATGGTGCATAAATGCTTGATGCCAGAGGTAGGTTATTCAGGGGTTTGGTTTCCAGCCACATATTGCCACATTTCGCCACACCTCATTTTAAGCAAGTTTGATCAAGTTAGGTGAGTGTTTGGTTCTAGCCACACCTAATGCAAGATTTTTTTTAATGAGCAGTGAACCCTACATGTTATAGACACAAAAAGTATGGTAAGATTCCCTTAGACAAGCCAAAGTATAGCTAACAATTTGAACAGCTCAAGTTAGGTAAGTATGACAAGTATGACAAAAAAATAATATGACAACACAAGGCAAACATAGTCACAATCCAAACAGCCCCTCAATTTACAACGGCCAGCAGGTTAGCTGAAGAGCTCCTGCATCGAGGATGCCTCGCTGGGTAGTGTACAGAAACTGTTGGCTTTCAGTTTTCACGTAGGCAGCTCCAGATCGCGCACGACACTAGTGTTGTATTTTAGGTCCGGCCAGGCCTGGTCTGTACAAAATCATCAGTGCATTGTGCGTGCATGCCTGTGAGCCAGACACTGCTGTATTGCATTGCATGCTCCGTTTGAGTGAGCTCGGTGAGAGCATCTACACCCGGACATTTTAAACCCGTCTCATACGCTCAGGCGGGCTGTTCGATCACTATTCAGTCACGAATTTTTGACCCAGACGGCCCCTCGAACGGCCGCTCAAACGCCCAGGCTGACCGGCACCCCATATTCAGCCCAAATACGGGACGGATATGGGGATGTCTGGACACGCCCGCCATGTCGGTCTGAAGGCGGGGTCCCAGGCGGAAACGCCCGAAAACCAGGCAGTCCGACGGACGCCGTGTCCGTCACCGCGGAGTGAACGCCGCGTGGGCGGCTCCGGCTCGACACCCAAGACCAGATACTACTATTTAAGCCGGCCGGCATCCCGCAACCCTAACCCATCCCCATCCACCCTCTCCGTGCCGTCAATCCGAACCCATCCACCTCCTCCCTCTCCCGCGCCGACGCTCTGCCCACGGTCAGACGCTTCGCCCACGCTCCGACACTCCGCCATGGTCCGGAGCAAGATCACCTACTATGCCATGCTGACGTCGGAGCGCCGCTACGAGATCCAACAGGAGATCCGGGTGAGGCAAGCTGCGCGCGCCGCCCGCATCGCTGCTGGGCTGCCTTCGGACTCGCTGGAGGCGGAGGAGGAGGAGGAGCAGCCGGGTGAAGAGGTGGAGGATGAGATGGCTCCGATGGATGTGGAGGAGTCAGAGGAGCTGGAACAGCAGGTGTCGGCCTTCAACTTGGAGCAGGCGGAGGCGGAGTTCGTCGTCGCCTAGTCCGACGAGATGGCGGAGCAGCAGGCCATCTTGGAGTCCATCCAGGATGAGTCCTATGTAGAGGCCAACGGGGGTTCCTCCGGCGGGAGCAGGCGGAGTCCGACGTGCTCTTCGCCGAGCTCGACGCGAAGATAGAGGCGGAGGAGGCCGGAGCGGAGCAGCCAGAGGAGCCGGAGCTGCAGCTGCCGCCCATGCTGCCAGAGCCGGGCATGGAGATCGTCGTGATTTCCGACGAGGAATAAGCTAGGATCGACGTAGTACACAGGTTCTATTTCTTCTTCATGTCTTTGTATAGATATAAGAATCTAGTATGAGATGTCCGGATGCAAGAAGTGAAATTTGTGGCGTGCCCGGTCACCGCCCGCGGACGCATCCGGGCACGCTCGCGGGCGTTTGAGGGGCCATATTTGTCATATGTGGCTGTAGATGCTCTGAGTGTGTCGATAAGGTAGCTCGCCTTCTTCGCCCCTCTTGGGCGACTCGGGTGGCTCCAAACCCTATATCGCTGACGGCTCTCCCCTCCCCCCTGACCTCGCTGCCACCGGTTAGCCCGGGCGGCGCCGCGACATTATCAAACACCCGCTTGTTCCTCTTTAACTATAAGAACCTTAAGGTGATGATGATGACCAGAGAACGAAGCTCTTGGAGCCATTCATGAATTGAACAAGTCGCCATAGGGGTGAACCGGTGTAGGCCCGCACGCAGCAAGATATATGGTACCAGAAAGACCTCGCAAGCATAAGGACCATGGCAAGGAGATCTGAGTGGGAGATGTCCTCTGGTGCCCCCCCCCCCCCCCCCGCTCCCGTGTCGCTCCCGCGCGGGCGGCCTGGGAGAAACCCTAGCCGCCTCCGGTTCCTCCCACCCTCATCCTTCTTTCTCCTCCCGCAGCCGCCGGAGGGCTTCGACGGGCAAAGCCCGCGCGGCGCTGGCGGCGGCGGGGGGACGGTTATTCCTCCTCTCGGCGGGACATGGCGGCACGGGGCGCGGTGTGGCGGTAGGGACTCGTGTGTGTCCAGTGGCGTGCGCCGGCGGGAGGTGGCGCTGTGAGGTGACGCGGGCGGCACGGTGGCTTGGGTGTCTGGCCGCGTGGGGATTGGCCGCTATTTTGTCCAAGGGAGCTCCAACGCCAGATCTGGCTCCCTTGGGGTGGCGGCTTCCTCGGCCAGCTGTCCGTGGCTACGTATGGGAGATGGCGGGTCGACACGGAGGTGCTGGGCAGCACAGCCATATGGAGGCGCGGTGCCCCGGGCCTGCTGCCTTGGTCGGTCTGGGGGGGGGGGGGTCCTCTGCTCCCAGATCTGGCTGCTCTAAGGTGGCGGCTTGCTCGGCCGTCGGTCAACGGGGCTGCGGATGGGGGTTGGCAGTGGTGCTGCCCGGTGAGGTCTGCTCTGATGGAGGTTGGTTGTGGTGGTTGACGGCATGGGATTGGATGTAGTGGGCAGAAGGGTCTACCCCGACTCCGGTTGTACAGGGGCTCGAGGTGAGCAATTGTGGCTTCGGATGCCTCCTTCTGGCCTAGCGGGGACGCTCGCCATGGTCTGATTGGAGGGTGGGAAGGTCTGCACTGTCGGACTCAGCGGCCGGCTCAGAAGACTAAGATGGTGCTCCAGGCAAAAGCCTAGTGTCGACCTGGTCGGCAACAATGATGGCGATGCTTTCGGGCGCCGTTTCCCTTCATGAAGGCGTCATTGGGGAGCTTCCATGCTTGCTCTTTCATGTGCACCGGGCGAAAGCCTAAGATCCTTCTCTGGATCGGACGACGACGGCATCTTCGATGGCGTTTCCCCTCTTGAGGGCGTTGTTTTGGAGCCATGGATCCGCGGTCGGTTGTCTGATATCTGGGTAGTAGAGGTTGTTGGGTGGTTGGTATGCTCGGTAGTGCGGTGGAAGTGATCTGTGGCGGCGACTGGTGCCTTGGTCATCCTGGTGCTGTTGGTTGACCTCTCTTGGGGGCTCGTGGAGACAGTGAGGTCTCGGTGTTCGGTGCCCTTCGACTGCACGTGAGGTTTTGTTGCTTTGCATAGTGCTCTGGCTCCCTCTATTTGTGATGGTGAGCATGGTGTGGCCTAGAGGAGGTGCACAGGCTGTCTCGGTGGAGCATTGCCCTTCGGCATGGTCAGTGGCTCTCTCTGTCGCGACGTGGCTAGGCAATGTGATGCCCTTCGATAGTGGCTGCGACTTCCTAGCTCTTCAAGGTGTGAATGATCGCAGGGCAGCGGGTGACTTCCTCTCTACGTCTTCTCGGCAATGAATCTCCTTTCGACTGATCCAACAAAGCTAGCTCCTGCTCTTCTCGGTTAGCCTAGTGGTGATGGGTGCTAAATTCTTGGTATTGGCTGCTTGTTGTAGCTTGTTTCCTGGTTCTTCTCTGTTGTCCCTTATTCCTTCTTGTGTGTGTTGGGTGCTACACTTGTGTAGCCGTTGTGTTTGTATCTCAGTCTTAATTATGATAATGAAAATGGTTCAGACCGGCATAAGCCCGCCATAGCTCTTTCAAGAAAAAAAATGTCCTCTGCCGCCTAACAACACAAGGCGCACGCCGGCGGATTTTGAGGCGGGTCTATCTTGGGCTTTGTTTGTATGGTGTGCACGGCTAGCTCTCAACACCCCTGGATTGTTTTTTTTTTTGGCGGGGAGAACTGAAGATCGCTCGACGTTTCATGTAGTACATGAGCCCTGGTGATGCGCTTAGCTTGTCTGCATGCAGCTGCCGCGCCCGTGATTTTAATTCATTCATGGCCGGTTAGGCCTGGTTTGTACTAACACTGCAATGCATGCCCCAACCTGATTTTCTGGCCGATGCAATTGAATGTGGCTCTAGTAGTAGTAGTAGCCAGGACTGTACGTCTGGACGTACGTACGTGAGCTAGCTCCATGATCCAGGCCATGGCGAAGGCGAACCAAACGCAACCAGAACCAGACCGATGCATTCATGGCGGCGTCTGCTGATGCTGATCGGCTTAGAAAATGGAGGCAGGATGTCTTAATGACGAGCCAGATCCTTGCTTATGGACAACGCTAGCTTTCATGGTCCCAAACACACAGGTTATGTACGTTTTCCGACACTTTACATGTTTGTAAGCCGATCGATCGAGGTCGCCACTGATCCTTGCCGAAAATAAAAACCGAGGTCGCTGTAGAACGCACCGACTGGCAGTAGTAGTACTAGGATCGATGGTGGATGTACGTGTCGAAGAGATATTTATCCATAGTACATGAAAGAACTGCCCATTGTAAACACCACTCCCGTCATCCCTTCATTCTAAAATAAGTGTCTTCATTTTAGTTAGGACCAACGGAGTAGAAGCGAACAAACACCTTGCCGTGCCGCTCTTCTCTGTGATATCTATTTTTTCTGTATATTATTGGCCGATGGTTGATTTTTTTAAAAGGTTTTTTGGGGAAGGGGGAGGCACATTTCTCTAGCTTGATGCCTTTGGTATTTTCCGTAAAATTTGATGGAGAGAGGAGTCTTGAAGGTTTGATAACACGCAATGGACAAAACAACATATCACAAGGCCGGTGAAACTCATGGCGCATGTGAATGTTAATTGGGCCCAAGTAGAATCCGTAATAAAAAAATCTTATCAGAAAGTTCGGTCCCGTCTGGTCTAGCTATGTACATCCATAAATTTGCCTCAAAATTCTCTAAAAAAAAGATTGCCTAAAAAAAGTCCATAAATGCAGAGGCCAGGAGGTTCAACCTTAAAAAAATTCCTATCAGGTTCATTTTAGCTCCTAAAAATATCCCCATGTCTCAACCCAGGCCTACGTGTACATCATATTTGCAGTAATTTAGCAATCGTTTAGGCAACATGCACATTACGAGTGATGCATACAATTTCATAAACAAGTGCGCAAAATTAATGCAGGTTCTAGACCGATAAAAGATTTAATATTCTCCTGGGGCACCATCTAGAAGTCAAATGCTAGCGCCTTGTGGCGACTGAGATCGTGGAGGTATGTCCTTGGCGTGGGCGCTTCATAGCCGTCTGTTTCATGTAGCTCTGTCTTGTTTGCTCTCTCGTGCATCATGATTTGTTGCAGAGTTTCTTGGTCTCCTCTGAGGATTCTTGCAACCTGTGCGTTAATTTTGGAAACTTCAAGACTTGGGTAGCCTTACAAAGTTCTTGTGAAAATTTTCCTAACACGAGTTAAAGCTTCAAATAAAAATTAGTACGCGTCTATGCCTACATAATAAATGACATCCTTTATTTCCGTTAGTAAGGCCTAAGCACATTTGTCAGTTGATAGTTTTTCTTTTGAGATGGAGGCAAAAGATTCGTGACCCGTCTGACAAGTACCATGGTCGATCGGCATGATATGGTATGTTATACTAACTGTAGTAATTTGATGATATATATATGCTTTATTGTTATACTTACAAATGCAAATTATCCGATGATATGCTTAGTGTAGAGTCCAATGATATGATGTTTGGAATCTAGTCGATGATATGCTTTAGTGTAGAGTCCGATCACATGCTTATTAGTGTAGAATCCAAGGAATTATTAATAGTGTAGATAATCCATATATACTTATTAGTAGAATTCATGCTTAGTACAAATGTGTAGTACTGTGTCTTTTGATAGTGTAGAAATCTGTGCATAATAGAAATGTATTTGCAAGAGTATCTGCGAGGCTATTTATTAATTGATATGTTTTTTATTCAGAAATTGCCAAAGAGCCTATCTATGAGTTGTGGTATCGAGCCTGATGAAGAAGGCTCAGCTGGACTACGGCTTACCGCAAGGGGCTCCGTCATCACCTGCACTTACCGCATGGACACGGACGGTCGCACACACTTAAACTCGGTTGGGTGGAAGAGATTCCTCGTTGGCAAGAATCTCCGTGTTGGACAGGCCATCCTAATTACTATCAGGAACAACCCACCGCCCAGGCTTGAGGATGATGATCGTCGTCGATATCATCTAGAACTACATATGTGTGTGTGGCTGTATGACTATATATACCTAGTAGAACTGCTATATATGTGTGGCTGTAAGACTACCTAGTACTGCTTCAGGATGCATATTGACTATATATGAAATTGTTATCTAGTACTACCTAGTACCTATAATGCTTTATGAAATTGATATCTAGTAGTACCTAGTATCTGGAAATTGCAGTTTATTGAAACTGAAATGGGGTAGGAAGCGGGGGGAAAATGATGAAAGATACAGCAGTAGCGCGTGTCGTGGTTCTAAGTCTGACAGTAGAATGGGGGTAGGGATGTAGAGGCAAGATCCTAGCTATGGAGAAGTTGTACGCACAAGTTTTACGAGTTCAGGCCCTTCTCAGAGGAAGTAATAGCCCTACGTCTCGGAGCCCGGAGGCGGTCGACTAGATTATATGCGTGTGTGTTACAGGGGGTGCGAACCGTTGTCCCAGAGGAGGGGGGTGGCTTATATAGAGTGCGCCAGGACCCCAGCTCCCCTCTGTTACACAGGGTTCAATGTTCATAAAGAAGGAGCGTTACAGGTAACGTCCGTAGTAAAGTGCTATAAATGACTATTAAGTCTAAGGGTAAATGCCTGACCGTTGCTGCGCGGAGTGGCTTTAGGTCTTCTGCACGTCGAGTGGTTTAGTGGTCGAGTGACCTAAATAAAGGGGGGGGGTCTCCGAGTGAATGGTAGGTCGAGTGGATTGCACTCGACACCTTTGTTGGGTCCCCTCTATTTACTCTTGAACTTCTTTGCTTCTAGGACAAGGACCTTAGGTAGGACGTATAGGTTAGGCCTATTACCCTACCCCAGGTCTATATCCTCATCATTAGCCCCCGAATGGATTGAGGCCCGAGTGAAAAGAAGGTTGAAGTTGACCTTGGTTTGACTCTCGCTGTCATCTCCAAATGGATGTCAGTTGTTGGAACTTCGGCTTCGTTTCAGTCGCCTTGATCGATTCAGAAATGGCCGACTGGTTTTTATGACGTCATCCGTCGAGTGTTATCCTTGACATGGAATCTTTGGTGTGATCGGTTGTAGAGGATCCCGGATTTCACGGGATTTGAAATTTTGGTTGAAGCGCGCCATGGTAAGCGGAGTAGATAAAATAGGAAGTTTCGATTTCCGTGCCACCTTTTTTGCTACGTATCCCGTGTGCGACTGTTAAGGGATTTGACAGGATCGTCCGGGCCCACGCGTCAGCCACTCGGAAGTAGGCCTTTAAAAGCGGCGAGGCCGAGGCGTCCGCACTGTGGGTGCCCATTCTCCTTCTTCTTCCTCTTGCTCCTTTACCTCGTTCAGCTTCTCCACTCTCGACGCCGCCGCTCCGCCGCCATGGGGAAGGAGAAAACAGCGGCGCTGGAACGCGCGAAGAAGGCGACGGGGGCGGCGAAAAGCAAGAAGATGAATCGGGGATCTTCATCGCACTCGGGGCTGCCGTCGGGCTGGATCCAGGGAGATTGGATCCGATCCTCACTTTGGCAGGAAGACTTGGACGATATGGCCGAGTTAGGGCTGATCGTCCATGAGTCCGCGCGGCTGCCGAGGGGGAAACGGAGCCACAGCCGCGACCGGGTGAGTGTGTTCTGCTCGCCACTCATGTCGACCGCGGCTTCTCGCTTCCTCCACACCCCTTCTTTCGAGGTTTCTTGAATTTCTTCGGGGCTCAACTCCATCATTTCACTCCCAGCACCATCACATACCTTGCCACATTCGTGTCCATGTGCGAGAATTTCCTGGGGTGTCGACCGCACTGGGGTCTTTTGAAGCACATTTTCACCATCCGCTCAAAAACAGTGAAGAAAGCAAACTCGAACGACGAGAAAACCCATGTTATCCAGATGTGTGGGGGTCTGGGTATTCAGAAGAGGAAGAGGAGTTCCTTCCCTTCGATGACTCTTCCTGAGTCGGTCAGGGGCTGGCAGTCGACTTGGTTCTATTGCCAGGATATCGTGACCCCAGGCCAGTCGACTGGACTTCCCCCTTTCTCTTTTGATCGTGTTCAAACTCCATCTTGGTTGAAAGTGACCGCCGCGGAGAAGGCGGAGACGGGCATGCTGGTCGAGAGAGTAGTTCAACTGATCAATCAAGGTGTCACCGGCATGGATCTGCTGGAGGTGTTCCTCAGTCGGCGCATTCAACCACTCCAAGCTCGTGACCACTCCATGTGGATGTACTCCGGGGCTGGTGATACCGCTCGGGTTCATCCGGATGAGGTGGCGGCCAAAACAGTGGCCTAGTGGCTGAGGGGCATCACCGGGAACAAGGACAGCCCCAGGGGCGCCAGGAGAGTCAACCCTTTCAGTGACAGCAACCAGCCAGACAAGGTTTGGCCACTACAACTGATTGAATTTGGATGTGTTTTCTGACTGTTTGTTGATCCGACTGATTTCCACTCGGCTCCTTGTTTTGTAGATTTATACAGAGATGTACTCAATGCCCAATGGCGAACAAGCTCTGGAGCAGGACCATGAAGGCAAGGACAACGCGGAGGAGAGCGGCGAGTGGGAGTCACTAGCTGACGATGATGAAGATGAGAGCGATGAGTCGGACGACGAGGAGGTAGCCGACTCACCACCTCGTTCCGAACGTCGATCCAAGCAGCACCATGATCCCGCGGGCACGTGCGGCAAGGCTGTGGCCTCGAGCGCTCCATCTCAAAAGCACGCTCGGTCTTCGACTCCAGAATTGGCTGACAAGGTCACCAAGCAGCCCGAGATCAATCCTTCGAAGGCTCGGAAGACCTTGCCTAGAATCAACATGGATGTTCGTGTTGCTTTTGGGTAAATGTTCTCCCTGTATTTTCTTGTTCTGACCGATTCTCTTATACTGACCGAGTGGATGATTAACCTTTACAGCCCGGCCTCGACTGCGACTGATATGGATATCGACAAGACCCCAGACGACGAGGAAACCGACGACGCAGCTTCCTCCAAAGCCAGTAAGTCTGCCCGACTCGAATTTATTTGGACCACTCGATTGTTTGTCAGCTATCTCTTTGACTTTCTCTGTTTGTTGCAGCACCACGTGATGTTGTTGTGCTCCCGGACGATGAAGAAGAAGTACCGCTAAGGGGAAGGAGGAGGAGGGACAAGGAACTGAGCGAGAAAGCGCCTGAGGCCCAGGTTCCTCGGTCGACTGAGATGCCTGGGACGGCAGTCGAGCGATCGACAGATCCGGCACGTACCAACGTCACTTTCGCTATCCCGCTATCGACTGATTGCCCATTAGGATCAGCTGCTCAGACCTCTGCTGCACCAATACAACTCCATGCATCAGACCAAGCGGTTGCTCCGACTGCTCTGCCATCATCGCTTTTCACTGCGTATCAAACCCCGGACGACCCACCGACTGCCGCCAAGGAAGCTCTTCTTCAGTTGAACCTTGTGATGGGGCAAATGAAAGTGGTGCATGAGGCCAGTCAGGTGGCCTTCAACGCCGGAGCTGCTCTGCAGACCAATGTCCAGGTTAGTTGATTTCTGATTGATCATCTTTCTCATCCGATCACCCATTGGGGTGTGACTGTTTTGAAGTTACACGAGTCAATTTGAGTCGTCTTGAATTGAATCTTTGAACTAGTGGGGGCACTCTTAGTGCACCCACTGAGTGTAGTCCCCGAGACCATAGTTGACTGCGGGCAGTCGACTGTGGTCTGAGAATCTGAATTTTGTCACTCGGTCTGGACTGGCCAGGTCGAATGACACTAGAACCAGTGGGGGCACGCTATGTGCACCCACTGGGTGTAGTCCCCGAGACCGTGGTTGACTGTGGGCAGTCGACGATGGTCTGAGAACTGCTTTTTCTACTCTCGCGTTGGGCAGACCATGTCGAGTGTTTACTCAAACCAGTGGGGGCACGCTAAGTGCACCCACTGGGTGTAGTCCCCGAGACTGCCGTTGAATGTTTGATTCGGCGGTAGTCTTAGAGTAGCTATCACTGTGATGTGTTTTTATCTCGGTCAACTGATATGGCTTATACTGCAGAAATCTTGTGATCTTGGGCTCAGCTTTCCATAATGAACAAGCAGCAAATCAGCCTCAACCTTGATCTGGAATTGGCCAAGAAGAATCTCAAGACTGCTCGTGATGAAGTAGCTGCCATGGGAGGTAACCAGTCGTCAACTGTCTTTCTCACTGCTGGCACTTTTCCTTTCCATTTTTTGAACCGAGTGACTCCACTCGAGCAGATGTATGTAGTGAAAACCGTCAACTCCAAGCCCGTATGAAGAATGTTATTTCTTTAGAGAAAATGAAGCAGGCTTTGGAGAAGAAGGATCTGGATCTTGCTGCTGCACAGAAGGAAGCGTGAGAGAAAACATCGCTTGCTGACAAGAAGCTTGCTTCAGTCGGCAAGTTAGAAGAGGAGAACTCCAAACTGAAGACTGCTGTCTTTGACGCCAATCGGGAGGTCGAGCGACTGAAGAAAGACAAGGACAAGCTGACTGACGAGCTTGGGAGCCTCAAGGCCAAGAAAGGCGAGTTGGAGTCTTATCTGGGCCAGCTTGCTGCAAACTGGTCCTAAAACTTGAAGGTACTGATGATTGACTGACTTATTACGGTCGACTATCAAGCTTGATTATATCATCGACTCACCATTTACTCAACTATGTAGAGCTTTGCCAAGACTTTGAAGCGGAAACTGGGCGGGTCGAGACGGGTCTCGATCCCATAAATTGTCCAGTTAAGGATGATTTTGCGATGAATGTGCTGCGGTTGGAATCTCGCATGGACAGCGCGGTTGCTTATCTTGCCCGCCTGAAGGCAGCGATAACTCAGGTTGATACTGAACTCTGGCCTCAGGCGGAACTGTCTCAAGACCTCGAGTCTCTGATGGCTCGACTGAATCAAATACCTGACCGAGTGCAAGACTGGAAGAAGTCATCTGTTCGCTGTGGCGCTGATGTCGCGTTGTCCTTGGTCCGAGTGCACTGCAAAGACGTCAAAGAAGACAAGCTAGCGGAGCTCAAGGTTGCTAACACAAAGAGGCATACCTTCCAATCCTTCATGGACACTTTCCTTGACGCCACCACTCGCATTGCAGACAGCATAGACCTTGACAGTTTCTGCGACCCAGCTAGTCCTTCTCCTGACGCGTGACCGAGAAACATTATACTCCACCTTTATTTGCCTCAGGATGCCGAGTGATTGTGTAATCGTTAAACTTCTTCGGGCTTGATGCTCGAATACTTTTGATCCGTCGTCCGAAACTTTAGGATTTATCTGAACTTGGTTTATCTCTGAACATGCTTATGTTTTGCCTTCGAGTGGAATTCGCTTTTCAATTGGAATAATCTTTGTACTTGAGATGCAGCTATTGTACTTATGGGGCAACTCCGAGGAGAAGGTTGCAGTCGACCTGCACCTCGCCGTCCTTGCGGATAGGGAGGGAGCACACGTTGTACTTGTGGCGCAGCTCCAAAGGAGAAGGTCGCAGTCAACCTGCACCTCGTCGTCCTTGCGGATAGGGAGGGAGCACACGTTGTACTTGTGGCGCAGCTCCGAAGGAGAAGGTTTCAGTCGACCTGCACCTCGTCGTCCTTGCGGATAGGGATGGAGCGCACGTTGTACTTGTGGCGCAGCTCCGAAGGAGAAGGTTGCAGTCGACCTGCATCTCGCCGTCCTTGCGGATAAAGATGGAGCGCACGTTGTACTTGTGGCGCAGCTCCGAAGGAGAAGGTTTCAGCCGACCTGTACCTCGTCATCCTTGCGGATAGGGATGGAGCGCACGTTGTACTTGTGGCGCAGCTCTGAAGGAGAAGGTTTCAGTCGACCTGCACCTCGTGGTCCTTGCAGATTGGGATGGAGCGTACGTTGTACTTGTGACGCAGCTCCGAAGGAGAAGGTTTCAGTCGACCTGCACCTCGTCGTCCTTGCGGATAGGGATGGGTTTCAAACTTGGGCGAGTACTGGACTGCAGCTAAGCCCCCGAGTGGGAGGGTTGCTCACCACTCGGTAGGATTTTTCAAACTTAGGCGAGTACTGGACTGCAGCTAAGCCCCCGAGTGGGAGGGTTGCTCACCACTCGGTAGGATTTTTCAAACTTAGGCGAGTACTGGACTGCAGCTAAGCCCCCCAGTGAGAGGCTTGCTCGTCACTCGGTAGGATTTTTCAAACTTAGGCGAAGCGGATTCGCGGCTAAGCCCCCGAGTGAGAGGCTTGCTCACCACTCGGTAGGATTTTTCAAACTTTGGGCGAAACGGATTCGCGGCAAAGTCACCGACTGGGGCATTTCAGACGCAAACAAAAGCAACAACAACCATTTAGGAAGACTGTAAAGCTCTTGTCTTTGATAAACAAACTACAAAGGTATTTCTTATTACATCTCATCCGAATGAGTACTTAAGTATAAAAGGGGCGGAGCAGCTCCGCGTTCCAAGCCCGTGGCTCGTCTTTATGATGCTCGACATTGTAAAGATGGTATGCTCCATTGTGGAGAACTCTAGTGACAATGAAGGGACCTTCCCAAGTAGGGGCGAGCTTGTGTGGTTTATGTTGATCCACTCGAAGAACCAAGTCTCCCTCTTGAAAGGCTCGGCCCCTCACGTTCCTGGCGTGGAATCGACGCAAGTCTTGCTGATAAATGGTCGACCGGATTAAGGCCATCTCTCTTTCCTCCTCTAGGAGATCGACTGCGTCCTGCCGGGCCTGTTCTGCTTTATCTTCAGAGAAGAGCTCGACTCGGGGTGCATTGTGAAGCAAGTCACTCGGTAGAACAGCTTCAGCTCCATAAACCAAGAAGAATGGAGTTCGGTCAGTCGACCGATTGGGAGTTGTCCTCAATCTCCAAAGAACTAATGGAAGTTCATCGACCCAGGCGCCTGCTGCGTGCTTGAGATCACGCATCAGTCGGGGTTTCAGTCCTTTGAGAATCAAGCCATTTGC
Source organism: Triticum aestivum (assembly GCF_018294505.1). Lineage (NCBI taxonomy): Eukaryota > Viridiplantae > Streptophyta > Magnoliopsida > Poales > Poaceae > Triticum > Triticum aestivum. The sequence goes on from NC_057805.1 coordinate 153,225,709, forward strand.
TCTTTCTAGTTGTCCATTCGACTGGGGGTGGGCGACTGAAGCATAGTCGACTCGTGTGCCTTGGGAAGCACAGAAGGCTCTGAACTCATCAGAATCGAAGTTCGACCCGTTGTCAGTGATGATGTTGTGCGGAACTCCATATCTGAATGTTAATTCTCTGATGAAGCTGACGGCAGTACTGGCTTCAAGATTATTGATAGGCTTGGCTTCAATCCATTTGGTAAACTTGTCGACTGCTACAAGCACATGAGTGAAGCCGCTCCTACCAGTCCTCAGGGGTCCAACCATATCCAATCCCCAAACAGCAAAGGGACAGACAAGTGGAATAGTCTTCAGCTGACGCAGGCTTGTGGGACATATTGGAGTAAAACTGGCAGCCTTCACATTTGTCGACTATATCTTTCGCCATTTTATTTGCTCGTGGCCAATAAAATCCAGCTCGATATGCTTTGGCCACAATGGTCCGAGAGGACGCATGGTGACCACAGGTCCCCGAGTGGATGTCGTTGAGGATCACCCGACCTTCTTCTGGTGTTATGCCTTTCTGGCTGACTCCGGTTACGCTTTCCCTGAACAGTTGTCCTCTTATCACAGTAAAGGCTTTGGATCGACGGACGATCTGTCGAGCCTCTTCTTCATCCTCTGGGAGTTCCTTCCTAAGGATATACGCAATGTATGGCACTGTCCAGTCGGGAGTGATGACCAAAACCTCCATGATCAGGTCGACCACGGCTGGGACTTCGACTTCAGTCGGATCTGTGGCACTCTTAGGCTGCGGGGGCTCTTCAGGGAAAGGATCTTCTTGAACTGAAGGTGTATGAATGTGTTCCAAAAACACGTTGCTGGGAATGGCTTCCCTCTTGGAACCTATCTTTGCCAAATCATCGGCTGCTTGATTTTTCAGTCGGGGTATATGATGGAGCTCTAACCCTCAAACTTCTTTTCCAACTTCCTCACCGCATTGCAGTAACCAGTCATAGCTGGGCTTCTGACGTCCCACTCCTTCATCACTTGATTGACTACCAAATCTGAGTCGCCGTAGACCATGAGACGACGGACACCGAGTGAGATGGCCATACGTAACCCATATAAGAGTGCTTCATATTCCGCTTCGTTATTGGAGGAATCAGAGTGAATCTGGAGAACATATCTGAGCTTGTCTCCTCGGGGGGATACCAGTACCACCCCAGCACCGGAACCATCAAAGAACATGGTCCAGTGCTCCGAGTGGACTTGAGTCGGCAGTTGCTGTTCGATCCACTCGGCGAGGAAATCTGCTATTGCTTGGGACTTGATAGCTTCCTTTGCCTCAAACTTAATATCCAAGGGAAGGAGTTCAATCGCCCACTTTGCCACTTGACCAGTTGCATCTCTGTTGTTCAAAATCTCTGATAATGGAGCGTCGCTGACGACTGTAATGGAGTGGTCAGAGAAATAATGTGCAACCTTCTTCGTGGTCATATAAATCCCATAAACAAGCTTCGGATAATGTGGATATCTTTGCTTTGATGGAGTCAAAACTTCAGAAACATAATATACTGGGCGCTGAACTTTACAGGCTTTTCCTTCTTCTTCCCGCTCGACTATAAGTACTGTACTGACGACTTGTCCAGTGGCTGCAATGTAAAGCAGTAAAGGCTCTTTGCTGATTGGGGCAGCAAGCACCGGCTGGGTGGAAAGCAGGGCTTTGAGCTCTGCAAATGCTGCATTAGCTTCAGGAGTCCACTCGAACTTATCAGACTTCTTCATCAGTCGGTAAAGAGGCAATGCCTTTTCACTGAGGCGAGAAATGAATCTACTTAAGGCGGCCAAACAACCTGTAAGCTTCTGGACATCGTGCACACGCACAGGGCGTTTCATTCGGAGAATGGCACCAACTTTCTCTGGGTTAGCGTCGATCCCTCGTTCGGAAACAAGAAAACCGAGTAATTTTCCGCCCGGAACTCCGAATGTGCACTTTGATGGATTAAGCTTGATATCATACCTTCTGAGGTTGGCAAAAGTTTCAGCAAGGTCAGCCAGCAGGTCGGAACCTTTACGTGACTTGACGACAATGTCATCCATGTATGCTTCCACATTCCAACTGATTTGAGTGAGTAAACACTTCTGAATCATCCTCATAATGTGGCTCCAGCGTTCTTCAAGCCGAATGGCATGGTGACATAACAGAAGCAACAAAATGGGGTGATGAAAGCTATTTTTATCTCATCGGGTCCGTACAGTCGGATCTGATGATACCCAGAATAAGCGTCCAAAAAGGACAAGCGCTCACACCCCGCAGTCGAGTCGACTATTTGGTCGATGCGGGGGAGAGGAAAGTGATCTTTCGGGCAGGCCCGATTGATATGCTTGAAGTCAATGCACATGTGAAGTGAGTCGTCCTTCTTGGGGACCATGACAACATTGGCTAGCCACTCGGAGTGGTAAATCTCTCGGATAAACTCAGCTGCTAGGAGCCGAGCCACTTCTTCACCGATTGCTTTTCTCTTCTGTACGGCGGACCGTCGAAGATGTTCTTTAACTGGTTTCACTTTTGGGTCGACTCGCAAACAGTGCTCAGCCAGCCCCCTGGGAACACCCGACATGTCAGAAGGTTTCCATGCAAAGATGTCCCAGTTCTCACGGAGGAACTGGATGAGCGCTTCTTCCTATTTGGAGTCGAGTGTTGTCGAAATGTGAGTCGGAGCAGCATTGGGATCGGTCGGGTGAATATGAATCGGCTTCGTTTCACCAGACGACGAAATGCTGAATCCGTGGCAGGCTTCTTAGCTTGCAACAAATCACTCGGATCTGCATTTTTTTGATACTCCTGCAATTCCATTACTGCCATTTGCGCATCGGCGATCTTTGAGCCCTTCTAGAAGCACTCTTCTGCCTTCTTCCGATTGCCAGTGATAGTGATCACTCCTTTAGGACCAGGCATCTTCAATTTGAGGTACACGTAGCATGGTCGAGCCATAAAACATGCATAAGCCGGCCTGCCCGGAATAGCATGATAAGCACTCTGGAAATCGACGACTTCAAACGTCAACTTTTCTTTGCGGTAATTCTTGGAATCACTGAAAACCACATCGAGGGCGATCTGGCCGAGTGACTCAGCCTTCTTGCCAGGTATAACTCCATGGAAACTCATATTGCTTTCACTGAGTCTGGACATCGGAACGCCCATTCCTTTCAAGGTCTCCGCATACAGTATATTAAGGCCACTGCCACCATCCATCAGAACCTTAGTCAACCGAGTGCCTTCGACGACTGGGTCGACCACCAACGCTTGCCTCCCAAGGGTGGCTATGTGTGTCGGGTGATCAGACTGGTCGAATGTAATGGCAGTCTGAGACCACTTCAAATAACTGGGCGTCGCCGGAGCGACCATGTTCACTTCTCTGTTGATGACTTTCAGTCGACTCTTGCTCTCAACATCAGCAAAAATCATGAGAGTGGAATTGACGTGGGGGTAACCATCATCGTCCTCTTCCTTATCCTCAACTTTGTCCGATTCTTTTTCCTTTTCTTTGGGTTGTTTTCTCGGAACTGCTGGATTAGGAGCCGACATTGTCGAGTGGTATGTTTTGGGTAAATGAGATTACCCTCCTCATCTTTTTTGGTGTGAATGTGGCATGGTAAATCCAACACATCATTTCCATCTTGATCTTTTACTTTCTTGGGGTTCCATGGCCCTTTGGGCTCCCCCTTGAACTTTCCTTGAGTCACGGCTAAGGCTTCTCCGGGAGCAGCTGACTCGGCTTTGCGCTTCTGCTTCCGGCTGGAGTTCCCTCCCCCAGTTTCGTGGGCGAATGTTTTGTGCTTGCCACTCCGGAGCCGATCCTCCTCTTCACCATTAGCATACTTGGTGGCAATTTTCATCATTCGACTCAGAGACATATCTCCGGTCCGACCGAACTTCAGATTCAATTCTCGATACTTGACGCCTTCCTTGAAGGCACAAACTGCTTAGTGATCAGACACATTCTCCACCGTGTGGTGCAACGTGGTCCATCTCTGGATATAATCTCTCAAAGTTTCATTCGACTTCTGCACACAAGACTGTAGCTCTGTTAGCCCTGCTGGCCGTTTGCATGTACCTTCAAATGTTCTGACAAACACTCGGGCAAGCTCTTCCCAGCTATAAATACTGCCAGGTGCTAACTGATTCAACCACGCTCTGGCCGAGCCCTCTAACATCAGAGGAAGGTGCTTCATGGCCACTTCATCATTGCCACCACCAATCTGCACAGCCACTCGGTAGTCCTCAAGCCAAGTGTCAGGCTTGGACTCACCAGTGAACTTGCTGACTCCAGTCGCCAACCTGAAGTTGGGAGGAATCAGTGCAACTCTGATGGCTCTGCTGAAACACTCGGGACCTGAAACATGCACCCTGCTGCCGGTCGGGTAATCTCTATCGTGGCCATCTCTGTGTGCTCTGTTCCTGTCAACCAGACCTTGAACGAGAATGGATCTCGCGTCAAAGCCCGGCTCCCGGGGGTCGACTGGAATCCTTCGCCCACCACTGTGAGGGCGTCTGTCATCGTGTTGCCGAGGCGTGTATGACCCACTCCTTGGGGGAGGCATGGGTACTCGACGACGATCATACTGCTCACGGTTTCTGTACTAATCATGTCGATCTCCACGTCCCTCACGCCTTGGAGGCGATCTTGGGCTGTGAGCCGACTGAACTGTGTCTGCCATTAGAGATCTACTATGAATCCTATTCCGAGACTGTGACACTTCTGTGTTCTGCTTCCCCGCCGCCCGGAGCAAAGCCCGGATCTGCATCAAACCTCTACCAGCCTCCGACTGGGAAGGCTGAATCGACTCTGCTATTCGGGCAGCAGCTGTGAGATTCTGGATCAGAGTTCGATATACCTGGGTTGGAGGCGGAAAAAGTTGTCGTCGACTGGATTCAGGAACTCGCTGCCGAGCACGCTCGTCGAGTGCGTGCTGGAGATTCTCCAGTCGAGTGCGCTCAGCCAAGTTGGCCAGGCGCGCCTCCTCCATGGTCTGGGCCTCGGGGGTTTCTCCAACGATAGGAGTGTGAAGTGCATCCATGTTACGGCGGCGAAGCTCTTCCCTCTGATGTGAAGAGAGGGGCTCGGGGCGGTACTCCTCGTGGACACGCGACGGATCGCCTCCGCCATCACCACCGACGTCGCGGGGGAAGCCAGCAGGACTGCGCGGTCCGTTGACCATCAGGAATTCCGCCGCGGGGTCACTGTTGTCGCACTCGGATGCAGTCTCAACGGAGCCAGTCGAACAGGCCATAGAGAGTTTCGTCGGGATCGATTGCCGCGACTTGGGGGGTGGCCGACTGGCGAGCCATCGCGTGCATCACCCACCGCTGGAGCCTTGACCGACCGGAACGCTTGTGCCGGCGAACAGCAGGGAGTGAAGACGCCACAGGAGCCGACCGATACTGGGTCGACGGTTGCCGCAGGAGGACGCAGCGGACGCACGCGCGAAAGTGCGTTGCCCCGCGGACGGGGAGCGCCTCGACGTCGAGTGGAGCTTCTTGGAGCCAAGCAGAGTCGTCGGCGACGAACACGAGCACGCCGAGACGGATCTCGCGGCCCTCGGCCAATCCTCCGCCTGAAACCATGCTGATGGGGATCGGAAAAATTGCAACTTCTCCAACAAGTCGCTAAGACACCTGCCCCAAGGTGGCGCCAACTGTCGTGGTTCTAAGTCTGGCAGTAGAATGGGGGGTAGGGATGTAGAGGCAAGATCCTAGCTATGGAGAAGTTGTACGCACAAGTTTTACGAGTTCTGGCCCTTCTCGGAGGAAGTAACAACCCTACGTCTCGGAGCCCGGAGGCGGTCGACTGGATTATATGCGTGTGTGTTACAGGGGGTGCGAACCCTTGTCCCAGAGGAGGGGGGTGGCTTATATAGAGTGCGCCAGGACCCCAGCTCCCCTCCGTTACATAGGGTTCAATGTTCATAAAGAAGGAGCGTTACAGGTAACGTCCGTAGTAAAGTGCTATAAATGACTATTAAGTCTAAGGGTAAATGCCCGACCGTTGCTGCGCGGAGTGGCTTTAGGTCTTCTGCACGTCGAGTGGTTTAGTGGTCGAGTGACCTAAATAAGGGGGGGAGGGGTCTCCGAGTGAATGGTAGGTCGAGTGGATTGCACTCGATACCTTTGTTGGGCCCCTTTATTTACTCTTGAACCTCTTTGCTTCTAGGACAAGGACCTTAGGTAGGACGTATAGGTCAGGCCTATTACCCTACCCCTGGTCTATGTCCTCATCAGCGCGGGGTTAGGAAAGCGCTACAGCTAATTAATAGTAGCGCGTTCCCGAAAAGCGCCGCTGATATAGTCAATAGTAGTAGCGTGGGTATAGACCGCGCTACTACTAACAGTTGGCTGTAGCGCCGTAGTAGTAGCGCGGTCACCCGCGCTGCTGATAGCCTCAAAACCCGCTCTACTACTAGGGTTTTTTCCTAGTAGTGAAAGGTCGCCTTTGCCAGGCCCAGGTCCGCCGCCCCGATGCAACCACCACCGCTAGCCGACCATATGCCGACGAACAACTACCACGATCAGGCCCTCCGAGGAGCCTAGCAGCAGCGAAGGGTGAATCCCCGTCATGACCAGCCCGGGCTTTTCGGGAGGTGACCACCGGCTCAGCGAGGAGGAGGGGAAACGGGTGCACGAGGCTGAGTGGATCTGGTTGCCACCCGAGACACCCTGCGGGGGAGTGACGTAGGGGTTGTGTGTGTGCACGCGCACGCGTGTGTTGTAGACTGATAATTTGACCAACATAATACATGTTGTATATCATAAATATATACCAATAAACACTTTGAATGGTATCTTTTTGGGATTTTTTTATGGTACATCATACTACACAATATGACTTGTAGTATTAAGTTGATCAAAGGGTTCAAGAACAGGTTGGCAATTTTAATCACAATGAACCAAATTACTAATCTGATGCATATGGCCATCCACGACATCGTATTTCCGCCTCCGCTAGCCAGCCGCTTGCTCACAGCTCACATGCCGCACACTCCCGCCTCCGTCGAGCCCAAGGATGGGCACCCTACACCAACGTCGTTGCCATCAAACTCACAACTCGTGGCGGCCTCGTCTCCACGATCGTGTACATTTGCAGCTCTGCAAGTTCTCCGTCACTCCAATGTTTCGCATACATGAGTTTTCCCTTGTGCGTAGGTGCGTGCTTGTGCAGCCGAGAATCGACCAAGCTAGCTCATGTACGCGCGTGTGTCTTCCGGCAGAGTACATTTATAATGCGTTTGGTAGTCTGCAGGAGGCCCAACCAAGTCCGGGCGGTGCAAAATTGGATGTTTAGTAGGCTGGGCTGCACCAGAATCTTGGCATGCACGATGTTTAAAGCACTACCAGGCCAGGTTGAGGAGGAACAACTGAATGGCCACTCTTTCTGAGCTAGGCTCGAGCGACGCAAAAGAGCGCATATGCGCGTGGCTCGAAAGATGCAACCTTGTGCAGGCATCGTACATGGTGTAGGTGTCTACTGCTACGTGTATGTGCTACTGCTGCGTGTGCGTGTATGCATGTATGTGCTGCTGCTGTGTGTGCGTGCACAGCCACCACCAAGGACCAGGGTGGTGGAGCTCGACAACATGGCTAGCAGCGCCATCGCCATTCTCTTCCACACAATTATCTTCTTCTGCATCCTCATCCTTGTCGTTGACGCCATGGGCGCGTATGTATACACCGCCTAGCTACATCACTCGCTGTTGCTGTAGACGGAGAACTCTAGCTGGTCGCGCCGGAAGAAAGAACAAAAAGAATGAAAAAGAAGATGAAGAGAGATTTTCACGTGGGGCCAATTCGTTTGAGTTAAATTTAAGGAATCAGTTAGATTCGGCCACCGTTAGAGATGTGATTACTATAAGGAGTTGAAGATAAGAGGCTGTTTACTCCTCTAAATTATAAGAATCGGTTATCCTATATACCTAAGAGGGTCATTCCTACTAACTTTTTTATATCAACATGTAATCATTGCCACATCACCATACAATTATAAATGAAATAAATCACATCTCAACATGCAACTATGCATAGGAAAAGACCCATCACCACATGTAATCATGCGTGGGATTTTTTTTCTATTATTCTACTTATATTCAATTGTTTTTACAACTATACATAATCAAATATAACAAGTCACATGTATTATTTTGGTTATGGCATTAATAATCTAAATATTTATATTTCGCACAACCAAATAGCATTGAAATATATTGCAACCAATTCCCGTAGCAACGCGCGGGGTATCATCTACTAATATAATAACCGAATTTTGCTTTAGTATTATGACATCTGGGTCGCTGAATCACATAAATAAATGGCCCAAATTCACTTGATGTACCATTAAAGGACTCACATTTTGTAATGCTAAAATTTATGATATATGTAACTCATATTTTAATATTAACCAAATTATATAGTAGAGTTTTATGCAGTCCATTAGTCAAGTGGACCTAATAAATCGGAAAGAAAGGAGGGAATACCTGGCTCATCCGTGGCCTTTGGGCCGGCGAGGTGTGGATGCAGAGTTGGGCGGCGTGCGTGACGCGGCGGAGCTGCTCCACGTCGTATCGACCTCCTAGAGCGGGGTCGACCATCTTCAAGACCTCGTCCTTGCTGCTGAGGAAGGATCGTACCTACCCACAATTAAAACATCAAAGGTGATGAAAGCTGTTGGATGCACGTCCATGTTATTTTGAACGCTGGAAACAAGCGGACCCATGCAACGAGGCAGTGGTTTTTGCCGTCGATGGCGCGCCGGCCGGTGAGGAGCTCGAGCAGCACGACGCCAAAGGCGAACACGTCCGTCTTCTCGTTGAAGATCCCGTGCGTCGTGTACTCGGGCGGCACGTACCTGTACATCTACATGCATCAGCATCTCATATATAGTACTACGATTTAATTCATTCATTCACCTGACCGTGTTACTTAAACTCGATCCCAAAGCAGTCAATTTATTGACGATGATTGAAATTGCATCAGCGTGATTGTGAATGAGATAGACAAACAGACCGACCGACCCAAATGTGCCTTCGAAGATGGTCACTTGGTAGTGCGTCAGCTTGGCCGGCAGCCACTTTGCTAGCCCAAAGTCACATATCTGAAGAAGCACGCACGGGAATAACAGCCAAATTAACACACACAAAAACAAATTAACACAGACAAGACGTAATGCAAATATGCAATGTAGTCCAATGTTGGTTACCAGTGGCTCGTAGTCGTCTTTGAGCAGGATGTTGGCGGGCTTGACGTCCCGGTGCACGATCCTCCGGGCGCACCGCTCGTGGAGGTACTCTAGCCCGCTGGCCGCGCCTCCTTGTACCTCGCCTCCCACGGCATGGCCCCCTCCTCGCCGGAGCCCCCGTGGAGCCTGCGGGAGAGGCATCCCAGGCGGGAGAAGGGGAACACCAGGTGCTCGCCGCCCTCCAGGCCCACGCCCACCAGCCTCGCCACGTTCGGGTGGCGTACGTTCACCGCGTGCCCCACCTCCAACAGGAAGCTCTCCATGCGGTCATTCTCGGTCGCCGACAGCTTCTTCACGGCGACCAGCTGCCCGTCCGACAGGAGGCCGCGGTACACCTTGGCGTTACCGCCCCTGCCCACCACGTTCTCCTTGCTGAAGTTGCGGGTGGCCTTCCTCAGCTCCGACAGCGAGAAGGTCCAGAAGGATAGCCTCAGCGCGCACAGGTCGTGCTGTTCCACGTTCACCTGCCCCGCCGACGGCCACCGCCACTTGCTGCTGCCGCGGATGCTCAAGCTCCTGAGCTTCGACGACATGGTTGACGGGATGCCGCTGGAGAGGCGGCGTTTGGTCCTTGACCTCCACGCCTCCATGGCGCCCTTCCACGCGGCCGGAAGCCCGTCGTTTCGCGGCGGCGCGGGCGTGGACGGCGCGGCGACAACGCCCGTCTTCGTCGTCGACGACCCCATCGTCTCGTCCGTCATTGCGGCGGCGTCAACATCGCTCGACGTCGTGCATCCCTCGAGGACGCTTCTCGGGGAGACCAGATCGTCGCCCTTCTCACGCGATGACTTGTCGCCAGCACCGCAGCCGTTTTTACGGGGCATGGACACCGCCGCCGCTGCCGATTCATCGAGAGGTCAAATCCATGGCGTGTGAGAAAACAAAGTAGAACCAATCAACCAAATCCATTCCTACATTTGTATGAAGAATCATTTCGCGGCTCCGTCCCCATGGAATATTGGATCTTTTACTTGCTTTGTCTAATCCGTCGAGGCGCAACTCCTGGGCCGATCCATATCGTCAAGCAGATTTTGCTCCTCGTCGGCACGTTAAAGATGTTTTATTCTTCTTTTTCTAGTCCCTAGGTTTATTGTTTCTTGCAAACGATGGCGATCTTATTTTGGAGCGCGCAAGAGAGTGCGGTGGCGGGAAGAGCAACGGAGCTGCTGGGGTGTTTTGGCGCGAAATCTGCGGTAAGCCCCTCCTTCAACTTTGATCAAACGTGGCCAAAGCGCACACGTTTTTTTTTTGATCAGAAAGCACACACGTTTTTTATACAGTGAAAGGTGTTTGCTTTTCGAAACAACTGGAACAGGATTAAGGTCGCGCATAAGAGCATCTTCAATAAAAGATGCAAATTCGCAGATGTAAAACATGAGATGTAAAAAAATTATATCTTCACCCGCAAAAAAATTACATCTTTAAAAAGTGCTTTTTGCATCTTCAAAAAAGCAACTTCAATGAATGATGCAAAACGGAGATGTAAAAGTGCAACTCCAATAGGTGATGCAAAATGAAGATGCAAAAGTTGCCGACAGCCGCGCGGCTGCTGTTCAGTCACAGAAATTGAAATAAAACAATCGGAGAACAACTTAAAAGTTTCACATGTCCACAGTATCAAATTATTACATAATTCATCAAATCCACAAGATCAAATGCAACACACATAAAACATAGTTTTGCACAATACAACAAAGAAATAATGAAACTAGGCGGCTCTTTCGTCATGCCATTTTCAATACTCCTCCATCAAATCCTTCTGAAGTTGATCTCATGCATCAGAGTCTCTAATTTCATTGTACCCCTTCATTAAGCGTTTGATTCGCTCCTCTCTTCTCATAGGCATAAAGCGTACACCCGTCAAGCGATAGAAGGTGTAATGTAAATTCTATCCACGCCCATTCTCAATGATCACGTTATGCACGATCATGCAAGTAGTCATGATATACCAAAGGGGTTTTTGATCCCAGAATCTAGATGGTCCTCGCACGATAGCAAATTGGGATAGCAAAATCCAAATCCCTCTCAACATCTTTCCTAGCCGCCGCTTGTGCACTGTGAAAGACGAGTTCTTTCTTACCTTGGGGTTTTTGCAATTGGCTTAACAAAAGTACTCCACCTCGGGTAGATCCCATCCGCAAGATAGTACCCATATTTGTATGTGCGGCCATTTGCTTCGAAGGTCACCGGTGATGCTTCTCCATTTGCTAACTTGGCAAAAAGAGGTGACCGGTCGAGCACGTTGATGTCATTGCAAGATCCAGGCATCCCAAAATATGGATGCCAAAACCATGCTTCTTGATCGGCAACGGCCTCAAGAATGATAGTGGCATCCTTCCCACGCCCCTTGAATTGTCCATGCCACTTTTGGCAATTTTTCTATTTCCAATGCATGCAATCGACGAACCCTAGCATACCTGAAAACCCATGAGCTTTGTTCATCTCCAACAACCTCTGAGTGTCCTAAGCATTGTGTGCTCTCAAGTACTCTGCACCAAACACTTCTACCATAGGCTTCGCAAATTCTTTGACATAGAAGATAGAAGTGCTCTTTGCCATCACCAAATTGTCATCAATGTAGTCTGCGGAACACCCTAGGCCATCTTGCGCAAAGCGGCAGTGACCTTCTGTTCGGTCCTATGTCCAAGCAACCCGGCACAATTCCTCCTCTGCTCGAAGGATCGATCATGCTGCTTCACGGAATTGCAAATGTGCATGAACATGTCTTTGGACATTCTGAACCGGCGTCGGAAGTACCTCTCCGAAAAATGGGTGCTGAACCAAAATAGTTTCACATCAACCTCTTGTGCGCCTCAACCCGTTCTCTCCGAATGAACGCACGGCCATACACGGAACCGCCGTGCTTCGGGTTCTTCCGCTTGTGCATCGCCACTAGGATAGCAATGTCCTCTTCTTCGTTCAAATCAAATTCCTCACCCGACGAGGAATCGTCCATGAAAGAGGAGTCAAACGAGCTCATCTACAATGCAGACAATCACTGTCAAACTACCGCTCCAACCCCAACAAAGAAACTGTCAATTTTCATCATTTTTTACCTGGGGGAATTTTGTCGAACACCTTGCTGGCGGGGTGGACAAAATCGGCCGGCTACGGGTTGGGCATCCGTTCGGCGGTGGCGGGTGCGGGCGGCGGTGATGGCTCAGCAGAGGAGACGGCCACAGCTCGGCAGAGAAGAAAGCTGGAGCTCGGCGCTGCGGACGGCTGGCTTCGCGCGGCGGAAAGAACGGTCGAGGCAAGCGGCCGTTGGGCGGCGTGGCGCGCCTCCCCTACCTCTAGTGAGGGGTCTTAGGTAGGAAGAAGCCTAGCCCAGTCACGACCTCGCCGTGGAAGGCATTACAGCAGCCGGACCGCCGGAGAAGTTTTGATTCGAAGCGGCAGCCGAAAGGGAATCGGCGAATATGGGCGGCGGCCCGGCGAGTGATACATCCATTTTGCATCATGATTTCCTACTGTTATTTGTATTTCTTTTTGTCATTATTCCACCTTATGATGCAATTCTAATGCCTTTTCTCTCTTAATTTGCAAGATTTACATGGAGAGTGACATTACCGGCAGCTGGAATTCTGGACCAGAAAAAGCTACAACACAGATAACTATTCTACAGAACTCCATATGACCTGAAACTTCACGGAGAATTTTTATTGAATATATAAAAAATAGCAGAGCAAAGAAATACCAGAGGGAGCCACCAGCTGCTCACAAGGCAACAGGGCACGACCACCCCCCCAGGTGTGCCCTGATGCCTTGTCGGTCCCACAGCTAGCCTCCAGTACCCATCCTCTACTATATGAGGGGTTTTGACTTAGAAAAATAAATAAGAGGAAAACTTTTGGGATGAAGCGCCGCCGTCTCAAGGCGTAACCTGGGCAGGAGCACTTTTGCTCTCCGGTGGAGCGATTCCATCAGGGATACTTCCCTCCGAAAGGGGGAAACTGAAGCTATCGCATCACCAACAATCCTCTCATCACGGGAGGACCAATCTTCATCAACATATTCACCAGCACCATCTCATCTCAAACCCTAGTTCATCTCTTGTATTCAATCTTTGTCCCAAAACCTCTTATTGGTACATGTGGGTCGCTAGTAGTGTTGATTACATCTTGTTCTTGGTGCTAGTTGGTTTATTTGGTGGAAGATTAAATGTTCAGATCCTCAAGCATATTCAATACACCTCTGATCTTGAACATGAATATGATTTTTGAGTAGTTACTCTTATTCTTGAGGACACGGGAGAATGTAGGATGGAAAGTATGTCTTGAGGGGGGGGGGTGATTAGACTACTTGACCAAATAAAACTTATAATTTCCCCAATTTTAGTTGTAGGAAAGTTTTAGCAATTCTACCAAGTCAAATACACCCTACACATGCAAGTCTAAGAATTGTGCAGCGGAAAGTAAAGACTTTGCATATGAATGTAAAGGAGGGATTGGAGATTTCAAACGCAATGAAGACACAATGATTTTTGGCATGGTTACGATAGGTGGTGCTATTGTACGTCCACATTGATGGCGATTTCAACCCACGGAGGGTAAAGGTTGCGAGAGTCCACGGGGGGCTCCACCCATGAAGGGTCCAGGAAGAAGCAACCTTGCCTATTCCATGATGGCTTACGTCCATGAAGGACTAGCCTCACTCGGCTAGATCTTTACGAAGTATGCGATCTCCTTGCCCTTACAAGATCCTTGGTTCAACTCAACAATCTTGGAGGCTCCCAAGTGACACCTAACGAATCTAGGAGACACCACTCTCAAAACGGTAATAGACAGTGTTGTTGTTGATGAACTCCTTGCTCTTGTGGTTCAAGTGATAGTCTCCCCAACACTCAAACACTCTCTCACGATTTGGCTTTGGTATGAGAGGGTATTGAATGGAAAGCAACTTGGGGAAGGCTAGAAATCAAGGTTCAAATGGTTGGAATGGAATCTCTTAGTCTCAACACATGTGTAGGTGGTTCTCTTCTCAGAAAATGAATGGTGGAAGTTGTGTTTCGTTCTGATGGCTCTCTCAGAGAGAAGGTGGAGGTGGAAGGGCATAAATAGGCAGCACCAAAAATCCAACCGTTACAAGTCTTTGACCCAACTCAGTGACACCGACATGAAAATCACGGTGAGACCGACTAGTGCAAAAGACTTGACCGTTAGGCTTTCCAATGAGACCGATTATACAAACTCGGTGGGACCAAAGTGCAATGGCTAGGGCAAGACCATGAGTCGCCCAATTCAACAACACACCGGGTTATTATCTATCGTCACCACTACAATGGCCAAGTATCAAAGTAATGATTCAAGGTCCTAGATTATCAACTATTCCTCATCAATGTAAGAAGATGCATACTCAAGCATAAGAGAATTGGGCAGGTTAACAAAACACCACACCAGCTCAAAAATATTTTCAAGTATTAAGCGCACGACATTGCAGATGAAGTAGAGTATTGAACTACCCTATTAGAGCATCTCTAGCAGACCCCCGTATAACATGCGAACCCACATAATTCCGGCGAGTATACGGGTTCGACCCAATTTTCTGGCCAAAACAGAGCCCGTATACTCGCCCGGCCCGTAAAAGAAATTACCGCGGCCCGCAAACCTCACCCCAGAAGCCATATAACTACGGGTTTACGAGGCAGATACGGGTCAAAACCCTATCCCCCCGCCGCCGCATTTTGCCGCAATTCCCCACTCCCTCCCTCGCATTTCTCGCCGCCGGTGAGCCCACTTCTGCCTCCGACCGCCATGTGGGGCCGTATGTCGAGCTCTGGCCGCAGCTCTGGTCAGGCGACGACCCTGAGCGCGAGCGGTGTGTGCGCGCAGGCGGCGCGAGGAAGCGCGCGGCCAAGAAGTGGACCAACCATGGCCTCCGGCCGCCGGCGTCGCTCCCCTGTCACGAGACAAAGGAGTACGACCGCCAGCACGGGCGGACGCCCTCCTCGGCCGCAGGCTCTTCCTCTTCCCCGACGGCTCTTCCCCCGTGAAGAGGGAGTGGGCGGAGCTCATCGCCGTCGAGCAGGAGCCAGAGGAAGGCGAGCTCGTCGCTGTCAAGCAGGAGCCCAAGGAGATTACACGTCGAGGCATCGTCGGGCCCAAAGATTTCATCGGCGATGTCGA
This sequence comes from Triticum aestivum, assembly GCF_018294505.1. Classification (NCBI taxonomy): domain Eukaryota; kingdom Viridiplantae; phylum Streptophyta; class Magnoliopsida; order Poales; family Poaceae; genus Triticum; species Triticum aestivum. Next base: position 153,241,088 of record NC_057805.1, read on the forward strand.
CGCGATCGCCATTGCTAAACAGAGCTTGCGAGAGGAGGAGGAGTGCCGCCGCCACGACGAGGAGCTCAAAGACCTCCTTTTCAAGCAGGCGGTCGCGGCCAACCTCGCTGCGAAGGACAAGCATGACGAGTGGCGGCGCATCCACGAGGAGCAGAGGGAGAAGTACGTCAACCACGTCAGCTCCGACGCGGAGGACTGAGCTCCTCCACCGCGTCGGCCTCGCCGCCGCAATCTCGTCCATTTTGGCAGGCGCCTCGAGCCCGCTGATCCCCACCCCCTCTAGTAGTAGTAGTAGTAGTAGTAGTAGTAGTAGTAGTAGTAGTAGTAGTAGTAGTAGTAGTAGTAGTAGTAGTAGTAGTAGTAGAAGAAGAAGAATGTATGTATGATCATGTAGTATGTGATAAACTATGAATGATCAGTGTGGTTGTAATTTCTCCCGTGAAAGTTTATTTTAATTATGCAGTTTCATATACGGGGTCTATTCTGCCACGCACGATTTCGTCTCGCAAAACAGTTCCTCCTCGAACTGTAAACACGTTATGCGGGTCGGAATTATATGGGGTCTGCTAGAGATGCTCTTACATAGCCACATCTGGGCTCAATATTTCAACAAAGTTTTTAGGAGTCATCTTCTCCTATAAGCCAACGCCTGCACCCTTCGGGTTGATGTGCTCCAGCTCATGGTCAGCCTGACGATCTTCAGTAGCAGAAGCTGATGACTCACAAGTATAGGGGATTAATCAAAGTCCTTTTGATAAGTAAGAGTGTCGAACCCAACGAGGAGCAGAAGGAAACGACAAGCGGTCAGCAAGGTATTTTCTGCAGGCACTGAAATTATCGGTAACAGATAGTTTTGTGATCATTTAATTCATAACGGGTAACAAGTAACAAGTGTAGCAAAGGTGCAACAAGGTGGCCCAATACTTTTTAGAGCAAAGGATAAGCCTGGACGAACTCTTATATAAAGCAAAGTGCTCCCAAGGACACATGGGAATTACTGTGAAGTTAGTTTTCATCACGCTCATATCATTCACTTTTGTTACTTTGATAATTTGATATGTGGGTGGACCGGTGATACGTCTCCAACGTATCTATAATTTTTGATTGTTCCATGCTGTTATATTATCATTCTTGGATGTTTTACAATCATTTTATAGTCATTGTATATCATTTTTTGGTACTAACCTATTGGCATAGTGCCCAGTGCCAGTTGCTGTTTTTTGCATGTTTTTTACATCGAAGGAAATCAATACCAAACGGAGTCCAAACACAGCGAAATTTTTTGTGGATTTTTTGGTACCAGAAGACATCCAGTGGGCCGGAGAAGCACCTGGGGTGCCCCGAGGGGGGCACAACCCACCAGGGCGCGCCTGGAGGCCCAGGCGCGCCCAGGTGGGTTGTGCCCACCTCGGTGGCCTCCCGCACCGCCTCTTTGCTCTATAAATACCCCAATATTCCAGAAACCCTAGGGGAGTGGACGAAAATCAATTCCAGCCGCCGCAAGTTCCAGAAGCACCAAATCCAATCTAGACACCGTCACGGAGGGGTTCATCATGTCCATTGGTGCCTCTCCGATGATGCGTGATTAGTTCATTGTATACCTACGGGTCCGTAGTTAGTAGCTAGATGGCTTCCTCTCTCTCTTTTTCTTCTCAATACAATGGTCTCTTGGAGATCCATATGATGTAACTCTTTTTGTGGTGTGTTTGTTGAGATCCGATGAACTTTGAGTTTATGATTAGATCTATCTTTTTATCCATGAAAGTTATTTGAGTCTTCTTTGATCTCTTATATGCATGATTGTTTATAGCCTCATATTTCTTCTCCGATATTTGGGTTTTGTTTGGCCAACTTGATCTATTTATCTTAAAATGGGAAGAGGTGCTTTGTAATGGGTTCGATCTTATGGTGCTTGATCCCAATGACAGAAAGGGAACCGACACGTATGCATCATTGCTTTTAAGGATAACAAGATGGTGTTTATTTCTACATAAATAGATCTTACGTCATGTCATCGTTCTTATTGCATTACTCCGTTTTTCCATGAACTTAATACACTAGATGCATGCTGGATAGCGGTCGATGTGTGGAGTAATAGTAGTAGATGCAGGCAGGAGTCGGTCTACTAATCTTGGACGTGATTCCTATATAATGATCATTGCCTGGATATGATCATGATTATTTGAAGTTCTATCAATTGCCCAACAGTAATTCGTTTACCCACCGTTTGCTATTTTTCTCGAAAGAAGCCACTAGTGAAATCTACGGCCCCCGGGTCTCTTTATTATATTTGCCTTTGCGATATATTTCTATTTGCCTTTATTTTCAGATCTATTAAACCAAAAATACAAAAATACCTTGCTGGACTTTATTTGCTTTGCGATCTATTTATCCAATCTATTACAACTTTACCCCATCCTCTTGCCAATTTCTGGCGCCGTTACCCGAAAGGGATTGACAACCCTTTTAACACGTCGGGTTGCGAGTATTTGTTATTTGTGTGCAGGTGCTGTTTACGTAGTGTTGCTTGATTCTCCTACTGGTTCGATAACCTTGGTCTCATCACTGAGGGAAATACCTAACGTTGTTGTGCTGCATCATCCCTTCCTCTTTGGGGAAATACCGACGTAGTTCTAGCAGACAACAACCGGTGCTTGCACTACAAAAAAATAAACTTCCGTGATGATACGTGTTTGTCACAGTAGGTCACGTTTTCAGTCATGCATTTACATCCATGACGATTTTATGACAGAATCAAGATAGTCATACCTGTGCTGTCGTAGAAGTGTTCCATGACATTACCAAAATTATCAGCACGGAAGTGTCCACTTCCATGACGATAAATGCCGCGTCATGGAAGTGCTTTCGTCTAAGGTGACCGACACGTGGCATCCACCGTAACGGGTCGCCGTTAAGCTATCGGGTCCGGTTTTGGATTCGATAACCCGCTAACAGCAACGACCAATGCCGATTTTCCACGTGTAAAATTCTCATTGGCCGATGGAACCACGTGTCAGCTCCGCGTTGGCACAGGTGTCACTCATACAATGGGCGAGATGCACCTATGATATGTCAACACATGGACCGGCCCAACAGTGGCCCATTCAGGTTAAAAGGCCGGGCGTGTCAAAATAAGCGGGCTGGCCCATTATCGGACTGCTTGAGTCAGGCCCATTTACAAGCACGATCCATATAAGTTACACAGAATTGGCCCATCAAAGGCCCATTCTAGTTTTGACAATTTCCAGCCCATCGTCAGTTTTAGCCCGTTAATGGCCCGCTACGTCTTTGGGCCCAATTGCGGCCCGAGCTTCTTTCGGCTAGTTAGCAGCCCATCGTCAGTTCCATCCCGTTAACGGCCCAGAACATCTTTTGGCCTTTTCTCGGCCCATTTTGCAGTTGGGCCAATTCTAGCCCGCTCTGACTTTAGGCCTGTCCTCGGCCCACTCGGTAAATGGGCCAACACCTAGCCCATTTTGTCTCCCGGTCTGTTAACGGCCCGCACAACAGTTGGGCCTTTGACTTTAGGTCCATTAGGGGCCCACATTCCGCAGGGCATCATTTCAGCCCAACGCGACTTTCGGCCTATTAAAACCCTAGTTTGCAAATTGGGCCTCCTCTGCCCCATAACACTTTTGACTCTTACTGGCCCGTAAAGTAAAAGGGCCGAGACAAAATTGACATCTATTTCGGCCTACTAGAGGCCCGCGTGCCATTTCCATTTATATGGCCCTATCGAGCTTTTGGCCTGTTAACGGCCTGCTAAGAGCCGTTGTTATGGTGGGCCACATCATTTGGGATCCACTTAATATTATTTTGACCAGCCCAATTAAGGCCCGCTTTGACTACACATGTTTGTTCGTCTGTATGGCGTCCAGGAAATGTTTGGGCATGTTGGACCCCGTTTCAATGATATAGCATATTCAAGAATGATCCTACTCTATACTATCTCCTCTAAAAACATACACTATATAATAAAATGACTAAGGCATAGAAACGTAGAATAATCCTACACTATACAATAAAGAAATTACAGTCGAATATACCCACTGGGCATTATAGTTCGGCACGAGTGATAATAAAGCATACACAAACAACAAATTACATACACTGGACAAATAAAGCTCATACATCATGGACACGCATCAACAGAACTTACCATTTGAACTATAATCTCTTCAGAAAATAGGATTGGCCGGGTTCAGATAGCACAAATTTCAGTCTACAAAATCTCCAATTCCTTCGTGGTTACCTGAGTGTCTTGTTTCATTTTTTTGATTCCTGCATCTAATACCTACATGTCCAGTCTCAACTTGTTGATTGTACGTTGAGAATCATGTACACGTTGTCTTGCCACCTCTAGTTGATGCTCGAGAACATCAGCACATTCCAATTCCAATCCATAATCATTCGGTAACGACCATGCCGCACTGCTCGCAGATATTTGTGTTGATGTCGCTTCATCCTGAAATGTTTCTGTAAGTACACATGACTAGGGCAAAAATATAGTTACAACAGTGAAGCGAGCAAGATAGACTATTTTGTACATGGCAAAACAGGACTAACAATATTGTTACACGTCATGACGCATAAGCAGGTGATATTTTAAAATTATAAAAATGGTAGTCTCTACAGCCTGCATACAGAAATCTCTCTTAGCTCATGAGAGGAGCATGATGTTGGGACTAAATCCAAAACACAGACAAGTTACAAATTTAGACAACATGTTGCGTATAAGTAAGCAAGCAATTGGCCATTCTATAGCTCAACTAAAGTCTTAGGGAGCATAATGAGCAGCAGAGGGATTCATACAAACCTACTACAGTAAGCAAAGCTATGCAATCATTAGCCTAGTATAAACTAGATTGTGAGCCTCATGCAGTAATAGTTGGTTAATAGACTTCAAAACTTCAGGCACACTTCGCTAGAGTAATTAAATGGTAAGGCCTTTAATTATGTTAACTAATAGTTATACAAGTACCCAACATCAGGCATCATTGTTTGGGCATCTCATTAACTGAGGACAAATAAAGCAATTCAAAAGAGCAAATTAACTATGCCTGAAACAAACAAGGAATTGAACTGTTGAGTTGGATACAGTGACTTAACTTAACTGGTTGAACAGGATCAGTGCTGCTCCTACTTCTCTTGCAAGGCTCCTTCCTAAAATCTTGTACTTGGAAATCCTCAATCTTATCTTCATAGCACCCCCTTTGCAAGGTGACAAAAACTAGTTACTCGTCTCCTTGGAAGATAAATATGAATACTTTCCAGTCTGTGAAACAACACAAAAGGATGAGATTATAACAAAACAACACCACATAATGAAACATGCCACATCTCTTGCACTTGCACACAACCAGGGGATGTTTTTTATTTGCATTCACGCCTTTTAGAAAGAGCCGCTAAATTAAATTCTCTGAAATGAGCATTTACTATGTGTGCATTATGTAAAAACTAGGCATACATTCGAACTGGATCTCCAGGCTCTCTTGGAGAGCCTACTTTAGTGTACAACCAAACCATTATGTCACCTATGAGTTAGACAAACCCCCAATACAGCAGCCCTTAGTGTTTAAATCGTTGACAAGCTCTGTTACAGTGTTAGGTCAAGAACAACAAGTAATCAAAGCAAACAGTCCTGGTATGGCTGGCTGATGCAAACAAGCAATTGAACAGATGTGTGAGAAAATCTTACGTACTCCCTCCTTCCATTTATATAGGGCCTAATCGTTTTTCGAGGCTAACTTTGACCAAGTGTTATAGCAATAATATATGACATGCAAGTTACACAAAGCATACCATCAAATTCATACGTGAAAGGAGCTTCCAATGATATAATTTTCACATTATATATCTCATGTATTATTAGTCTTATCAATATTCAAAGGTGGTCTTGAAAAACACAATAGGCCCTATATAGATGGAAGGAGGGAGTATCAAGAAAAGAAGCAAATAAGGAGGCTTAAAGACCATCACTTGACTGACTAGATTTAAGGGGCATTTAAACATCATGTGCAACAGATGAACTAACATAAACATTGCATATTCCAGATTCTACAATGGAATGCACATGTATTAGGTTATGCCATGTATGATGATGCCTAAATGTACACTACAGCAGGCAGGAGTGATTCATCATTGCACGCACAATTGAATTGTAGGTTAAGGGCCAGTTCTATTCCACCTTTTCAGAGCTTATTGTTAAAATAAGCCATAAAAGATATAAAGAAGTCATTTTTTAGTTATGGGCTTGGGCTTAACTTATTTCGCTTTGGAGGGGGGTGTTTCGGGTAGAAGCTCACTAAAAATTGAAGGGAAGGGGAATAGTGAAATGACTCTGTTGTCTGCCTATATTAGACTCACAATGCAACTGCTCACACCCGCGTCACACCTGACCCTCAAGTAAAAACAAACACGCAAGCGTTCATTGCCCTGCCCACTTGCATCTCCTCTCCCCTTTCCCTCTACCTTGATCCCCTGCCTGCAGCGCTAGGGTTCCTCCAGCGAGCCATCGCCACTGGTCCCATCTGGCCTGGTCCTCCACGATGCTCTGTCCAGCTAGGCTACATGGCCGGTGGGTAGGGCTAAATCTCCCTAGATGCTCCTCCCTCTGGCGCCGCCCCTCATTCTCATGGTCTCCAGCAGCTCCTCCACTGTGGTCCGTCCAACGCACTACTCAGACGGGCGCCGCACAACTATGGCTGATGCCACACTGCGGAAGAAGGCACCTTATTCCCCCTCCCATCCTCCGAGGCCGTGGCCTTGAGGTGCTGTTGAAGGATGAGCTCATCCAACAAGGTGAGGATCTCCTCTGATTTTTTTGCCAAATTTTCATTCTGATCCACTATACGATGAATTGCTATGAGCTGCTTCTACTGCTGCTATATGATGCTTTGCTATGAGCTGCTCCTGCTGCTGCTATATGATGAATTGCTATGAGCTGCTGCTGCTATATGATGAATTGCTATGAGCTGCTGCTACTGCTATATGATGAGTTGCTATAAGCCGCTCTTGCTGCTGCTATATGATGAATTGCTATGAGCTGCTCCTGCTGCTGCTATATAATGATTTGCTATGAGCTGCTCCTGCTGCTGCTATATGATGAATTGCTATGAGCTACTGCTGGTATATGATGAATTGCACACTGCTGCTGCTGCTGTATGATGAGTTGCTATGAGCTGCTGCTGCTATATGATGCTTTCAAGCGGTGCTGTTATATGATAATAACCAGCCACTTGGTGTCGGTGTACAAAAGTAGGGGTCCCTTTTTGCACCCCTTTACTTGTGCGCGGGCAGTCGCAGCCCCACTGAGGGAGTCCTGGATTAGGGGGTCCTCGGACAGCCGGACTATATCCTTTGGCTGGACTGTTGGACTATGAAGATACACGATTGAAGACTTCGTCCCGTGTCCGGATGGGACTCTCCTTGGCGTGGAAGGAAAGCTTGGCAATACGGATATGTAGATCTCCTCCCTTGTAACCGACTCTGTGTAACCCTAGCCCCCTCCGGTGTCTATATAAACCGGAGGGTTTAGTCCGTAGGACAACAAGAATCATACCATAGGCTAGCTTCTAGGGTTTAGCCTCTACGATCTCGTGGTAGATCAACTCTTGTAGTACTCATATCATCAAGATCAATCAAGCAGGAAGTAGGGTATTACCTCCATCGAGAGGGCCCGAACCTGGGTAAACATCGTGTCCCCCGCCTCCTGTTACCATCCGCCTTAGACGCACAGTTCGGGACCCTCTACCCGAGATCCGCCGGTTTTGACACCGACATTGGTGCTTTCATTGAGAGTTCCACTGTGCCGTCACCACAAGGTTTGATGGCCCCTTCGATCATCGGCAACGATGCGATCCAGGGTGAGGTTTTCCTCCCCGGACAGATCTTCGTATTCGGTGGCTTCGTACTGCGGGCCAACTCGCTTGGCCATTTGGAGCAAATCGAGAGCTACGCCCCTGGCCGTCAGGTCAGGTTTGGAAATTTAAACTACACTGCCGACATCCGCGGAGATTTGATCTTTGACGGATTCGAGCCCATGTCAGGTGCGCCGCACAGTCACGACGAGCACGACCTAGCTCTGCCGTCGGACGATGTTCGGGAGATCACACCTATGGCTACTCCGGCCCTAGATCCGGAGTCGATTGCGCTGTCCGAGGATGGGTGGATGGACCCCGCCTCGGAGGCCACACACTCAGTGGCGATAGAGCCGAATACTGACTTCACCTCCTATGAGATCTGTGTCGCCGGATCCTCAGATTCGTCCCCGGCCACAGGCCCCGAACCGTCTGCGTCCATGCCTATCGAATCTGATTGGGCACCGATCATGGAGTTTACCTCCGCGGATATCTTTCAGCACTCGCCTTTTGGTGATGTGCTAAATTCATTAAGGTCTCTCTCCTTGTCAGGAGGC